>NC_137791.1:76758684-77320336 GCF_963383645.1 Muscardinus avellanarius
TGAAACTAGGGTCTCACAAGCTGCCAAGGGTCTCACTAAGTAGCTGAAACTGGCTGTGAACCTGAGATCCTCCTGTCTCAGCCTCCCAAGTACTGGGATTACAAGCATGTGCTACCATGTGTGGCCTTGTCTCTTTTTTCTTAGATTTTAACTAACATTTTTAAAAAAGGTTGTATGATTTGTTTTTAAATCCTCAATTACATCTTCCTCAAAATTTATTATTTAACAAGAAAACCAGTAAGATTTCAGGAATATATTTCAAAATATATTTCAGGAATAAGTTTTACAAAGAAGCAAAATAAAAGGCAGAGGAAGGAAAGGATTTGTATTCTCCGTGTGAAAATATACTCTGCAAGGTTTAAACTCAGGTTAAAGCAATTATTCCTTAATTAAGGCAAAGTTTCCTCAGAGTTTTAAATAACATTAAAACATACCCATTATCAAACTAAGTTGACCTTTTGAGAAAACAGAAAATGTTTATTTTTTTATCCTAAACTTAATTTCATTTTCTTTCTGTTTACTTGCACTAGAAGGGCTTTTAGACTGTCCTTCTGCCTTTTTTTTTTTCTTTCTTTCTTCATTTTGCAGTACTGTGGATGGAACCCAGGGGCATTCTACCTCTGAGGTATACCCCAGTCCTATTTTTAACTCTTTATTTTGTTTTTTTCCTTCTCTTTTTATTTTTTATTTTACTTACTACATTATTTATTTTTATTTTTATTTTTTATTTTTAAATTTTCTTATTAGTGCATTATATTCATACATCATATTGGTGTAAAAAACTTGTGTAAACATACATGTACACATCACCGATTTAACCCCTACCCAATTCCCACCCCATTCTCTCCCCATCGCTCCTTCCCTTGCTTGGCTTAGTGGTTGACTTCGATATGTTTAAGTACATTGTGTGTTTTAGATAATTTCCTTCTTCCTCCCTCCCATCCCCTCATTTAGGTTGTCTTGTTTGCTCCTCTATAGGATTTCCTTTTTCATCTAGATTTAACTCTTTATTTTGAAACAGGGTCTCACTGAGTTGCAAAGGGCCTCACTAAGTAGCTGAGGCTGTCCGCGAACCGCGATCCTCCTGTCTCAGCCTCCCGAATGCTGGGATTACAAGCGTGCGCCGCCACGCACGGCTCAGTCCTCCTGCCTTTTAATAAATTTGTTCCCAAATTACTTCAATCAGATAAATTTGTATTCTATTTCTTTTAACCTTATTAAGGAAAAGTATGTGTGTGTGTGTGTGTGTGTGTGTGTGTGTGCGTGCGTGTGTGTGTGTGTGTGTGTGTGTTAATGAATATTGAATCTAGGGATACCCTCAGCCCTTTTAAAAAATTTTTGCTTTGAAACAGGGTCTTGCTAGGGTTGCTGAGTCTTGCTAGATTGCTGAGGCTGTCTTCAAACCTGTGATCCTCCCGTCTCAGCCTCCCAAGTACTGGCATTACTGGCATGTGCCACCATGCTTGGCTAAGTTATTTTGAAATGATCATCCATTGCCTATGAGCCCTTTTTGTTCAGTTTTTCCATTTCATTGTAACTCAGTTATTCTACAAAACAAAGCTAATTCTTATATTCCATTCTAATTAAACAAGGAAAATAGTTCTCATTCATTTTATACATTTTTTGGGGGTACTGAGGATGGAACCCAGGGGCATTCTAGCTCTGAGCTACACTCCCAGCCCCATTTTTTATTCTTTATTTTGAAACAGGGTCTCACTAGGTTGAGGAGGGCCTCACTAAGTAGCCGAGGCTGTCCGCGAACCGCGATCATCCTGTCTCAGTTTCCCCAATGCTGGGATTACAAATGTGTGCCACCATGCCCAGCTATTTTTATACATTTTTGAAATAATCTTTCTTTGCATGTCTTTCAGCTTGAATGAAGTGAATTTCTTAATTTTTCTTTCTAATCTAAAGATGTACTTATATAGCCAAGTGTGGTGGTGCATGCCTGGTAGTCCTAGTACTTAGGAGGCTGAGATAGGAGGACCACAGTTTGAAAGCAGCCTCAGCAGTTGTAAGACTGTCATCAACCTAGCAAGAATCTGTTTCAAAATAAAAATAAAATAGGGCTGGAGGTGTAGCTTGGAAATAGAATGTCCCTGGGTTCAATCCCCAGTACCACAACCCAAACACACACACACACACACACACACACACAGAGTAAAGATGCACTTATAGGTCTTTCCTCTAGGGGTGTGTGTGTGTGTGTGTGTGTGTGTGTGTGTGTGTGGTACTGGGGATTGAACCCAAGGGTGTTCTATCACTGAGCTACATTCCCAATATTTTTTATCTTAAAAAAATTTTTTTTTTTTGGTGGTACTGGGGGTGGAACTCAGAGGCTTTCTACCTCCGGGCTACACTCCCAGACCTATTTTATATTTTATTTGGAAACAGGGTCTCACTAAGTTGCTGAGAGCCTCGCTAAGTAGACGAGGCTGGCTTAGAACCTGCGCGATCCTCCTGTCTCAGCCTCCCCAGCGCGGGGATTACAAGCGTGCGCCACCACGTCTGGCTTATGGAGCACATTTAAAGAAAACAAATGAGAAGCTGCTTTCCTCTGGACTCCTTTTTTGTCAAGAGATAATCTGTCCGGTTGACACACATTGTTATTTATTGTCTGGGAAATGGTTCTTACAGAAATCAACAACTGAAAAATTATACATGATACCAGAAGATAAAACCAGAGTGATAATCTAGATAAACGCGGCAGTTTTAGGCATCTCTTGCCTCTGAGATGCAAGTTCACCCTCAGGATAAGGTCTGAGATAATGGACAGAAGCCCTTTAAGCAGTCTCCTTTCAATGAGCATGGCGTTACGCTTTCTCAGTAGAGAGCGCTAGAGGGGTAGGAAGAGAGAAAAGGACATGGCTGTCCTGTTTACAATGTGCCCCTTGAAGAGGTTGCGTCCCAATAACCCCACTGTAAGTTGAAAATATGGTCATAAGTCAAAATGCATAAGTCAAAAATGTATTTCATACACCCAACCACCAAACATCACAGCTTAGCCCAGCCTACCCTCACCATGCTTGGAACGCTTACATTAGCCTACAGCTGGGCAAAATCATCTTACACAACACTGATTCTCTAATAAAGCATTGACTATCTTATATAATCTATTAGCATTCTGATAGTGAAGAACAACATAATTGTATAGCTATGGTTTTGTGCCATGGTCAAGTAAAAAAGGGTAAAATAAAAAAAAAAAATCCCAAGTTAAGCCATCGTGGGCTGGGGACTGTATTCTTGCTATTGTGAGTATGGGGGCAGGTGCCAGAGCTCTGCCCCTAGCATGCACCCAGAATGTGTGGTGCTTCGGGGGCCTTGCTGCCCCAGCCCGGTGATGCTGTTCTCCTGGGCCTGTTGACTGCAAGACTGAATGCTGACAGATTCCTGCTTACTTCGATGCCTGCAGTCCTCATATCAACATTGGCTCTGCCCTCTGTGTAGATGGCCTGCCACCCAGGGGCTCCCACACAGCGACCACCCTTCTGCAGGCCCCTGTCACCTGTGCATCCCCAGGCAGCTAGCTGCTTCCGAGGGTTGCTTTGTGCTTCCCAGGGACTGCAAACCAAGGCTAGCCTGGGCGAGCCAGTCACCATCCCCCCCAGAGTCTAAACCCCAGCCTTGGCAGGGGCCCTTTCCAACTATGCCTTGGGAACTCTCTCTTAGTTCTGGGTCCCATACACAATTTCCTTGTATGTTATGGTCACGTGTTTATCAGAATTCAATAATTGTTTCTACCAAACCTCCCCTGTTCAACCCACAGAGTAAATCAGTATCAATTTTGGAGGTCCCACCGAGACATCATTTTCCACCGAGATATCATCTACGGAAGGGTGAGTAATTGCGTGAATCTCCCGGTCTCCTAGTTTTTCTGTAGGATGTTTTCTGTAGCTGCTGAAAAGTTCAGTAATATTCCATTTGAGTGGAGATTAACTAGTTGTGCCTTTACTTGATCTTAATGGAGATGCCTTGTACTTTTGGAAGGAAATGTAGCTCACAGATATCAGAAATCCCTCTCCAAAGAAATAGACAAAGGGAAAGATTGGTAACTTAAAATGTGCGTTAACATCAGGCTTACTTTAGAAGGAACAAAGTTTGAAGCTGGGGACGCAAAATGTAGCAGACTCTCGCCAGGATTCCCTCCAGAGCCCTCTCCTCATCTAACAAAGGTTCCGGGTTTATTCAGCTAGGGCGGAACCAGGCTTATTCAGCTAAACTTCTCTTGAGAATTTAGGGCCCACAGGCAGGCACTAGGGGTACATGCACAGCGGCGTGTGCCGACAGTTGTCAGGGTGCTGGGCACAGCTTGCTGACATTCGGCCATTAGACCCGGGCGTCTAATGGTGGCGACGGATGCCAGTTCCAGCCACGCCGGTAGAGCATGGATAGAATCCGGTAGGCTAAAGCATCATCGTTTATGGCCATGCATGAAACGATATGCGAGCCCAGAGGACGCTCTGGGAAGGTTGCGATGGTGGGAGAAATTATGGGACGCCATTATTTTTTCCCCTGTCTTTCCGATGGGAAATCGCCCATCTCCAAAGCTCACCAGCACCCCCAGTAGATTGCGTATGGAACAACTGGGGATCCTTATCCCCAGACATTGAGGAAGAAGTGTTTGGCCTTCTTCTTCAGTCGTGCCTGGCCTCTATCAGGTGGGAGATGATAGAAGCTGCCCTCCCCTCGAGGAAAATGCAAATTGTGATATCATCTTAGATGCCTTTTGCAGGCGAAAGGCTAAATGGGCTCAACTGCCTCAGGTACAACTATTCCTGGCTTTAAGGGAAGATTGACAGCATGTAAATACACTGGTTGGAATAATTCAAATGCCAGTAGCACCCCAGAAAAAGAGAAAGATATTGCCAATGTTCCTTCAGCACCTTACTCAGGGTTTCTAGATCAGAAAAGGCCTATACCCCGTCGTATTGGATGCTCAGGGTGCACACAGGCATCCTTTACCCCCTCCAAGCTGTACCTGCTGGGGATAAACTTGGAGGAACTATTTGGGTACAGGTTCCCTTTTTCCCTTCAAAATATGAGACAGATTAAGGCAGATCTAGGAGAATTTTCAGATGATCCAGATAGAAGTTTCAGAAACTTAATCAGACCTTTGATCTTTCCTGGAGGGATGTAAAATTAATAAAGGATCAGACTCTCACAACTAGTGAGAGAAGGGCAATTTTGATGCTGCTCAAAATTGTTAAAGGTTTAAATCTATTAAAAATTGTTTATGTTTGACTTAAATGGCAATTTCAAATACAGAGATATGGTCCTACAAGATATAGAGACTCTAAAAATTCCTTTGTGTAATTGGTAATTACTATTGGACTCATACAGCTTGTTTTTATCTTTAGCCTAAACTGTTATAACAATTTATATGATAGATTTTCTAAGTGCAGGGGTTTGTGTTTTAACACTGGGTGTTAACTAGACTAAGGGTCAGCCTTGTCTGACCAAGGTCAATGTTTAAAGCAATGTTCTAACTCTAGCCTGATGGCTCAGAGACACAGAAAAAGATTTTTGTTTGGCCTACATCTGAAGGCTTATTCTTGATACTGGTTCAATCCTGGAGGCTCAGTCTCCAGCAGCTTTTGTTCTTAAAGGAAAACTTTATTAAATGTTTGTTAAGTGAGTAAAACAGTTCAGTTCATGTGGCTTAAATTGCTAACAGTTTAAATTTGTTAATTTCAAAATTGTCACTAAAAGATTAACATGCTTTGGGTTTCTTCAGGTTAAAACAACTACCATTATATTGTCTTCCTGGTAATAAATGTTTAAGTTGTAATGCCATTCTAAAGATTTGTTTTGTTAAAATTGATGATTTAATCCACTGGCTGGTTATTAGAAAGGATAAATTAGTGGACAGATGTAAGTAAACAGAATGTGTCTATATCTAAAAACTAGAGTCATCTAAATGTGCTAAAAGATTTCAGAAATCAAAAGTTAAAGGTTAAAGGTATAAGTTTTTATTTGTATGTGAACTGACCAATAAGATTTTTGTCTTTAATTCAGAGATTTTAGCCTTAAGACCTGGTTTACATCTGTTTGTCCTGATTGAGTAAATGTCTTCTTGTATAAAAAATACAGCTGCTGATCGGTCAGGTAACACATTCATTTTAATTGTTAAGGTTATTCTCTAAAATTATAAAATTGTTAATGTTGTCATCTAAAAGATAGAGCTATCTGGTTTTTGTCAATACTGTTAGCTCATATAGACTTATAGTTACCAGTGTAGTCCAGTATAAAATTGGGTCAATGGACTACCAGAGCAAGGCCAGCGTAAACATGGGTCAATGTACAAAAAACCTTTATAGATATATAGACCTGGCTATTATGTTTGATCTAACAAATGAGATGCATATCTTGTCTCTAGAATGAATGGTCCCATTAATCAGCTTTTAAGTTTGACCTTTGGGATGTCTCAACAACAGAAATAAGGAGACAATTGCAGACACAGAGACAAGCTCATTTAATAGCCCTGCATTTGGGTAATAAGTCTTTGCTCCCTCAAGATACCAATGGCTTCCTATACAGAGAGGGAAAGAGCTAAAGGCCTTATACCTGCCGGTATGGCAAAGGTGCCTGGGTGTCGTGTCAAGGACTGCCCTGAGAGGAGTCCCATCTGCATCTGGGCTATGCCACCTCTAAAAAGCAAGCATGCTACCCTCATCTTTGAAGGAAAGTGAGGTCAGTCTGCTTCCGGAACGTGGCTACCCGCAAAGCTGAGGATTAAGGATGCCCAAGGATGCCCAAGGCTCGGCAAGGCCCCTCTGATCAGCCCTCTGACCAGCTTGGAGAAAGCCTGGGTAGCTCTTGAGGTGACGGGCAAAATGTTGGTTTTTTAATACAAGGCTTAGTCCTCTGCTTGCTTTGTCTCTTCTGTTTTGTATCTGGGGTTGACAGCACCCCAAGGCCAAAAAAAATTTGTATTGTCTTACAAATTCTCTCTTACCCAGAGACCAAGGGGGATCTAGAACAATAGACCCAGCACTCAGTCACCAGTATCTCCCCACCTACATCAGGAAAAATAATAAGTCTTCATGGGAAATACAATGCTTTAAAGTGTTCTTAAATACATAAGGTTTAGAGTGACTCCTAAATCTCTTAAATGATTTTTATTGCTGATATATAAACAACATTAAATGATATACTTCTTTTGGATTTGCTTTTATATAACAACAAAAAACAGACGTAGAGAATATATATGTTGATGAATATAGAGAAAAAAAAGTTTGTGAGACAAAAAAAACATATTGTAAGATTTATCCTGGTTGTCCCAAAGAAAAATAAAGGACCAGATAAAAGCCAGAGGGTTCAAGCTAGTTATAAAATATTGATGGAATATTTGTTTGATTGTAAGTTTTATCCTAAAATTGTCCCATATGGGAAAAAAAGGACCAAAATAAGACAAAAAGGCTAAAGTAAGTTGCAGAAGATGTGTGATAGGTTGCAAAAGAAATGTCTGTAAAATGTTTGTTTGCATATGTGATAAAGATGGATTATTAACAAGATGGAGGTTTCTAATAAACCTACTGTTTATATATTCCCAAAAGAAGAGTTCAGCAACAGAGTATACTATGATACAGTTTTAAGGTATGTGGTCAAATAAGATATCCATTGTCTTTGATATTACTTCTTTGGCAAAATTAAAAATTGTTGCTGGTTTAGGAGCAGGAATTGCCCTAAACGCAGCCTCAGTGGCTAATTTAACTACCTCAGTGACTCCAGTGGCCAGTGATGAGGCGATAGAAAGGAAATAGGCAGATAGGGAAAAGGCCTTGGTAGAAAAAAGCTAATTTCCTGAGTTTCCTGAGGGGCGACAAATGCCTGAAATTCCAAAGGCTCAGGAGATAAGAAGGCCAGAGCTTCACAAAGCCATCCTGAGTTTCCTAATCAACAAACCCACCCAGCAAGTCTGGCATTCCTGAAAGGAGACCCTTCAAAGAACTTGCAAATGTCCTATGCAAATTCTCCTTGGAGTCACCACAACCACAAACGGACTTGCAAGCAGTCAGGCATCAGCCAGTCAGATGGCAAAAGCGGGTCACTTTCCCACTCGGGACCCCCTCCCCTTCTGGGGAGCTGTTCTCTTTCTCTCACAGGTCGTGTTGGCACTGAGAGAAGGCAGAGTGCATCTGAGGGCACGTGGCTCAGGCGACTCTCGAGTAGTGACCTGAAGGCCTCTGCTGGACATCATGGCTGACCAGGCCCTTAGGGGTGACCTGTACCTCTTTTCTGGCAGATCGCGTGGACTCTGGGAGAAGGTAGTTTGTAATTGACGGCACTTGGCTCGGGCGACACTCGAGTAGTGACCTGAAGGCAGCTACTGGACAACAGAGACCCGACAGCCCTTAGGGGTGTTCGGCCACTTTTCTCTATTCCCTTCTGGCAGACCACGCAGACTCTGGAAGAAAGCAGCCTGCACCTGAAGGCAATTCGGCTTGGGCTACTCTCAAGTATTGTCCTGAAGGCAGCTGCTGGACCCAGAGTTCCAGCCCCTTTGGGGGTGTTCAGCTACCCTTGCCCCATTCCCTGCTGCTTCCAATAAACCTTTTACTCCCCTTCCTGAGGTCTGCGGGTGTCATTCT
The DNA here is from genome assembly GCF_963383645.1 of Muscardinus avellanarius. Lineage (NCBI taxonomy): Eukaryota > Metazoa > Chordata > Mammalia > Rodentia > Gliridae > Muscardinus > Muscardinus avellanarius. Next base: position 76,767,276 of record NC_137791.1, read on the forward strand.
TCGCTCTCCGTAGACAAGAACTCGCAGGGGTTTTCTCGCAAGAAACCCCCGTTTCAGTGACACTGGACTAAATTTTAAGGAAATGCAAAAATCCTTAGATTCATTGGCACTCATGGTTTTAAATCAGACTAGCCCTCAATTATTAGCTAGCTGACCAAGGAGGAGTTTGTGCTACATACATGTAAACTCCTCAGGAACAGTAAAAACTAAAACTGAGGACATTCTAAGGCAAGCTCAGTAGTTACAAAAAGGAGCTACAAAATCTCTGTCACCCAAATATGGGAACAGATCCAAAATATGTTTCCATCATTACCTTGTGGCTGCTGCCCTTTCTGGGCCCTTTAATCATGTTAATTGTCATTCTCATCTTTGGTGCATGTCTTCTTAAGATGCTAACCAGTTCATCTCTTCTCATTTAGAAAAATTCAAGCTACAAATGGTACTTCAATTGGAGCCTCTCATGAATTTCCAAGCCCCAGTCTACCATGGCCGTCTAGATTGCCCACCTCCGATGGGGTCCTAACTGCCGCTGCCCCACGACGCCCCTTTACAGCAGGAAGTCGCTAAGAACGGTCATCGCCCCGTTTCCCTAACGGCAGTTAGGGTTTCCTATTCGGAAGGGGGGATTGAGGAGATAGAAAGGAAATAGGCAGATAGGAAAAAGGCCTTGGTAGAAAAAAGCTAATTTCCTGAGTTTCCTGAGGGGAGACAAATGCCTGAAACTCCAAAGGCTCAGAGATAAGAAGATCAAAGCTTCACAAGGCCATCCTGAGTTTCCTAATCAACAAACCCACCCAGCAAGTCTGGCATTCCTGAAAGGAGACCCTTCTAAGGACTTGCAAATGTCCTATGCAAATTCTCCTTGGAGTCACCACAACCACAAACGGACTTGCAAGCGGTCAGGCATCAGCCAGTCAGATGGCAAAAGGGGGTCACTTTCCCACTCAGGACCCCCTCCCCTTTTGGGGAGCTGTTCTCTCTCTTGCAGGTCGTGTTGGCCCTGAGAGAAGGCAGAGTGCATCTGAGGGCACGTGGCTCAGGCGACTCTCGAGTAGTGACCTGAAGGCCTCTGCTGGACATCATGGCTGGCCAGGCCCCTAGGGGTGACCTGTACCTCTTTTCTGGCAGATCGCGTGGACTCTGGGAGAAGGTAGTTTGTAATTGACGGCACTTGGCTCGGGCGACACTCGAGTAGTGACCTGAAGGCAGCTACTGGACAACAGAGACCCGACAGCCCTTAGGGGTGTTCGGCCACTTTTCTCTATTCCCTTCTGGCAGATCGCGTGGACTCCGGAAGAAAGCAGCCTGCACCTGAAGGCAATTGGCTTGGGCTACTCTCAAGTATTGTCCTGAAGGCAGCTGCTGGACCCAGAGTTCCAGCCCCTTTGGGGGTGTTCAGCCACCCTTGCCCCATTCCCTGCTGCTTCCAATAAACCTTTTACTCCCCTTCCTGAGGTCTGCGGGTGTCATTCTTCGCTCTCCGTAGACAAGAACTCGCCGGGGTTTTCTCGCAAGAAATCCCCGTTTCACTAGTAAGAAATGCAGCTGCCTTTCCACTTAGAGAAATTGATACCAGGAAATAGAAATACGCCAGTTTCTTCTTTTGCAATTTTTTTCTTTCCTAATTTTGATAGTTAGGGTTTTGGAATCGGGTGGTAGCTCCTTTCACTTCTCAATGAAAATTAACATACCTTTGTTTCATTCGCTAGATTTTCAAGTCCAAGGCAAGAAAGATTCTGATTCATGTGGCATGAGACTCGTGATGAAGTGGACAGAAACCTAAGGTCCTTACGACAAAGGACAGCGGGGATCAGTTTAGGTCAGAGCATCACTTCAAAGTACTGACAAGTCTGTGAGGAAAAGCCGATTCTTTGTGAGGAAAAATAATTGGCACAGTTTAGCCTAAGTGCTTAGCTGGTTGGAATCTAGGACAGATCTAAGGGAGAATGGGTGGGGCGGAATCCCTAGCATGAGGTTGGGAGTTATATAAAAGTAGTGGGGACGGACAATATCAACTTACAATACTGTAGCTAAAAAGTAAATATGACATGGCTTTGAACTGAGTTTGTTTATTCATTTATTCATTTTGTGGTACTGGGGATTGAACCCAGGGACATTTTACCTCTAAGCTACAGCCTCAGCCCTGTTTTGTTTTGTTTTGTTTTGTTGGTGGTACTGGGGCTCCTGGAAACCCTTCTACCTCTGGGCTATACTCCCAGACCTAATATATATATATATATATATATATATATATATATATATATATATATATATATATATATATATTTTTTTTTTTTTTTTTAAACAGGGTCTCTTAAGCCGGCGAGGCTGGCTTTGAACCTGGGCGATCCTCCTGTCTCTGCCTCCCAAGCCCGGGGATAACAAGCGTGCGCCACCACGCCCGGCGACATCTGACTTTTTACTTAACGATTTTAATTCTTCTGTTGTTATTATTCATGAATTCATGCTAGCTTTGTGGCCATAACAATATGACGATACGAATAATCATACCAGGGGTTCTTAAAGGTTAAAGTGCATCAGAACAACCTAGGGAATTTATTACAGCGCAGAGTTCCAGCGTCCTCAGATGTGTCATAGCAACTGGTATTTTTACTTTTATTTTATTTTTATCTTTTGGCACTGGGCATTAAACCCAGGAACATTCTTCTTCTGAGCTACATCCCTAGCCCTTTTCATTTTTTATTTTGAAACAGGGTCTTTCTAAGTTGCTGAGGCTAGCCTTGAACCTGTCATCCTCTAGTCTCAGCCTCCCAAGTACTGGGACTGCAGGCATATGCCACTATTCCTGGCTGCAATTGGTAATTTTACATCAAGGGATTCTGATACAGCTAGTCTTAACTGCACTTTGAGAAACCATGACTTAAAGTGTCTGAATGGAGCCCCCATAAGAAAAGTGAATTTTTCTTGGAAATTAAAACAAGAAAACTCGCTGGGCACAGTAGCACACGCTTGTCATCCCTGCGCTTGGGAGGCTGAGACAGGAGGATCACACAGGTTTGAAGCCAGCCTCAGCTACTTAGTGAGGCCCTCAGCAATTTAGTGAGACCCTGTTTCCAAATAAAATATAAAAAAATAGGTCTGGGAGTGTAGCCCGAAGGTAGAAAGCCTCTGGGTTCCACCCCTAGTACCATAAAAAAAAAAAAAAAAAAAACCTCTTCATGTGTCTTCTTCTTATATGGAAATGGCTTTTATCACTTTATGCTATGTTTTACCCAGAGTTAAGGCAGAAATAAATACTTGGTCCCAAATAATTTCTCTCTGTGTGAACAGCCCCTTCACAATCACAGTTGTTTCTAGCTGAAGTTCTTGCTTCTCTTTTTAGTAGTAAGATGGGTAAAATTTATGTTGTTCTAAATAACAACAATTCCAAATTAATAGAACAAACTCAGCATTTTATGGAGAGTAAAATTAATGAGAGGCAAATTTGGAATCCTATGAGAATAAAAAACCAATATGTTCTTGGATATCCAGAAAATTATCATTATATTAATAAAAGATGCTTAAATAAAATACAAATTTGCTGGGCACGGTGGTGCACATCTATAATTCCAGTACTTGGTAGACCTTGCTGAGGAGTATTGTGACCTCTACAAGCTAAGAAGGCCTTCTGAAACTTAGTAAGACCCTGTTTCAAAATAAATATTAAGCCAGGCATGGTAGCGCACACTTGTAATCTCAGTACTTGGGAGGCTGAGACAGGAGGATCAGACAGGTTTGAAGCCAGCCTCAGCTACTGAGTGAGGCTCTCAGCAACTTAGTGAGACCCTGTTTCCAAATAAAATAGAAAATAGGTCTGGGAGGATAGCCTGGAGGTAGAAAGCCCTTGGGTTCCATCCCTAGTACCACACATACAAAATAAATAAATAAGTCTGGAGGTCTGCTCATAAGTAGAATGTTCCTGAATTCAATTCCCAGTAACACACATGCATGTACACACAAAATAATTAAGAGTAAAAAACATAAAATACAAGTTTGAGAGTTGTGCTCAAGGCATATATTTACCTTTTACACTTGCTAGTGATTTTAGACCCTAAATTAACAATGGGGTGACAGGAACGCAGAGGCTGCTGCTCTTGTCGCCCTCCAAGGGCCTCTTGTAGGTCCTGCTCCTAGCCTCAAAAGCAGCCACAGATTCTCAGGGTTGACCCAAACTTGCTAATCTTCCAGTTTGAAAACCAGCTGTGCAAACCGAAACCACAAATGTTCCCCTGGAGCCAAGGAAAAAATGCTTGGTTTCGACGGTGTCTCTGAGAGGAACTCGGACACTTTCGCTGTGGCTCCTCCCTGCATTCTTTGGGGTCAGCAGCCACCGCAGGAAACTAAACAGCCGGGGAAGGGCCCGGCCATCAGCATGCAACAACAGGCCCAGGATGGGGAGGCCTCCGAGGTTCAGTGCAGGACCTTGTCCTTTCCTCGAATCCATTGATTTGTGGAGTATCTGTATTTGGAGTGCTGCAAGACTCCAAGACCCACCTGATTTGTAGTGGGAAGTGTGTCTCTGGAATTAATGATGATGGACAAACATATTAGTGCCATCAAGTGTGCTCTGAGACCCTGACCCACAACATGCTAATGATGGCTATTCTCAGGCTCTCGATGGGAGATATTGTTAGGAGGAAGAAGGGTGGCTTCTACTGTGCTTTTTTTTTTTTTTTTTAAATGGAAGAAGAATGCAAAGGGAGAAAGGATAACCACATAGGAATCTTTTCAAGCTAGAGGCATTTAAAAGTAAACGTTGAAAGTTGGGTGAGTGGTTTCTTCCAAGTACAGAGGCCAAGTCCTGGTCCAATAAATACCATATTCACCTAAGAATTAATTAATTTTTTTTTGGTACTGGAAGTTGAACTCAGAGGCATTCTACCTCCAAGCTATACCCCCCCAACCCCCCCCCCCCCTTTTTTTTTGGAAACAGGGTCTTACTAAGTTTTTGAGTGCGTAAGTTGCTGAGAGGGGTCTCAAACCTGTGATCCTCTTGTCTCACTCTCCCAAGTACTGGGATTACGTTATGTGCTACCACACCTGGCTAAGAATTAGATTTCAAAGTCCTACTGTACTACCTCACTCATTTCACATAACAAGGGAGCCATATTTTAGCGTAACAAAAGAATGTATACAATTCTGGAGCTTGGTATGCCAAGTAGCACTGCCTATCAGTCTTCTGTGAGAGGTCACTGTACTTTTATATGTATAAATTAGAAAAGTCATCAAGAAGCCAGATGTAGTGGGTCACACCTGTAATTTCAGTACTTGGAAGGCTGAGACAGGAGAATTACAGGTTCAAGACCAACCTCAGCAACTTACCAAGGTCCTCAGCAATAGTGGACTCTATTTCAAAATTAAAAAAAAAATAGCCGGGCATGGTGGTGCACACTTGTAATCCCCGCGCTTGGGAGGCAGAGACAGGAGGATCACACAGGTTCCAAGCCAGCCTCGCTGGCTTATGAGACCCTGTTTCCAAAAATAAAAAAGTATAAAATAGGTCTGGGAGTGTAGCCCAGAGGTAGAAGGGCTTTCAGGAATCCCAGTACCACCAAAAATATATAAATAAAATAAAATAAAATAAAATAGTGCTGAGGGTGTAGCTCAGAATACCCCTGGATTCAATCCTCAGAGATAAACACACAGTCATACAGTCATCAGGAAAGACTGAATGTCCAAATCATTCCCCAGTCCAATTCTGAAGAATCATCTTGAAGAGTTGTTGGAAAATGGTAGCCCTAAGAATGTAGAAATTCAATGGCTTTAATTTGGTCTGACTGCAAGGAGCCACCGAGTGTCAGGAGGACTCACGTAATTACCAGCTGGAGTTGATTTCAGGCTCCTTGGTTGGTGTAAGTTTGCTAGGATGTCAGTTGGATATACTGTTTTTATTTTAAAATGATCCTGCAGTGTGTCTGTTGCATGCGCTCACTGGCTCCACTTATTCCCTGGGAGAGGCAACCTCTAAATGTAAGAGAGAAGCTTTTGAAAACATTCCCAGGAAACCAAGACGCTCTGCTGTTTGTATCACTGTAGTCACACAGTGAGGAAGCTCCAAAGAACACAGCAAGAGCTTTGCTGACTGCTTATAAGAAACTTTTGGGTGGCCTATTTTTCTAAGTTAATCAAGAGTCATCTGTATTGGATACCAAAACTGTAGTTTGATACTCTTAACCAGATAAAATGTTATTAAGTAATCAGAATGTACTAAGAACCAAAAAAAACCATGTAGTTTCCTCATTGTTCTTTTTCTTTTTTTTTAATTAAACTTATACATTTTACTCTCTGGATTTTCTGTGACTGGCTACTATGGTACCGGCAATTCCAAGCCAACAGAGGTGGCCAGTAGCCATGGATCAAACACATGTGAGAAAACCAACCAATCAACCAACCCTGCAACCAAAAGCACTGCTTGGGATGTACACCTGCACAAAGTGTGAGGCTCCTGCCATCTCCCTTGGCTGTCAACAGCCTGGCTACTGGCCCATAACCTCCTTCTTCATTTGTTTCTAGGCTTATGAATCCCCTCTTAGATGTTATTGAAACACGCCATCGAGGAGGAGTCAGTCTTCAAAGGTTGAGGAGGAAATTTTTAATAAAAGTATAACTGATAGGTTTGACATTTTAGGAAAACCAATTTAAAACAAAAGCATTAACATATGTATAAGCCGGGCGTGGTGGCGCACGTTTGGGAGGCTGAGACAGGAGGATCAGACAGGTTCGAAGCCAGCTTCAGCTACTTAGTGAGGCTCTCAGCAACTTAGTGAGACCCTGTTTCCAAATAAAGTATAAAATAGGTCTGGGAGTATAGCCCGGAGGTAGAAAGCCCCTGGGTTCCACCCCTAGTACTACCAAAAAAAAAAAAACAAAAAAAAAACCATATATATAATTTCAGCAACAACTTGGGAGGCTGAAGCAGGAGGATCATACATTTGAGGCCAACCTGAATATCTTAATGAAACTATCTCAAAATAAAATTTAAAAAGGGGCTGGGGATGTAGCTCAGAGGTGGAATGCTAGGTTTAATCTCCAGCATCACACACACACACACACACACACACACACACACACACACACACACACACTCTCTCTCTCTCTCTCTCTCTCTCTCTCTCTCTCTCTCTCTCTCTCTCACACACACACACACACACACACATCATTAAAACAGTCTGATTATGTACCTCACTAAATCACTAAATAGGCTGCATTTAGCCCAAATGCTATATGCCATAACAGTATGAATTCAGAACAGGCTTGGATTCTAGACTTCCTCCTCTTATAGGTTTGAGAGTTGTTGTCCTTATTAACACAATTTAGTTTGCCCCCCAACACACACACCACAGTGATAATGAAGACATAGGAAATGCTGTGATAATTATGTTCCATAAAACCTTCTTCCTGGAGAAGGTATATATGTTCTTGTTTAATAATGGAGAAACACAGGGAGGCCTGGCAGCAGTGGAAACTGGGATTCCCCCATACTCAATTTAAGGCAAGTGTAGAATGTCTATTTATATTTGTAAAATCAAGAGTATAAGAAAAAAACAGTCTCCACACTCAGTGTGACTATCTTTGGAATTCTTCATTAAGGTTTTCACAAAATACAAAGCTCAGACATAAATGTCTACATCCACCACAAAGTAGAATCAAATAAGTGGTTAGCACACAAACATAATGATCTTTTTCATTTTTAAAAATATAAATAACAACAATGTTCAAGGTTTTACAATCTCCTTCTCAACAGTGTGTCTTTTTAAGGCTTTATGTTGCAAACCCTTCGTTAATGGTGCTTGTACCCAGTGGTCAGGATACACTGCACACCAGCAAGGAAGGCCACAGTGGATCCATTCCTGAGGGTGACACGCTCATTTACCCTGCCTCAGCCTGCTAAAATCTAAGTGATCAAACACCCTCCAATGGGTCCTCAGTTTCATTAACTTTCTTTCTACTACAAAGTAATAATAGAACAGGGGAAGTTTCCAGCAGCATTTGAGCTCTCAGAGGATCAATTGTGAAGGGCAGTCAGAAAAAAAACAGGCTTCTTGGATAGAATTGTCTTCCTTTTACCCAGAAAAGCCCCAGTAACCCACACAGTTTAAATGGTGGTTTGTAGTGAAGCATTTTTAAGATTAAATAATGTCAAGACAAGTGGTGATCTTTTGGCGGGGTATTTTAGAAAAGGTTAAAGTGGAGAGGTTACTGGTGGAAAATTGCCAACAAAAGTACATCCCCCAGGAGGAGGGGCCTCGCTCCTGAGGCTGGGGGGCAGAGCCAGGGCCCCGGCTCTGGGAGTGAAGTCCGAGGGGAGACTCTCTAGCAGACACTTGACCTGCTCCTGGCCCAGTTTGATCTTGTCGTCCAGCTCCCGCTGCTCGATGAGGAGTGTTGACTTCATTTTCACGTAATGCTGGTAATCCAGCAGTTGCTCTGCTGAGAGGTAATTGGAAAGGATGTCCAGCACCACCCGCTCCCTCCGATCCAGGTTCTCCTTGAGCTCCCGGGCATCCTCGTGCTGCCCGGCCAGCATCTTCCTCTTCTCATTCAGAGAACTCTGTCAGGGCAAAACAGACAGGTCAGTAAGTGATGGGGTGGGGGTGGGGGGCTGAACCCAGGGGCATTAGACCTCTGAGCTGCAGCCCCATCCCTATTTCAGTTTTTATTTGGAAACAGGGTCTCACTAAATCGCTGAGGCTGGCTTTGAACTTGGAACCCTCCTGTCTTGGCCTCCAAAATAATGGGCTTATAGGCATGTACTACCACACTGGGACTGGAGACTGACATTTTAAAAATCAGCTTATTACCCTTATACTGTATGTTATATAGCCCTCTCCCCAGTGCAGTAATTTAGTAACTTCAAGTAGAAAGGGTTTACATTAAAAGATTGGGATATGCAGGGAGATGCAAATCAAAAGTACATTGAGATTGCATCTAACCCCAATCAGAGTGGCAAGCATAAAGAAGTCAAATAACAACAAATGCTGGTGAGGATGTGGGGAAAGAGGAACTCTTTTACACTGTTGGTGGGAGTGCAAACTAGTTCAGCCGCTATGGAGATCAGTGTGAAGATTCCTTAGAAAACAGGGAATGGATCCACCATATGATCCGGCTATACCACTCCTGGGTATCTTTCCAAAGGGGTTGAAATCAGAGAACTACAGTTAATATATGCATACTCATCTTCATAGCAGCACCATTCGCAATAGCCAAAATATGGAACCAACTGAGGTGTCCATCAACAGATGAATGGATTGTAAAATATGGGAAATACACACAATGGAATTCTACTCAGCAATAAAGAAGAAATTATGTCACTTGCAAGAAGATGGAAAGACCTGGAGAACATTATGTTAAGTGAGATCAGCCAAGCACAGAAAGAGAAGGGACATATGTTTTCTCTAATATGCTCTAGCTAGGGAGTATTAGGGATATTAGGGACTCGAGATAATGGAGGGAAAACCTCAGCAAAGCTAGAAAGGAGGGGCAGGAGAGGAAGAAGGCTGAGGTTGATTAGTGGAAAAGCTACATTCAAATATGTGTATACATGTGAATATAACATTGTTAACCTGGACACTCAGTATTGGGGGGGAGGGGAAGCGGGCACCAAGTACTGTGTGACTATATGCCACTGCCAACATGACCCACACTATGATGAGACTACAGTACACCAGTAAAAAAAAGTTTTTAAATCAGCTTATTACCTTTAATACTATATATGTTATATGGCTTTCTCCCCAGTACAGTAATTTAGTAGCTTCAAGTAGAAAGAGGTTACATTAAAATGATAGGATAATGACATGACTTTTGGGGCCTAGACTTAAAAAGACAATCATCAAGATACCCTGAGTCCATCATTATTACTATTATTATGATTTTGATTATTATCATTATTTGGTGCTGGGGATTGAACCCAGGGAGGGGCATTCGAGCTATACCCTCAACCCAATTTTACTTATTTGGAAATAGTCTCCCTAGGTTGATGAGAGTCTCATTATGAGGCTGTCAATCCTTCTGTCTCAGTCAAGTACTAGGATTACAGGTGTGTGCCACCGCACCTGGCTTTTAATGTGGCTTTTTATCCAACACACTAACATATGTTTTTTTAAAACATTTAATCTTTTAGCCTTTTCATTTTCAGGCCAAAGTAGTTCCAAAAATTAAAATGAAAACTAATCAAGAAATAAAATCACTTAAATAACCCTCAATACTAATTGGCTTATTTAGGATTCTAAAAGTTCATGTGTCTTTGGCCTAAATCTCCCTAAATTAGACTATCAGATCTTACATCATAATGCCTGGGAAAAAGAACATAAAAAAGTTTGTCTCACAAATATTATGCTTTTCCCCCCTAATTAGAACCTAAAACAACCCCAAGACACTGAATTTGAATAAAGGTGTCTTTTAATTTACTGGAGAGAGATATGTTAAATCCAAGAATTTTTATCTTTTTTTTTTTTTGGTGGTACTGGGGTTCCTGGAAACCCTTCTACTTCCAGGCTACACTCCCAGACCTATTTTTTTTAAATACTTTTTTATTTGGAAACAGGGTTTCTTAAGCCAGCGTGGCTGGCTTCGAACCTACGCAATCCTCCTGTCTCCACCTCCCAAGCGTGGGGATTACAAGCGTGCGCCACCGCGCCTGGCTTTTTTAACTTATCTTTAAAACAACTATGACAAAATTCTAACACCAGAAATTTGCAGAGAACCAATCTCAATACCTTATATGGGGGAGGGGTGGGGAGGGAGGTGGGGAAAAGCCCACCCAGGGCTGTGTGCACGTCTGTCACTGTACTATGAGCTGCATTATGTGAGACTACAACGTACCAATAAAAGTATAAGAAAAATGAATGTGTAGAGATGCCCATCTTTGTGTACACAGATCATTAATGGTAACAAATCCTAATATGATCATTTTTACATTTGTTTCAGATTAAAAATTTTTTGAAATTAGAGATTCAATTAAAATCTTACACTCTTCCCTCATCTGACTGGTAACTTTTATCCTGAATTTGGCATTTACTGGGTCTCTTAGTTTTTTTCTTTTTTGGGTACTGGGGATCGGGCCCAGGGCCTCACACATGCAAAGCAAGCAGTGTAAGACTAAGTTACACCTATAGCCCTGTTTATCTTTGAGAAAGGGTCATGCCAAGTTGCCCAGGCTGGCCTCAAACTTGGAATCCTCCTGTTGTAGCCTCCCAAGTAGCTGGGATTATAGGTATGTGCCAACAGACCTGCTCCTTTCTCTTATTAAACTGCCAATATTTATCATCATACTTTTATCTTGTTTGAGTAAGAAAGGGAGAATGAGGGTTAGGAGGGAAGAAACCCCAGCGCCCTGTTTTTACTTCCTTAGTGTTCTATTTAAGAGTTAGTGCTACATCTCAGCCTGGAAGATGCCACCCCCTTCTCTCTATCTTGGTCTTCTCTTCTCTCCCATCTCTAGAGTGATTCTGTCTCCTGAGGAGCAGGGATCATGACTAATGGCACCTCTGTTGCATATGTGGGCTCAGAGGGAAAGCTTGCTAGGCCACATACCCTTTCTTCATCACTAGCGTCTTCACCAAGGCCGCTAAGGACATTCTCCACACGGGCCAGGCGCCCCGAGAGAGAGAGCAGCAGGTTGACCACCTTGTCCAGATCCCCAATGAACATCTTGTACTTGTCAAACTCGTTGGGCTTGCAGAGTTCACTGATCAAAGCCTCCACCTCTTCTCCCAGAGCGTTATTAAGCTGGATGTCCATGAGCAGACTCCCCTTTGCTTCCTGGAGCGTCTTGAGCTTGTGGGTGAGGCTTTCGATGAGCTCGGCCTGCAAAAACAACGCAACACACAGCAAAGATCAGCCAGCAGCCACCAGTGTAAGGGGGATCCACATCTCCCAGCCACATCTGGCCTTGTCTTCAAGGGTCCCCTACACTGGAAAGACCCCTCCCATCAGCTGTAATTTTCTTTCCTTTTCCTCAAGGTCTACACTTGCTCTCCTCCGAACCTATTCCATCCTCTCCGGCCAACACCTGACTGCCCACCACCTTGTAATGTTTTTCATTTGTGTCATGCTGTGCATAACTCTGCCGTCCCAACTGGTCTGTTAACTACTCACAGTTAAAAGTGCTTTCAAGACATGTTCTTATTTGATACAACAATACCCTGGGTAAGTAGGAAGGTAGAGTAAATATTATTCTTGTTTTACAAATAGATAAGCCAAGAGTCAGTGAACTGAAGGGACTTGCCCAGGGTCTGAGGCTGAGCTGAGTATTAATCATAGCTACCATGTATGGAGCTATGACTACATGCCAGTGCTGGAGAAATATACTGATGATCTCAGTCAGTCTTCCCAACCATCTTGCAGACACTCTGTCCACATACAGCGAGTGAGGAGATGAGGCCTGAGTGAGGTGAAGTCCCTGCCCAAGACACGTGCGCCAGCCAGCAGGGCTGCCTGGAACGCAGGCAGCCTCCCTTTGGGGCCACCCTTGTACAGCTGTCACAAATACTGACCAGGGACCTTTAGAGGAAAGGCTGCTGCTTGTTCTTTCAACTTCACCTCACTGTCTCCACTTACCAAAGCTGTGTAACTCGACACCTTAATTACAAATTTATGCACTTATGAAACAGGGCTACATAAGTAGAAAGCATATTTAACTGAAGGAATGAAGTAAATGTCTTAGTGGTTTCTAGTGTGATTTCATTTACATTAAATGTCTGCTTCTTCTTTGCTACAAGAGAAATTATACTCTGTGGTTTTGTAAATAGCTTTTCATCTTTCTCTTAGCCCAAGGCAGCCAGATGGAAAAGGACATAATCTTTTCTGGATAAGATTGACTTGTTTATCACTAAAAAAGATTCAGCTTAAAACCCACACATACTTTAAGGCCAAGTTGTATGGCTCTAATTAGAAACCTGGTTAAAAATCAAGGCCATAGCCTCTATGTTGGAATATACCTGCATTTTATTTTATTTTGCGGGTCTGGAGATGGAACTCAGGGGCATTCAACCTCTGAGCTACACCCCCTGCCCTATTTTTTAGTCTTTATTTTGAAACAGGGTCTCACTGAGTTGCAGAGGGCCTCACTAAGTAGCTGAGCCTGGCCACAAACTGCAATCCTCCGGTCTCAGCCTCCCAAATGCTGGGATGACAAGCGTGCGCCACCATGCCCGGCTATACCCGCATTTTTAAAAATTGAGAGGAAAACAACCATGGGAAAATTTTATCATATTTTTGTCTCCCAGAATTGAAGAGTCCTGACAATATTTTGTACTATCTCTTCAATGTGAAACCAGAGAAGGGTTCATTAGAATTACAGTTAGTGATGTAGGAAAATACTTCTCTATGATCTGCCCAACTTAGAACTGGACCCTCAGAGGTTCTTGTTAGTGAGGGTCACAGTGTTCTTGAAATGTCCAAGTTCTGGCTTGAATGGTGACATCCTGTTGGCCTCTAAACCTGCCTAATCCCAAAGGTCATGGGTGGCTAAAAAAATTCACACCTGCTGCACCGTCTCATCTTGGGTTTATAATCTTTGGCTTTCTATAAGCTGTTTAAGCTAAGATAAAACCAATGCAAAGGACAATTTTGGTAGTGGAAAAAATGTACAGTGTATAAGCATTTTACGCATCAGTTTGAAAACTCTGAGCCCAGAAAAATGCAGTTGGAAGAGTGTCTTATGATAATTGTTTAATTTTCCTTGTCTCCTCCCAGAAAACTCCACTGTTTTCTAAAAACGCATTTCTGGCTGGCAGCAGTGGTTTCTGCCTCCAAGATGGCAGGGTATGTACCACCATGGAATGCCTGGCAGAATGTGATGAACTTTCATCGTGATAAATTTATAGGAAGAGAAGAGCAAGAATTGTGGAATGAAAGCGGTAGGGAAAGAAATGCCACATGCTGCGATGTCTTCCTCCATTCCTGCTGGGCAGGCTTAGGGCAAGTCAGATGCCATTCCTCCTATTTTCCAGACAGATAATGAGAGAGGCTGACAGCTACTGAGTCTTTAACCTTGTGGGGTATATAGCTCCTGGGCTTGGTGCTCTAAATAATACTAGATGATACTTTCTTATAGAAAGCTGGGCTATACAAAGAGTTAGTTAACTTAGGAAAACATTTACACCCGACTCTCAAAAAAAAAAAAAAAAAAGGCCTTCTGCTCATTTAAATCTTTGGCATCTGTTTCAACCTCACATCTTGAAAAGCAAAATTTCTAGAAAATGCTTTTGAAAAGCTTGAATTGTGGAGGAAATGGCCTCCTGGTTCTCATTATTCCTTTAGATATGACTTCTTTCCAAACTTACTGTACATCATTATTCCTGGAAGGAATTCAAAGTGCTCTTAATAATTTAATTAATGTCTTTTAAAAATTCTCATTGTGAAGCCAGATGTGGTGGCACACACTTATAATCCCAGCATTTGGGAAGCTGAGACAGGAGGATCGTGCAGGTTCAAAGCCAGCCTCAGCTACTTAGTGAGGACCTTTGCAACGCAGTGAGACCCTATTTCAAAATAAAGAATAAAAAATAGGGCTGGGGATGTATCTTGGAGGTAGAATGCCCCTGGGTTCCATCCCCAGTACCCCCCAAAAAAAGCAAAAAAAGAAAAAATCCTCATTGTGGCTCTCAGAGACCAGTGTTTTCGGGAACAAGTGTGATTGATAGTAATTTGCACATGAACAGAAGCCAGCAAGGATCAGTAGTTTACCCTCATATGCAGAAGTGGTGGGGCTAGGTAGTGTGCTGGCCTAGCATATGCAAGGCCCGAGTTCAAACCCCAGCACCAACACACACACACACACACACACACACACACACACACACACACACACACACGGAGGAGTGAGCGGTGAGAAGAGGGGAGAACTCATTCTCTGAGTTCCTGCTGACCTTGACTGACCTACTGGCTCCTGAGGAGGTCCACAGTCCTGAAGTACCCATGGTTTTTTTGTTTGTTTGTTTGTTTTTGCAGTACTGGGGGTGGAACGCAGGGACATTCTACCTCTGAGCTACACCCCCAGCCCTATTTTTTATTCTTTGTTTTGAAACAGGGTCTCACTGAGTTGTAGAGGGCTCACTAAGTAGCTGAGGCTGGCCGTGAACTGCAATCTTCCTGTCTCAGACTCCCAAGTGCTGGGATTACACACGTGCGCTGCCACGGCTGGCTTAGGGCCCATGGTTTGATAGGCGAGGGTGGGCTTAAAGGATCTGACACAGTCACTGGCAATCTGGGGTCAGGCTCAAGAGTCTAACCTTCTAGGTCTTTCCCTTCCAGACCTGGTTTTGTTTTTCAAAAACACCAATGCCAGGCAGACCCATAAATATATCTACCACAGAAGCCTGACATGTACCGTAGGCTTCTTGGTCTAAGGGAGAAGAGGGGAGGGCCAAGTGTCTAGGAGTGGTTCGGGAGGCTTCTCTGGGGAGAGCCAATGCATCCTGTGGTGCTCTGATCCCTGAAGTGACTTGCAGGCCTGCAGTGTGGCCTCTCACAGCTCGTCACACAACTGTGCAAGTCTTACTGCACGGTCGCCTCGGTCACCCCTTGTCCATTGCTGAATATCTGCTGGGTATGCAGCAAATGCATGAAGAGGTGTAAATTTAGATTTAAAATGAAGCGGGCAAAAAAAGGAAAGCTGGCCAAATTATACTCATTTTTGTCAGGCAGATCTCTTAAAAAACAAAAAAACCTACTCACTTCTACCAGCAGAATTAACTAGGGGAGGGAGAAGAAGACAGGTATAGGGGGGTGTGTGTGTGTGTGTGTGTGTGTGTGTGTGTGTGTGTGTATAAAGCACTAGCCTCCCAGGAGCTACTTAATTCGTAAAATCATTGACATTTATCCACTTAGCTTCTCATCTGGCATAAACTGTTAACTCAGCCCATGTGAGATGCTATTTATAAGGGTTCTTTCTCTAAATATAGTTTAACAGACTCTTCCTCCTACTTCCCCATCTGGGACCAGAAGCATCCTGCTGGGCCCTTTCCCTTTTCTCACAGGGACTATGAGTCAGAGACCAGGTTCTGACCTAAACTTCACCACGGGTGTCTATTATCCACAGAGGACATACATATCCAAGAGAATAGTGCCTGCCCCAAAATAATACCAATGTTTTATTGTTGAGCTTTTTCTCTTAGCCAGGCACTAGTTAAGTCTTTTACTATTCAGTTACTAATTATGACAACCTGATGAAATAGATACTTTATTATCTCCATTTCGCTGAAGAACAAACTGAGGCAGAAGAGGTGACTGAAGTTGGCCAAGCCCTTACAGCTAGTAAGTGGCAGAGCCAGGCTTATGCCCAGATTGTCTGGCTCCAGGGTTGACTTTTAATTAATCACAGGAACATTGTGAGACTCAAATGAAACAATGCTTGTGTAAGAACTTTGGGGGAAAAAAAGTGTCATTCACATTGGAGTTGCTTTTGTGCTTCATAAGATTAGGCTACACTCTCAAGATTACACAGCACTCTTGGGTAGACACCCTGAGGGGAATGCCCGGCTTCTCAACAGCTCTGCTTCCTTCTGCTGACTGTCTTCATTTCTGACTGGAGTAATTCAACACCACGGAGCTAGGACTTAGGACCAGAGTGGAGCTTACGCTGCTGCTAGTACAAAGGAGGACCAGGTACAGCAGTCTTTACTCTGCTTGGGCAACTTATGGCTGTCTGTGGCTGAATTCCACCCAGGAGCATCAGGGCAGTAGTCTCTGTAACAAGGACAGCAATGGGCCAAGCCTCCATCCTCTATGGTATGATTTGATCAAAGTGGAAAGATAGTTGGGGTTTGGTTGTTATTTTAAATATTCTCAAGCACATTCTCAGTCTTACTCCATACACAGCCACCAGAGTGACTTTTAAAAAATGTGAATCTAGCCAGGCGTGGTGGCGCACGCTTGTAATCCCCGCGTTTGGGAAGCTGAGACAGAAGGATCGCACAGATTCGAGGCCAGCCTCAGCTACTTACTGAGGCTCTCAGCAACTTAGTGAGACACTGTTTCCAAATAAAAAATTAAAAAATACATAAAATAGGCCTGAGAGTGTAGCCTGGGGGGTAGAAAGCCCCTTGGTTCCATTCCAGTACTGCAAAAAAAAAAAAAAAAAGCGAATCTGCCCTGTCTCTGTTTCTTGCTGAACCCTGAGAGGGCAGATTCTGGTGTGAAAAAAATGGCATTAGCCAGTGACAGCTTCTCTATGAGTGTTATAGTTAGAATCCCTGGATGCTGAAAAGAACTCCAAAAAGTTTGCTCTAGCAGTGGATTGGAGAGGGTAGGCACCCAAGGAACAACCTGCCGGGGGAGTGCCTATTTCCCTTTGTTTTAGCTCTGACCTGAGGACAGCCCTGGTACACACCTGCACAGAGGGTGGGTGCCACAGCAACAACTTTGAGGAAACTTTGTCTTTATAGCCTGAGGACAAGAAAAGCAGCTTCTGTGAGCTGGAGGGTGGGAGATTCTGTCCTCTCCCCTCTGCTTTTCTTTTCCCTGCTCTGCCCTCAAAGTTGCTCTACTCACCAAGCTGTACTGCACAGCAGTGACACAGGCCACAAACCAACCATCTCTAGAGTTTTAACAGGACCTAGTCCCATATCATATTGGAAATGTTCAGAATACAATACACAATTATTAAATAGACAAAAAAAAATAGGAAAATGTGACCATTTTTAGGGGAAAAGGGCAATCAACAAATGTTAACCCTGAGATCATCCTGTAATTAGAATTGTCAGTCTTTAAAACAGCAAACATGAGCCGGGTGTGGTGGCGTACACTTGTAATCCCAGTACTTGGGAGGCTGAGACATGAGGATTGCACAGGTTCGAAGCCAGCCTCAAGATACTTAGTGAGGCCCTTTGCAACTCAGTGAGACTCTGTTTCTAATAAAATATAAAAATAGGTCTGGGAGTGTAGCCCAGAGGTAGAAAGCCCCTGGGTTCCATCCTCAATACCACCAAAAAAAAAAAAAAAAAAAAAAAAAAAGAAAAAAGAAAAAGAAAAAAAAAGAAAAAAAGAAAAAAAGCAAAGCAAACACTCCAAAAATGAATGGAAAGAAGTTCTCAGCAAAGAAAGAGAAACTATTAAAAATGTAATAATATCTGAAATATAGAAAAGTAGCCAGGTGTGGTGGCACAAACTTGTAATCTTAGTATTTGGGGGACTGAGACAGGAGGATCACCAACCTCAGCAACTTAGCAAGACCCTTTTTCAAACTGGCATGATGGTGTAAGCTTGTAATCCCAGTACTTGGGAGGCTGAGACAGGAGAATCGCAGATTAACAGCCAGCTTCAGCTACTTAGTGAGGCTCTCTGCAACTCAGTAAGATCCAGTTTCAAAACAAAGAATAAAAAAAAATTGGGCAGGGGTGTAGCTTGGAGGTTAAATGCCCCTGGGTTCCATTCCCAGACCTGCAAGAAAAAAAGAAAGAAAGAAAGAAAAACGGCTGGGGGTGTAGATCGGAGGAGGTAGAATGCCCCTGGGTTCAATCCCCAGTACTGAAAAAAACAAAACAAAACAAAACAAAAACCCTGTTTCAAAAAAATTTTTAAAAAGCCGGGTGTGGTGATGCACGCTTGTAATCCTTGTGCTTGGGAGACTGAGACAGGAGGATTGCACAGGTTCGAAGCCAGCCTTGGCTACTTACTTAGTGAGACCCTGTTTCCAAATAAAATATAAAATAGGTCTGGGAGTATAGCCTGGAGGTAGAAAGCCTCTGAGTTCTACCCCTAGTACCACCAAAAAAAAAAAAAAAAAATTTTTTTTTTTTTAAAGCAGGGCATAGCTTGGATGCAGAAGGCCCTGGGGTTCAGTCTCTAGCACCAAAATAAATAAATGAGTAAGTGAATAAATGGAAATAAAAATAAAGAATACTGGCAGAATGAAGATAGGAAAGTTAGTGAACTTGAGGTCAAATCATCGACAATCTGAAGAACCGAAAGAAAAAAAAATGAACAGAGCTTCAGAGATTTGTTGGGCAATATGAAAAAAACTAATGTGTGTCACTGGACTCTTGAGAGGAAAAGGGATTAATTAATGCATAGGGATATTTAAAGATATGATGGCTGAAAATATCCCAAATTTTGATGAAAAATTTAAATTTACTGAATCAAGAAGCTCAGTACATCCCAAACAGAATTAACTAAAAAAACCAAAACAAAACAAAAAAATAAAACCAGGCTCATACTCATAATCAAACTGCTACAAATCAAAGAAGATGACCATTATGTGCAGGAGGAGCAAACATTTAAATGTGCATTTCCCAGTACAAAGCAAGGAGACAAGGAACATTTTTTAAGTGCTGAAAGCAGAAGGAACAGCCAACCACAAACGAAAACATCCTTAGGAGTGTCAACACAAGGAAGGCATTCTTAGATGAAGAATCTGCCACCAAAAGATCTGACAGAAAGGCTGAAGGAATTTTTGTCAGGCTGAAAGGAACTCAGAGCAGTGGGGACCGTGGAACTTCAGGAATGAGAGCGACAGAACAGCCAGAGGAGTCATTTCTGATCTCCAGGGAAAGGCAATCCCAAGAAACAACAGACTCCTTTTGCCCTTTGGCCAAAGCTTTTTGGTTTTTAGAATAGGGAAATGTGGAATTTAAGTAGAATTTTCCTTTAGACATGTGACAGGTTTAGCCAAAGCACTGAAAGCTCTCAATTATTAAATTCAATTTTTATGATGCCTATAGCTCAACCATGAAAGTATTTCATATTTTAATATTTGTACTTACTTGGAATATTATTTTATCATCTATGATGTACAAATGGAAAATATGAGTAGAAGGGATTTATTTATTTATTTATTTATTTATTTATTTATTTATTTATTTTGCGGGTCTGGGGATGGAACCCAGGGGCATTTGACCTCCAAGCTACACCACCTGCCCCATTTTTTATTCTTTATTTTGAAACCAGGTCTCACTGAGTTGCGAAGGGCCTAAGTAGCTGAGGCTGTCTGCAAACCGCGATCCTCCTGTCTCAGCCTCCCAAATGCTGGGATTACAAGTGTGCGCCACCATGTCCGGTTCAGTAGAAGGGATTTAAAATCCTAGTGTCAAAATTTTTTTTGTGTGTGTTACTGAAGATTGAACTCAGGGCATTGTAGCTCTGAGCTATAATCCCAGCCCTTTTTTTTTTTTTCTTTTTTCTTTTTTCTTTTTTCTTTTGAAACAGAGTCTCACTAAGTTACTAAGGGTCTCACCACATTTCTGAGGTTGGACTTGAACCTGTGTTCTTCCAGTCTCAGCCTCGCAACCAAGTTATAGGTGTGCGCTACCATGTCTGGCTCATAGTGTCAATTTAAAAAAACATTTATTTATAAAACAATTCTAGTCTTATTGACTCTTAGTTTCATGCCTAGAAGTACATCTTAGCATCTTAGGTTATTAATAACCTTAAATACTAGGTAGCAAACTATTACTTTGCATGATGGAAAGCTACTCTTTACCTGGGAACAATCTTGGGAAATAAATATTGCCAAAATATTTATTTTAGATACTGTAGACCAAACTCAGGGGTGCTTTACCGCTGAGCTACATCCTCAGCCTTAAAAAAAAAAAAAATCCTTTTAAACTTTGAGATAGGGTCTTGCTAAGTTGCCCAGACTTCTGCTAGTCAAAATGAGGACTAGGTCTATATAGCCTTTTCTACCTCAGGGGCCTCAACTTAGAATCCTCCTGCCTTAACACTGGGATTTTAGGTGTGTGCTACCATGCTGGCCCAAGCATTGTTTTTTAAGCACTATTAAAAGACCTTGTTGTATTGTATATCAGGAAGAAAACTGCATTTTCAACTTTATGCTGAATATATTGATAACATTATTATCTAAAGGTCACTTTTTTGTTTCTAAATCAGATGTTAAATGACACTAGTGGAAATTCTATTAAAACAAACACAAAATATCTAAGAGTTCTTCACTGACACAAGATAAAATCTGAACCCAGCATTTGGCACAAAGCCCTATACAATCTCCATGACTTTCTAACCCCTGTGGATCCTCTCAGCCTCGTCTTTTACCATTTGTGGCCTTTGTGTGTGTGTATGTGTGTGTGGTACTGGGAAAGGAACCCGGACATTCTACCTCTGAGTTACACTCTGAGTGCTGAAAAGCAAAAAGCCCTATTTTATTTTTTACTTTGAAACAGGGTCTAACTAAGTTGCTGAGCTGTCCACAAACCTGTGATTCTCCTGTATCAGTCTCACAAGTACTGGGATTATAGATGTGTGCCACAACACTGTGGCCTTCCTTTTATATTTTTCTAAATTTGGCCATTTAAAATTTTTTTTTTTTTTGGTACTGGGGTTTCTGGAAGTCCACTAAGTTGCTGAGCGCCTCACTAAGGAGCTGAGGCTGGCTTCAGCTCCTTAGTGAGGCGCTCAGCAACTTAGTGAGACCCTGTTTCTAATAAAATATAAAATAGGTCTGAGAGAATAGCCCAGAGGTAGAAAGCCTCTGTGTTCCACCCCCAGTGCCACCAAAAAAAAAAAAAAAAAAAAAAAAAAAAGAATGGAAGGAAGAAGAAACCAAAAGAACCCTGGAGCTTGCCGAGGCCTCTTTAACCAGGTATCCTCTTCTCATCTCCCTCCCTAAAGGGCCATGTAAGCCCAAAGGGCAAGTTTCTCTCCCCCTGGTTCTGTGGGCAACATTTCCCAGGGACAAGAGAGAATTGTGAATTGTTTTCTTCATATGTGGTTATTCTGGGAAGACAGGGCTGTGCAGCCTTGTTAGCAACACGGTACTGGTATCAGATGCATCAACATTGTGGACTTATATGGCGTTACCTTAAACGCCCCCTAAGCAGGCAGAGGATGTTGCCTTGCACCTTACAGCTTAAACAGCATGTTAATCTATGTTAGTTAGCTTTCCCCATGATCATCATGCGAGGAATCATCATGACTTCTAGTTTGTAAAGAAAACTAAGGGTCTGAAAAAGTCAGCTTAAGCTATTTGCTTAACTTCATCAAACTCCAACTATTTCACCTGGTTCTCACCCAAGCCCTTTCCACAGTGCGCTCTCAATAGTTTTTCTTTAGTTAAATGGTAAAACCCAATTTGGTTCCACCCTTTATAATGTCATTTGGCAAACATGCACTGAGCACATGCTAGCGTGAGGCTGGAATGAGTCCGTTTGGGAGGCTGCCTTTCCCTGGAGCCCTCGGCACTGAGAGTGAGCTTTTGTCTTCTGAGGCCTGTATTCCATATAAAGGCACTCCAAATGACTTGAGACTCCAGGCTTAAGATCATTGACATGGTTGTCCTAATTTTATTGGTTTTAAGTTCAAACTCTGGCTCTTGTTAATTATACCCAGGCAACCTCTGCTGTAGCTCATTCCCAGAGCCATGAGATTTAGAGGCAGCTGGTTTGGGAACAATTTTTAGCAGACTTTGGGGTCAAACAGACTGAGGGTCAATTCTGACTTTACTCTCTATCTGTAGTGTGATGCCAGCACTCAGGTTCTCTAATTCTGACTACTTCAGTGTGAAATGTACCAACACAGGTGTCAGTGGAGTTTTGTACACATGAGGAACAGCGCAGCACTATGTCAAGAAAGAGCCCACACCTGAAACATAGCAAATGTTAATCTTTCCTTTGATGGCAAATTAATCCTGTATTGTTTCATATTCTCAGTCTAAAAATATTTTTGTTATATAATATTCAGAATAAGAGGGTGATAATAAAGTGATAAACAATCAGTTAAAACATAAAATTGAGATGGGGATAAAAAGCAAGGAGTAATAAGCCACACTACTAAGTAACGCCGGCAGGTCTACATGCAGAAAATAAGAGTTCCTCTGTACAACAATATCCACTTAAGGATGTCATGGCAACCTGGTGCATGTAATGCTGTTCACATCATTCCTTCTTTGGGATAAATGCAGACCAAGAACAAAGTGGTCTTGTATCCAATCACGGGGCACACACACAATGTAGATTAACATGCTGTTTAAGCTGTAAGATGCATGACAGTCATATCCTGTGTTTACTAGGGAGGTGTTTCAGGCGATGCCATATAGACACACAGTGTTGATGCATCTGGTGTCTTCCATGTTAAGATGCTTAGTAAGCAGGTACATATAAAAAGTGCTGAGGCTGGGTGTGGTGGCGCACATTTGTAATCCCCGCACTTGGGAGGCAGAGACAGGAGGATCGCACAGGTTCGAAGCCAGCTGTGCTGGCGTAAGAGACCCTGTTTCAAAAATATAGAAATAGGTCTGGGAGTGTAGCCTGGAGGTAGAAGGGCTTCCAAGAACCCCAGTACCACCAAAAAAAAAAAAAAGTGCTGAGAGGGATATACCAGGAGGCATGCAATGAAGCAGATATTGAGATGGGAAAATCTTGGCTGAGAGGGAGCATGCTGGCCTTGAGCCCACAGCACTGCAGGGATGAGAGGGAGACAAATTCACCGACTGAGGTGCTTCTCAAATCCCTCCTGCCCCATGTTCTACCTGTTCCTGGGGTCTATATCCTGTGGTTTCATTTCAACAGATAGGCAAGAGGGTTTTGGGCACATATTGGAGAATAAATGAAATAGAATTACATAAGAAATTTTCCTTTGGGATCAGTACTTCTGAAAATGACTTAGATTCCACACTGAACTGAAAGCAAGCTTTAAGCATGCACGCCCGAGATTTAGAGAGAGCAGTGAGCGCGGTGAAGGACAGCCCCTGGGGCAACAGGGAAAGTGGAATGGCAAGACCTTTCTCCACTGCAGACAGCCTGGCTTGGATCTCCACTGCAGGGGGGAAGACAGCAGCTGCAGCACGGTTGTTTTAAAAATGTCTGACATTTAAAATTTCTGTAGGAGTACCAAATGTAAAAGCTAAATTCCAGTCCTGGCTTTCAAGCTCTTCACTGAGGTATTACAAAGAGAGCTGGGAATATATAAAGGTTAATGTTACTTTTCCTCAGAAGTGTCTTGACAATTGGCCTTTCTTTCCCTGAACAAACATTTTAGATTTTCTAGTTTTCCTTTTTCTTTCTTTTCTTCTTCTTTTTTTTTTTTTTTTTTTTTTTTTTTTTTTTTTTGGTGGTACTGGGGATGGAACCCAGGGGCATTCTACTTCCAAGCTACACCCAGCCCTATTTTTTTAGCCTTTATTTTGAAACAGGGTCTCACTGAGTGGCAAAGGGCCTTGCTAAGTAGCTGAGGCTGTCCTTAAACTGCAATCCTCCTGTCTCAGCCTCCCAAATGCTGGAATTACAAGTGTGTGCCACCACATCAGGCTAAGTTTTCCTTGTTTTTGGCATGGCACTGGGGATTTTTTTCCTCCTGTGGCACTAGAGATTGAACCCAGGGACAGTCTACCTCCAAGTTAAACCCCCAGCCCTATATTTTATTCTTTATTTGGAAACAGGGTCTAAGTTGCAGAAGGCTTCACAAAGTAGCTGAGGCCGGCCATGAACTTGTGATCTTCCGATATCAGCCTCCCAAGTAGTGGGATTACAAGTGTGAGCCACCACAGATAGCTAGTTTTCCTTTTGACCATAAAATATGAAACGAAAATAACATAGACCTGTGGTTGATCAGCTGTTGAGAACATGTAGGGGTCCCTGTGCTGACTAGGAGGACTTGGTTTCAGTCTACTTATGAAACTTTCTCAGAACTAACTAATCCCTACAAGCATTACTTTTTTCGTTTGTAAAAATGAAAGTGGCTTACATTCCATGCCTACCTTCAGAAAAGCTGTGAGAAAATTAAAGTGTCATGTACATCCAAAATCTAATGGTTTTTGCAAGGTTTGGTGATGTAACAGGTCCCTTCCCCTCTAGTTATAAGGGCTTTGACTGTCTTTGTAGGGAAGGGAGAAGGGTGGCTCCATTCTTTACCTTTTTCTCATTGACATCCACCTGTTCCTCTTCCTCGGTCACCTGTGTTGGCATCTCTTTGATTTTGTTCAGAAGCTCAGCCTTGGCAGCAGACACACTGTAGTAGGCAGAGCAGCTGGCCAACATGCCCACTGTGTCCTTGTCTTCATTCCTGGACCATAAATAAAGAACACAGAGTACAGCCGCACATAGCACATACTAGGAGCTTCATTTCATCACAATGTCTGCCTGTTCAGAAATGCATAGAAAGTTCTATTTAATTTCTTTCCCAGAAATTAGGATAGGTAGGGCTCATGAAGCCAGACAAATCTGGGATGGAAAACCACCAAAGGCAGTTTGGGGAGGGAGAGGGAGGCAGGACTGTGACCCTGCTGGGGCACTCTGACAAGCCATTTAACCTCTTTGTTTCTCCTTTTATGATAAACACAAGATAGATGCTGACAATTTGGGCAATGTGGAGCCATGAATCAATTACGGGGAAGTACATCCAAGCTGCCGCATGAATCCCATGTTTTAGGTTAAATGTTTCCTACTCTTCCTTGGTTCCCCATCATCTTTCTGCTGCCTCTTATATTGTTGTTTGGATACATTTAGAGATTTTTCTCTGAAGTCAGTCATAATGAGATCGGGAAATGTAGAGCTTGTGGTCCTCAATGAAATAACATAAAATGTAAAATCAACTCATTGGGAATCTGAAGCTTGTGGAAGAAACCAGAAACTGAGAAACAGCCTCTGGTGTTTCCTGTTTCACTGTCATCAATTGCCTTGCAGATTAAAGTTCAGATCCTACTCACTGAGTCAATGACTCTGGGAGTAAGTTACCGTCTCTTAGAGAGGAATTTTAACTATGTCATTTTGTGGTATTATTTAACAGCTAGCCCATCATTTTACTATGGGATAAAGGAACACATACACACACAAACAAAAATCATCTTTACTGGTTTTTTGCTTGATGACTATCCTTCTAGGCAACATATTTACATTTACTCCAGTTGACTAGAAAATATAAGAAAAATCTTCTGATAACATTTTAAAAAGTTGTTTCTGAGCATCTCCGTTGCATTACACACTGGCCTCTCTGGCATCCAAGGAACTAAACCTCACCGTGGCTACTTGCCCACGCTGGCACACACAACAGGATGATGCTTACTTTCACCAGAAGGTGGCGCACGCCATCCTTTGACATCCCCAGAAAGAGCTCAGTGTGCAAATGCTATAGGACCATTTTGCTTCTAAATAATCTGAGAGAACATGTTCTTGATGGTAATGCTTTTCTAAAGATGCATTTCTAATTTAGTTTTGTCTTTTTAGGATGAGTAGTCAGAAGAATGACTATACTGTAACCACTCGTGGTGAGCCATCTGGCATACCCAAAAATGCAGCCTTGGGGTCCAAAGGTGCCTAGTGGATTGCCTTGCACACTGCACACACTCAGGAATGCTTGCCAGACACACAGCCCTGGATAAGTAAATTAGTCTCTGTTCCTCAATTAGTCTTTGTTCCCCAAATCTGAAAAAGAAGGTATGGACAAGTGACCACAAGGCCTTGATTCTGGGCAGCCTTTGGTAACATAAAGATAGCTCGTAAATACTACAAAGCTCTTTCCTTTTTCTCTCTCCTAAAACAAACAAACAAACAAACAAACAAACAAAAACATGGTAATCCTATTGGTAAATAAGTTAAGCTCAGCTGGAAATTTCTAAAATGCAAGCTCACATTTCAATTAAATGGTCTCTGTTTTTATTTAGTCTGGAAGCTGCTAACAGCGGAGTCTGTCAATCCACAAAGTTTTTGTTGAAAATTAAAAAAGAAAATGAAAACCACTCTAGATCTTTCCCATACTTTTCCTTTAAGAAAGTCAAACATGCAAGAAAATACTGGTATATCCTAAGAGAAATTCAGACTGCTTGCAGTTCTCTCACTGTGTCCAGACATATGGTCATGCATTAATGGACCAGCAACTCCCAACTCAGGAAGTTTCAGAAACAGAGGTTAAGAGGCTGAGCAAATCCAGGGGAGCATGCCCCACTTGGGTCTTTCTTGATTTTCAGGATCTGAGCAAACACTCGCCTTAACACCTCAAAGGGGAACGTTCAGTGTAGTAAATAAATTTCTCCAGGCTCTCATCCTTTTATAAAGACCACAATCAACCTCAGCCTCAGGGAGGCCCACACTTCTCCTTGTCCCCAAGGCCTCTTTGCAAGGGCGACACCGAGAATGGGCAACTGCACACTTGCTGAGTTAGGGCTTCTGTGCCATCGCCAAGGGAGCAGGAGAGTCACAAACTGAGTTCAAGTCCAGGGACATCACTCTCATGGTTGAGGGCCTTAATTCCTCTGGGCTCTTATTTCTTCCCTTGTAAATCAGAAGTAATATTGGCAGCTCCCTCAAAGTTCTTGTGAAGATTAAATGAGATCATGCTTGACACACAATATGAACAATAGGTATCAATGGCCCTGATTATTATTGTAACTACTGCTACTCTTTTTCTTGTCGGGCATCTATCTCACATCCTACTCCTCAGGGTCACTGCTGAGATGGAATGTCCCTCTTGGGTCAGGGATCTATGGAAACAGGAAAACCTCAGTAAGCATCCCTAGGCTTATCACCCCTCGGGGGCTGGGGAAAGTTCAATTCTTAAGTCTGTTTGGAGACATTGGCTGGGACTCACCTCTTGCCGTCATGTCCTGGGCAGCTGACAGTTCTCTGCGTGGTTTTCCTCTTTGTGCCGTTTTCCTTCAGCAAGTTGACATCTCGAGGAAATAGCCCTTCCATCAGGTCCATGGTTGTCTTCATTCTGGAGTCGGGATCCAGGATGTCTGCCAGCGATTTGTCTTGGTGGACAATTTCCTTGGCCAGAGCCTCTGTTCTGATATCTTCTGAGGTCTTTTGAGGATCAGAACTGACATTTTTCTCTAAACCCTGAGTTACACCGACGGGCTCATGGGTGTGGCTTTGTGACCAGCTGGGAGGTGGTTGCTTGCCAAGAGACCCAGCAAGTTGGGGCTGACCACTCAGGACAGATGGTGAGTTGGACTCATTGGCCTCTGAACCTCTGAGAGAAGTTTGGGGTCTGGGAGCTGGTACCTGACCACCTATCAGATGGACTGCATCAGGCGCATGTCTCTCCCTTGCAGTTGTCACTTTGGACGTTTTGCTGGAGCTAGGGATACAAAAATAAAAAAGAGTGGTAAGAGGACAGTCAGTAGAAGAACGAAGATTGGGGAGGCATGAAGAATGAGAGAGGGAGAAGCTTTCTGCACTGAAGCTGTAGCTTCCCACATCAGGAATGGGGTGATGAGTGACATTTCTGAGATGACCCCCAAAAAACCATGGGGTTCTCAAGGGTATTCTCCTGAGATCCTATCTCTGGCTCTGTGTGTGGGTGGGGGGGTATGCATGCATCTAGCACAGCTTGTGACTTAGGTAGGTAAATCTGTTTAATTTGGGGGTTCAGTATCAGGAAGGCTGTCATTCCTGAGGAAGATGGATAGAGTAGGAATTCAGTTTTAGTGAACATTGCTATTACACTACAGAGCTTTCTGAAAGGGAGGGGAAAGAAAGGCAGTGGTGGAAAGTTACTCCTGGGGCCTGCAGAGGTCATTACCTCAAAGGCTCCCCCCCTTTTTTTTGGTGTTGTGAGCAATCATTTGCCCTAGAGTCTAGGTACTGGGAAATAATTCTTCCCTATTCTTCTGGTTTCCTAAAAGTGGTTTCCCTAAATATCACTGACCTTTATTCTTTATTCCTTTCTATGGGCAAGGAGTATCTCTGGAAAGAGACACTGACTATTCAGCCCAGACTCTCCTATCTCCAGCTGTGTGTATATATGTGTGTGTGGGGACGGGGTGCATGCAGCTAGCACAGCTTGTGGCTTAGGTGGGTAAATCTGTTTAATTTGGGGGTTCAGTATCAGGAGACCCTCTTCCATCTGGGTAGAAGCCATATTCTTCAATATCTGCTCTATCAGTCCTAAAAGTGTTTTTGTTGTCTTCTCTATCTCTTCTTTTGTCTGAGTCTGAACTCAGCCAGGGAAGAGGGTCAGTGTTTATTTGAACCCATCACATTCATGGAAGTGAAAGGTGCCTCTTGGGCTTTGGCTTTCATGTTCACTATCCTCACTCCTTGCTGCCCTGTAAACAACAGCATAACTACCACCTAAAGCAAGCAAATGGAGTGGTTCTGTCAGCGCATGAACTGAGTGTGTATGTTTATCTCCATTCGGGGCAGCCCTGGCCGACAGCAGGAGCGGGGAGCCTGGACATGAACAGCTCCTGTTGGTGAGGGAAGCGCCCTCCCTCTTGAGCTAATCGCTCACCCTGGCCAGAGCCTGCTCACTCACCTGCTGCCCAGCCCCTCAGGGGCCTCGCTGTGCAGCGCCACTTCATACACAGCTTGAGGAGGAGGTGGAGGGAAGTCCTTAGAGCTGTTCACCGGGGTTTCCTGGCTCAGTGCAGGAGGTGGGGGTGGAGAAAGAGCTTCAAATACAGGGCTGGAAGCGGCCTTGGGGTGCAAGTCCTTCACAAACACTTCGTCGTCATAATCTTCCCGAGGTGGTGGGGAGGCCTGCAGGACGGACTCGGATATTCGCAGAGAGATCCTCCCTGGAGTGTCTGGGTCAGAAGTGCTGCATGAACTTGGAAGGCTCGGCTGTTTTTTGTAGTGCTTCAGGTTTGCAGACTCAGGCGCCGAGGCCTCCTCGGGAAGGCCGTCCTCTCTGACTGTGTGGGCCCATTTAATCCAAGGAGGCGATGGCCGCCGAGGCAGAGAGACCCTCTTCCATGTCCCCTCTTCTATCCCATTCTCTGGGCTGTTGAACTCACAGCTTCTTGGACTGGGAGGCTGGGGCGGGGTGTGACCATTGCTTCTGTTGGTGGCTGCAGGGGTGTAGGGCAGAAGAGCTTGCCGCCCCGCCTGACTGTCCCGTGCATTCTGCTGGTCAGTGGCCTGCGGTGGGCAGCAGCTAGTGGGAACAGGTGACAGCAGAGGGGAGCTGAGCGGGGTCAGGGGTGCGGCCCTGCTGTCTGTGGGAGGCCCTTGCACTCCCTCTGGCAGCAGCCTGGAGCACGCCATCCTGCTGGCTGGCCTCAGGTGGTCCTCGGCTCCGGGACATTCACTAGGAACCAAGGAAACACGAGATGCTTTGCAGCCCGAGTCGCCCCAGTGAGGGGTAGGATGGTGGACGATCGATGGTATCTCTTCTCGACTTCTTTCTGAATAACTGAGTGACCTGGAACAGGGTAGATATGAGGGTTACAGCTCTGAAGAAAGGGGGAAACAGCCCACAATTCATTATTTAGACAAGAAAAGCATTTAATGGGAAGAGAGCCAGGGAAGCTGCATAGTATCTTTCAGAGCTGCTCATAGACAAAACCAAGTTAAAGTACCAGCCAGGCATTTTTTATTCACCCTATCTCCCCTCTGCACACATTACATATGAGATGGCTTTGAGGGTAGGGTGCAGGACACAAAAAGAAACACAGACATTTCTTCAGCTCCTTTTAGGACTACTTTGAGAAACAGCTCTAGGTGCTACGGAAAGAAGGTGCTTTCCCATCCCTTCCAGCAGCGAATACTGACATGGGCTGCTCTACATGAAGGTTTTATTTATAACTGAGTCTCCTAGTGTTTTCATTTCCTAGGATAAAAATAAAAAAGAGGGACCTGGGCGTGGTGGCGCACGCTTGTAATCCCCATGCTTGGGAGGCTGAGATAGGAGGATCACACAGTTTCGAAGCCAGCCTCAGCTACTTAGTGGGACTCTGTTTCCAATTAAGAAAAAAAAATAGGTCTAGGAGTATAGCCCGGAGGTAGAAAGCCCTGAGTTCCACCCCTAGTACCACAAAATAAATAAATAAATAAATAAATAAATAAATAAATAAATAATAAAGAGGAGGGGAAGAATCTACTTGAGGAGTTAATAAGCAGTTACCTCTAGAAAGGTGGTTGACAATCATTAGGAAATCCAGTGTATGGCGATTTTAACAGTTCTGTAAGCACTATGAAAAACCCACTTCCCAATACATATGTTATTGTGTATGAGAAGAAAACAAGACAAAGTAAACAAAGCCTGCAGCATAGCCTGCCTGTGATGTTAATGTGAGGGTAAGCCTGCACAAACCCATCATCTGTAAATTCCCGGATCCATAGTTCCCTGGCTGGCTCTGCAAGGGACACGGAGAGCAGATGGCGCTTTCCATTTCACACATCTGACTCCTCCGAGGGAACTGCGACTTGGTCCCACATCAGAGCAATGGTACAGAGTCTGCCACAACCAAGCAGTGCCAGACAAGGACAACACAGCATATGGAAGGAGAAGACCACAAAGAACCAATTTAGCTCTTCTAGAGCCTTTATTTTTTCTTCGTTATAGATGCAGGTGGTTGAGTAAGGAGCCTGCTCTCAGATGTGACCCCTCCCTTCTATCACAGACCCCTTTGCTGAGACAGTTTCTCTACCAGGAACCCCTCCACATTAAAAGGGGCCGTTACACACTTCTCGGTGGCTTCCCCGATAAGAAGAGCAGACACCAGAGGCAGGAGATCCTCCAGGATGCCCTTCATGCCCATGTCACCCATGTTCCCACTTCCTGACCACACTGGCTGCTTCCATGTGAAATTATTGAGTATGAAGTGGAGAAGTGTAGAAAGATATAGAAACAATGATTGAATTAAGAAATAAAGAAACTGGCTTGAAAAAAACATGGAAAATGATAGTGAAGGTTTAACAGATCTATTATTAGTAATAGCAGATTGTAAAAAGACTAAATTTACACATAAGTCATACTTCAGGAGAAATCTCTTTGGAAATTTCTACTTTGTAAGCTCCATGTGAATAATTTAAAAATGCAAAAAGATTTTAAAATTTCTAAAAAAGATTTTAAAATTTCTAAAAAAAAAAACAACCTGTTTTTCCTAATACTATCTATGTCAAAAAAATTGTGATCTTGATTTTATTTTTCAGTTCAGATGCTTCCTGTGAGTTTGTCTTGCTCTGTGCAGCTGTTCATAAAATGTCCCTTCTTGCCTTAGCACTTTTGTCCCCAGACTTGATCCTCTGCACACAGACCTGGAAGAGATCAGTCATGCAGGCAAGGCCCCACATGTGTTGGCCATTAAGCTATACCCGAGAAGAGCCTTGTTAAAAGTCAAGCAACTCCTCAATAGCACACATCCAAAACCTATTTCGAATATCATATTTAGAAAATGTCATTTATAAATAAAGGTAAAAAATTCCTAGACAAACTGAAAAGGAAGCACATGACACTATGCAACAACACACTGCAGTTTCTAATAGAAAGAGGTCTAAGTCTAGCCGCATTTGCAGGCAGGGGACATCATAAAACACATACATACCTAGATCCCGGGCCAGGCAAGTGACACGGATCCTTCACAAAACCAAAGCCACCATCCTCCCCTAGGAACACATCCTTGAAACACAAGAAAGAACGGCATTATTACTAACAAGCAGCGTTGAAATTTACCAACAGAGTGGAGTGGACAAAGAGAAAAAACACTACTTATTGGTGACCTACCACTGTCAGGCCTGGCAATACTCTTAGGAACCTTCCCATTTACTCCTCTAAGTTCTAGGAAGTACTACTGACCCTATTGCATCGATGAGGAGCTAGGCCCAAGGTAGAAGGGGGCAGTCAAGATTTGAAGTTCAGTATGTCTCACCAGGGGCCTTCCCTCACAAGGATGCTTCCCAAGTAAGAAGTCTGGTAACAATTACTGTCAGAGTTCAAAACAACCGCAATACTTGAAATATGATGATGATGGTGACAATGAATTCAAGGGGCCAATAGATTCAATGAAATGGCAAGAGAGAATCATGGAAGAAGATAGAGAAAGGAAAGTGAACTTTGCAAAAATCTAAAATGATCTGGATTGTAGAGAAGACGTGGATCTGGTTTGTAATTAGAATGCAGTAAGTCCTGTGAGAAAAATCTCATCCACATGTGAATCAGAATCGGGGGACTTTTCAGGGGGAGATTTTTTTTTTTGGTGGTACTGGGGTTCCTGGAAGCCCTTCTACCTCTGGGCTACACTCCCAGACCTATTTTTACATTTTTATTTGGAAACAGGGTCTCCTAAGCCAGCGTGCGCGGCTGGCTTCGAACCTGCGCGATCCTCCTGTCTCTGCCTCCCAAGCGAGGGGATTACAAGCGTGCGCCACCACGCCCGGCTGAGATTTTGTTGTTTTAAATGAGGGTATGTATTGGTGTTCCGAAAGAGTCAACAGTGCAAAACTGATAGTGTATAATCTTTCCCATGTGATCTGGCTCATGATGTTGTCATTAATGGCAATACACTCTAACTCTCAATTATTTACAATAATAGGATAAGAGAAAGAAAACAAAAATTAGGTTCAGTGCCTATAATCCTAAATACTCAGGAAACCAAAGCAAAAGGAATGCAAGTTTAAGACCAGCCTGGTCAACTTAGCAAGACTCTGAATCAAAATAAAGTATAAAAAGAGCTGGGGATGTAGCTGATAGAGTGCTCCTGGGTTCAATTCCCAGTACAGGGATGGGAAGTAGGGAATCAAAATCCACATAAAGGCCGGGTGTGATGGCTCACGCTTGTAATTCCAGGATTTGGGAAGTGGAGACCAGAGGATCGTGATTCATGGTCAGCCTTAGCTACTTAGTGAGGCCCCTTGCAACTCAGTGAGACCCTGTTCCAAAATTAATAAGCCGAAGCCAGGCATGGTGGCGCATGCTTGTAATCCCAGCATTCGGGAGGCTGAGACTGGAGGATCGCGGTTCGCAGACAGCCTCAGCTATATAGTGAGGCCTTCCATAACTTAGTGAGACCCTGTTTCAAAATAAAGAAAAAAAAAAAAAAAACAGGGCAGGGGGTATAGCTCAGAGGTCAAATGCCCCTGGGTTCCATCCCCAGACCCGCAAAAAAACCCAAAAGAATAAAAATTTAGGGCTGAGGGTGTCGCTTAGAGGTAGAATGCCCCTGGGTTCCTTCCTTAGTACTGTAAAAACAAACAAACAACAACAACCAAAAAAAAAAAAAACCACATACAATCATTGAATTTACTTCATCTTACTATTTACCCTGTCCAAAAGGCTCTTTACCCCTTCTACTTTTTTTTTCTGAGTCAGTAGTAGAAGTACTAACAAGAGTCAGAGGTGGTAGTATGCAGAAAAAATAAACACCTGGATATTATTAATAATCACAGCTACCTCTTATTGTATATTTACTGTGTGCCAGATACTCTGCTAAGTATCTTGCATTTCACAAATGACATACCTGGAATACTAGATACTTGACATTTTGGGGGGGTGATTTAATCGTTAGAAGGAAGGGGTGTAATTGCAACTCAGGTAAGTACGTAGCCTGTAGTTAAATAAGTTGGTGAAGCTAGGATTCAAGCCAGGATCTCCTCAAAGCCCATCTTCCCATGCTATTTCAATAGAGTAAGTGGCGGCTAGGATGGGTGCAATCAGTCTTAAATACTTTGTGAAAAGTGAGTTCCATGTGTTCTGATCTACTCAGTAGAGAAATTCCTGGCTTCCACGAAACCTTATGGGATGTGTGTTGTGTGTGTGTGTGTGTGTGTGTGTGTGTGTGTGTTAGTTACTGGGGATTGAACTCAGAAACTACACCCCCAGCCCTATTTTTATTTTTGGTTTTGAAACAGAGGCTCACTAAGTTGCTAGGATGGCCTTGAACCTGTGCTCCTCCTGTCTTAGCCTTCCAAGTACTAGGATTACCAGCATGCACCACCATATCCGGCCTTCTAGTTCTTTTAAAATTCTTCCCTCTGTTGACCTGAATGTGCTTTACTGTGTCACATCTGAGCTCCTAAAGCAGTAAATTTAAATGTTTTCACATTCCTTTATATCCTTTGCATTTCAGTATGAGAATGAATCTAATTCCCTGTATTCATAATGATTTTGGCCTACATTTTTGTGGTATATATATAAAAAAAGCAAGTTATATCCAATAATAAGCAATTGAGAAAAATTTTTAAGTTTCTTGTGAATCAATATACCAACCAAACAGGGGAAAAAAAAAAGTAGGAGTCCAAGGATAAATTCCTGTTGTATTTTCCTTCTTTGATTTGGGCATATATTCACTGTCAAAGTTTTGATTTTTTTTATAAAATGGTAAGAAGTGCAAATAATATATTAGAGCAATAGATGAAAAAGCAATGATTATGGGAGAAAAACAGTACATAGAATTATACCAACTTATTACACATCTGGTTTATTTTTTGTTAATTATCTCAATACTGACTTAAAAATTCACCAGTTCCCGGCATGCTGAAGACTGTCAACATGAAGTCTACTGAATCTCAAGCCTCATTCTTTTTTGAGGTTTTGAGTTAAGAGATCCTATCGCCAGGCGTGGTGACGCACGCTTGTAATCCTTGTGCTTGGGAGGTGGAGACAGGAGGATCGCGCAGGTTCGAAGCCAGCTTTGCTGGCTTAAGAGACCCTGTTTCCAAATAAAAATATAAAAAATAGGTCTGGGAGTGTAGCCCGGGGAAGGGTTTCCAGGAACCCCAGTACCACCAAAAAGAAAAAAGAAAGAGATCCTAGTATCTTTGTGACAGATGAATTATTAAGATGATGATATTCATCTATGTCAGCACATGTTGACTTCAGGTAACTACTAAAATTAGAAATCCATGAAAAACCTCATTAAATGTTAATAATAGTAATTGATAATTGCTAAAATCGGTTCATTGGCTAATATTTTCAGATGGAAGACATTTTAACACTTGCTTCCCTCTCCCATTCAGTCTCTTTTTATTTAAAGAGACAGCATGGTATAGTGACTTAGAGGCTCTGGTGTCTGGCAGTATTGGGTAAAGACATCATCCCTTCTCGGCCTTGGGCAAATTTTGATCCCTCTCTGGAGTTCAGTTTTCTCTTCTGTATTACAGAGATAATAATAGTATCTATCTCATCATACAGATGTGATAATTTTATACTTATAAAATACTTATTACAATGATTGGTACCTCACTGTAAAAATTGATTATTGTTAGCTGTTCTTGACTTCATATTTTGTACAAAGTATATTCCGTGATTTATGTCACAGCTCAAATGGGTGCTTAATGAGAGGTGCTAAAAAGGACTTACCAATTGCATGCTACTACCTCCACCCTTGTGGTGCCATGCACTGAGCAATTTCCTCAGCAATTTAATATTTGTCACGTCAACTCAAGTTTAATGTGAAGTTCCCTGAGTTTTCGTTATGAACCAGAGAAGTCTCTAACTTAGCATCTGGAAACAAATTCCTACCAGCTATTTCTTCAAAGGGTTTCTTTTGATAGTCTCTGCTATATTTTAGTCTGTGCAATGAAGAAGTGTAAATTTCTGTTTCTAAAGAAGAAATGTTTGGATATTTTCCGCAGCTTTGCAGGCCCACCAAGTACTAAAGCATTATGTTTTCCAAGATCTAACAAAATAAATAAATAAATGGAAACAGGCAGGATTCTGATGTTCACTTAAGTCCCTCGGCTAACGCCTATTTGTTTTACAGCTATACCTATACCTTTTTTTAGTACTGGGGACTGAACTCAGGGGCATTCTATCTCCAAACTATGCCCATAACTCTTTTTATTTTTGTTTTAAAACAGAGTCTCACTAAGTTGCTAAAGCTGGCCTTGAACCTGTGATGCTCCTGTCTCAGCCTCTCAAATGCTAGGTTTACTTACAGTGTATAGTATGCCTCTATACCTGGCTACACCTTTCAAATGAAGAGGAATTACAAGGAGAGAAAAACGGGAGACTGTGTGTTTGGAGAGGACCCAAAGCTGACTAGGGTCTTGTCAAATATCTGAGCAAATTTTCGGCTATGAGTTGTTCAAGATGGCAGCCTTCTGTAGCCATTACTTCAGATCCAAGAATGATCAGCTGTCATAAACTGAAACTGATTTTCATGATGACCTTATTTTTGGAGAAAGTATCCTCACTGGATGGAGCAGGGTTTGACCTTTCCCTCCATGAAAGGAGACACCTTGCCACACCTTGCTGGGGGAGGTACCTTTCAGGGACGTTCACTAGTCAGAGTCACACAAACAAGATGGAGGTCATGGGTATAAAAAGTCTGGTCCACGTGTAATCCCTTCGGTGTATTCATTTCGAGTCACCCCCTCATGCCATTCTGGCATGGGGCTGTATTTCTATTTTCTGTATTTCTATCTTTCTAATAAACTTCTTTAAATCTTCAAAAAAAAAAAAAAGAAAGTAACCTCACTACTGGAATTTTGAAAAGGTGCTATATCCTT
Source organism: Muscardinus avellanarius (assembly GCF_963383645.1). Taxonomy (NCBI): domain Eukaryota; kingdom Metazoa; phylum Chordata; class Mammalia; order Rodentia; family Gliridae; genus Muscardinus; species Muscardinus avellanarius. The sequence goes on from NC_137791.1 coordinate 76,804,334, forward strand.
GTCAAAAGTTTATAATGAGGCTGTGTGTGGTGGTGCACACTCGTAATTCCAGCATTCAGTAAGTAGGTAGAGACTAGAGGATCAAGGTTCATGGACAGCCTCAGCTACTTAGCGAGGCCCTTTGTTTCAAAAATAAAAAGATTAAAAAATATGGCTTAGGGTGTTGGAAGTACAATGCCCCTGGGTTCCATCACAAGTACCGCAAAGAAAAAGGAAAAAAAAGGTAATAATGGCTGGATATGGTGGTACACACCTATAATTCCAGTACTTGGGGAGGCTGAGACAGGAGTATCATGGGTTTGAGGGCAGCCTCATCAACACAATGAGACTCTCAGCAACCTAGGGAGATCCTGTTTTGAATAAAAAAATAAAAATAAAAGCAGGCTGGGGTATAGTTTAGAGGTAGAATGCTCCTGGGTTCAATTCCTAATATCCAGTACCAAAAAACAAAACCCTCTATTCTGATCCGATGGGCAAGCACAAGTAGCATGTTGGGATATTATAAACTAAGATAGTACCAGAAACAGTCTCTATATTTTGGTCTTAACTCAGGATGATAATTTCTGCAAGGTCACTCAACTTCTCAGATTTCCCTCAAGCTAGAATAAAAAATATCTTCATTAACAAGCCTTCACAAAAGCTTTATGTTATTTGGGTGTGGTGGTACAGGCTTGTAAACCCAGTACTTGGGAGGCTAACACAGGTGCCTTAGCAACTTAGTGAACTTAGTGTGACCTGATTCAAAATAAAATCAGACTGAGGGGTGTAGCTCAGAGGTAGAATGTCCTTAGGTTCCATTCCCAGTATCACAAAGGAAAAAAAAAATTAAATCAGAATATAACATCCTGAAATAATAACCAAAATAGTTAAATGATGAGAGACTGATTTTGTTTAGTTTTTATCGAGTTTTGTTTTAACTACAAATACAGCAGATGATGAAGAGAAAGAACGCAAGAAGCCGACCTTGCCAGGGGACATTTCTCCAGTTAAGCAAGGGCTCGTTTCTGGGAGGGACAATGGGAAAAAGAAGCTCAAGATTTTCTCAGACTGTGCTGACACAAAGCAGCCGAAAGAAGAATTACATTTTGAAATGTTTTCCCCCTGGCATCATATTCTCCAAATTAAATAGTATCTAAATATGGAATTCCCTTTATAAAAAGGGCACCTAAATATTGTGTTGTATTTCGTTATCTAAGAAGTTTTTCAAATCACATAAAGTACTACATTGGGACTTGAAGGGGTCTCTTCACATCTCTAGCACACCTATGTTTTGGAGCTATTTCCCAACTAATGGGACTTGTGAAATATTTAGGGAGAAAGGTAAAATAATGTCTATAGCCATCTTTGGGATTGGTTAGATGGCCAGCAATATTCCGGCAGCCAGAATGCTCTGGTTTTGGGCCTAGCTCTGCTTGAAATTTCCAGAGAAAAGCACTGTATTATCTTGGCATAGTTTGGAGCCTTTACTCAAAAGTCCTTTTATGTGAGATTCTGAAAGTCTGATTTTTTTTTCCCCTGCCTTACCAGGGTAGAGTTCAGATGGGGGTCTGAAAGACATGGGTTTGATAAGGACAATTGACTCTCCTGCATAGAAATGTCACAATAAATGAGATAATAAATGTAAAGCATAACTAGCTAAGGGCCAGGTACATATTTAGGTGAGGGCCAGGAACTAAACCAGCTATCAATGTCAATAATTCTATCAACTCTCAATATCAATAATTCTAGCTATTTTATAGATGCAAAAGAAATAGAGGATATAAGGTTAAAATCTTAAAAATATTCAGACATAGTCTCTTTCCTATGAAGGGGGAGGGGGGGAAATCAAACTATAAAAAAGATATCCCTAAGTTGCCCTAACCATGTGCGCTTGCATTGAGAGGCAGGTGGCTTCCTAAAGTGGTGAAGGGCGCACGCGCGCGCGCACACGCACACACACACACACAATATCTATCTCTCTCTCTCTCTCTCTCTCTCTCTCTCTCTCTCTCTCTCTCTCTCTCTCTCTCTCTCCATAAGATATCTACCTAACTATAGACTTGTTTATATTGGTCTCGGTAAGGAAAGCAGGTAGGGACACTGAGAAAAAAAAATCTCATGAAAACAAATATTACTACTTTTTACATTTAAAAGAAAAACTGAACAAAGAGGGAAAGAGCCTCACGAAAGCTTCTGAGCCCCAAGGACAGCCCTGGGCTGGCACCTGCTGGCTGCACCTGCACCTACCTGGCGCTTCTTGTCCGCGGTGGGAGACGACCTGGACCTCACGTGGACAGGCACCGCCAGGGCATCCGAGCGCTCCAGCAGGTCCTCAGCTGACATGGACTTCCCAGCCTTCCCGGCCACGGCTCCCCAGGAGGGTGGTCCCCCAAGGGTCCTGTCTGCTCTCGGGGTGCCCCATGCTCCTCCACCGGCTCCACCGAGCAGCTCCCTCGGGGGCTGGGGGTCCCCGCGTCCCCGTTCACCCCGGAGGCGGCCACCCACAAAGGAGCTGCTGCGGTCTCGGGGCGCCCGCTGGGGCTGCGCGCTGGGCTCCCGCGGCGGGCCGAGGCTGGGGGCCGGGCAGGCGTCCTCGGCGGGCAGGTGGGCGCCGGGCCGCCGGCCGGTCTTGCGCTGGACGTAGTCGGCCAGCGCGCTCTGCTGGAACTGCTTGAGCTCGGGCCCCGACAGGCTGAGCGTGGAGGCCGCCTTGCCATCGCGCTCGAAGGGGCGGCGCCGGTCGGCCACGGAGCTCTCCGGGAAGCGCAGCCCTGGCCTGGGCGGGCCCTGGGGCGCGGGCTCGGCCTCCTCGTCGGCGACCCCCACCTCGTTCATCTTCTCGGGCTCCGAGTAGGAGCGCTTCTTCTGCTCGGGCGGCAGGCGCCGGCGTGCTCCTCTGCGGGCCGCGGGCGGCGCGGTGCGCTCCGCGGGGGTCACGCTGTGGCGCTCGCGCGGGGTGTGCGGCGAGCAGGCGGCCCCCGGGGCCTCGGGGCTCCGCAGCCCCCCGACGTGGGCCGACACGGGCCGGGGTCGCCAGGGCCTTGAGCTGGCAGACGCCCCGGGCTCCAGGTCCCTGCGGCGAAAGGAGGTGGCCCCCAGGACGCGGGACTGCGCGTCCTTGATGCTGTTGCGGTAGGCGCGGCTGAAGGGCGCGTCCAGCGGGGGCGACTCGGGCCTGTCCTGCGGCCAGGCCGACCGCTCCGCCTCGCCGCTGCTCAGCTGGAAGGTGCTCTGGCTGCGGAGCAGGCGCGCCTCGGGCCTCGGGGGCTCGCCACCCCGGAGCTGGGGGCCGTGCTGCCCGCGTGGCTGCCGGCCACCCTCGTCCAGGGTGGGCTCCCCGCTTTTGAAGTGCTGCTCCCCGTTGCCCAGTGGCTCAGCTGATTCCGAGAAACGGATGCTGGCTTTTGTCTCCTCCAAGTCACTCCCGGAGGCACTGGAAGTTGAGAGGGTCCTGTTGAGCCTATAGTTAGGGCCATGGGTGATGCTGCCTGCGCCCGGAGGTCTGTGGCCGCCTTGCTCTCGCTGCTCGATCTTGGAAACCTTCTCCAGCACCGAGCAGTGGGGCGTCCTGTACTGGATGCCCCGCAGGGCCGAGGCGCTGCCGGAGCTGAGTCTCCTGCGGCCCAGACTGGACGTCTGCTGGTACGGTGGGGTGCGCGGCTCTTCACACCTTGGGTCTGATCCTGAGAAAGAGGGCGAGGCACTGGTTCTCCCTTCAGGCCTTGGATAGGAAATTGGCCTGTCCAGGTGGCCCTTGTGGTCAGGAACAGCTTTCCTTCCAGGGTCCTCCACCTTGGCGCTGGCGGGCCTGCCGCTGGGATAGCTCTCCTGGGCTCCCCCTCCAACGTCCAGGCTGCTCTGCCTCCTGAGACTCTCTGGAATGTTCTGGAGAGATGAGAAGGTTGACCTGGTCCTGCCAAAGTTCCCTGACAGGCTTCGGCTAAGGTCGTCTCTCTCCGTCTTCTGCCGGAGGTTGGCATTGTGATCTTCCTGGAAGTCGCCTTCCCAGGGCTCCGAGGTCCCGGAGGATCTCTTGTCTTCACACACTTGCCAGGCCTGAGCCCGAGGGCACTGGAGGCTCTGGTGATTAGAAGAGGGTTTGTTTCTCTCAGTGGGATGTGCGCTGTTGCCTTGGGGAAGTGTGAGATTTCTCTTCAGGGAGGAATCCTCCTCATTTTCAGGCACGGAAGAAAAATGGACTTTGTAGGGGACATACTTGACTGTAGCCTCTGGTTTCCTCTCCCACGGGGACAATGCCTCATGTTCTGGGGGCTGGTAGAAGGCAAACCCAGGCCTACTGGCTCCGTTTTGGTTCCCGTTCTTGTCGAAGGTAGCCCTCTTGCTGCCAGCTCCCCAGGCAGCTGTATATCTGCTCTCCTTGGCCAGCGCAGGGTAGAGAGTACCATTATTACTGGCAGAAGGCTGGGGCACCTGGGCAAAGTGTGGCTCTAGGGAAGGTACGGGGTAGACGCCGGTTGGCAGCAGAGGCTGGCCAGGCTGGGCCATCTGGGTGAAGCTGTGCTTGGGCTTGGCTGGGGGGCTGTTCTCTGGACTTCTCTCCAGTACAGTATGTAGCTGCTCCTCTATGAAGGGAGATTTCAGGGTGCCCAAGGAGTTGGCCTGAGGCTGGCAGAAGCGCTTCTGATCCAGGCTGGACCAGGAGCTGGGCCGTTCACGGTGCCGGAAGGCTGCATAACTGTCGCTTCGAGCTGGGGGCAGGGGCGCCCCCGCTTTATGAGGCAGGTCGTCAGTGGCAGTCTCTGGGGAACTCGGGCACTGATGGCTCCAGGATGGGGATGGTGCTCCCTTGCCCCGAGGGACACTATGCCACTTAACGTGGCCCTGACCATCCGCTACTGTGCGGGCCTCCCTACCTTGAAGAAGCAGGGCTGCAGAGTTCACCTCGTACTCTGCGGAGACTCCCCTCTGCGTATCGTAGACCGTCTTGACGTAGCGAATATCTGCCTGCCTCATCCCTTCTAGCAGGCCACCTCGAGCAGAGGCAGTATCCATGGAGCCGGAACGCTCACGGCTAGAGAAGCCAGGGGGTGGATACTCCAAGAGGCTGGAACTAGTAGAGAAGGAGCTATACGCCGAGTCTCTCTTGTTATGGAGGTGGCCAAGTTGGTCAATGCTGCTGGTGGACTTGGCGGGGGAAAGGAGTGGGCAGGGTGGGTAGCCCCCACTGGGCTCCAGGCTCTCCATGCTGCCCTGGGAGCTGCACTGGTCAGGGCTCCGCCTCAGATACGCATGGTCATAGCTGGAGAGGTCACTCGTGGAGGAGCTGGAAGGAAAGGGGAGAAAGCAGTCAGTACCACAAGCAGCTATCATCCCTCGGTTTTTGGGTACAGGACCCAGCTTATAAATGGACTCTTATGCAAGATGTTTGGGTTTGGGAAGTGTGGGTAAAAAGGGCCATATTTGGGCCTTGCTCAGCTTCCCTGTGTGTCATCACTAGGATGAACAGCCCAACACAGTAGCCTGTGTGTGGCTAATTGATGACCTGGGCTTGCTAGGAGAAGGACAGGGAGCAGAGAGGAAGTCATGTGGCGTCCGGACACAAGCATCAGGCTGAAGTGATCTGCTGTGCTGGAAATGACATTCTACAAGCGCCAAGAAATGTAAGAGGTGCGAAACGGAAGAGGAGGAAGAATAAGAGACACTGACATTTTGTGTCTGTTGGGGGAAGGACGAGAAAAGCTTAGTAATAGACACGTGAAGGGATGAAGGAGACTGTGCACATGTATATGTTTTTAGTTAATATCTTTCCTTTTTAAGGAATCGAAAGCTACAGCCTGGCAATCTTCCTGGAATCTCAACTGTATTAGAGACAATTTATTTGTGGTAAGAAAGCTAAACAGAAAGCTGAATGAAAGAAATAGATAAATCAGGGTCAGAAAAAGCTGATGAGCGAGAGTGAGGGAGAGAGGGGAAAAGAGAGGAGCTTAAAAGGAGTCTAAATCACAGGAGGCTCCTTAGTGCCAGGATCCCAACACCTACCAATGACTTTCCAAAGCCCAAGGCAAAACCTCTGCCTATACATAGGAGGGTGAGCCCTTGACATTTACAAACTTCTTCAGGTGGTTTTCAGACCCTGACTGGGGGAAGAGAGATAAAGACTCTCAATCTTGGCATTGCTTACTCTAGAAAGTTTGCCCAAAACAAATTACTTATGACTAGCTTTAATTATAAGCTTAAGATAGACTTCATCAGAGAACTCATACCAACAATAAGTTGGGTGTGATAATGCATGCCTGTAATTCTAGCACTTGGGAGGCTCTGACAGGAGGATTGCATGTTTGAGGCCAGTGCCAGCAACTTAGTGAGGCCCTAGACAAGACCCTGTTTCAAAATAAAAATAAAATAGGTGTAGGGATGTAGCTCAGAGGTAGATGCCCATGAGTTCAATCCCCAGTATCACAAACAGAAAACAAAACAAAAGCAAAAGATAACAATAAGAAAACAAAGACCTGATTTAAAAATAGGCCAAACACGTTATTAAACAACTTGCCAAGATATACAGATGGCAAATAAGCATGTGAAAAGATGCTCTAGACCACACACCATTAAAAAAATTGCAAATTAAAACACTACACAACTACTAGAACGGCCAAACTCCAGAACACTGGCGACACCAGACGTTGGTGAGGGTATGGAGCAGTAGGAAATCTCATTCATTGCTGGTGGAAATGAAAATGGTACAGCTACTTTGGAAGGAAGCTCGGTGAGTTCTTACACATCATATCCAGCAATCATGCTTTGCTATGATTTGGGTGTAGTTTGTTCCTTGAGGGCTCCTGTAACTTAGGAGCACATACTCAAAAATCAGAGTGACCAAACTGATGGTTGATGGAGTGGGGGAAATGTCATCAGTAACATATCTCAAAATATACATGGTAGCCAGCCATGGTGGCACCTGCCTGTACTCCCAATACTTGGGAGGCTGAGAAGTAGGAAAGAAGGTTCGAGACCAGCCTCAGAAACTTAGAGACTCTCAGCAAAATAGTGAGATCCTGTTTCAAAACAATAAAATAAAATGGGCTAGGGGTATAGCTCAAAGGTAGAATGCCTCTGGGTTTTATTCCTAGTACTGCACATTCTTGAGCACCTCCCCACAAATAGATGATGTCGTCTTAGAAATATAAAGTCACAGTTACCATATCTCTAGCCAGACCAGTTCAAGAGTCTAAGGGGTCCCCTCTTGCAGGTGGACAGCATCACATGGTGCCTTTGTAAGGTGTTCTCCTTGTGCTCTGTCCCTGTGGAACTCCTACTCCTAGACTGCATGGGGAATATGAGCCCTGATGTTGTCCTCCAGGAACAAGTTCTTCCATACTAAAAGGAGATACTCATTTTGATTAACTTTGCCATTCCTGCTTCCGGGGTGGCCTTTTTAGTGAGGGTAAGGATGATTTGGACAGCTCCAGCCCACACAAAGACAGGCATACAATAAGAGGCACACATCTTGAGTGGGTCGCAGTCCTTTCACTGGCCAGCCTCCCTGTCTACTGCTGCGGTCCTTGCTCACTGCATTCCAGCACAGTAGAGATGTAATCCCACCCAGGGTCTCAGGGCCTGCACTTGCTCTCCCAACACTTGGAGTGCTCTTTACCAGTGCTTGTTACTGACTCCCTTCCTTGACTCACATCTTGGCTTCAAAGAGGACTTCTAGCTAAGTTCCATCTCTGCTCACCTTATGCCTGGTACTCTGCTTTATTTTCTTCATAGCACTCAGCAGAACTTCCTGTTTTAATTGTAGCCTTTTTGGTTATAGGAAAGAACTTCAGTTCTATCTATAATGTTTAAAGAACTGAAGTGCCCACGACGTATTTGTTAATTCTGTGGAAGATATATGTATTCTTATGATATTACTCTATTTTGTGTACTTAAAAGTATTTTTTTTTTTTTTTGGTGGTACTGGGGTTCCTGGAAACCCTTCTACCTCCAGGCTATACTCCCAGGCCCATTTTATATTTTTAATTGGAAACAGGGTCTCTTAAGCCAGCGCGGCTGGCTTCGAACCAGCGCGATCCTCCTGGCTCCATCTCCCAAGCGAGGGGATTACAAGCGTGTGCGCCACAACGCCCAGCTACTTAAAAGTATTTTATAAATAATTAAGACATAGTAAAGAACACAAAACAAGCATATGGAAACATTTACGAAAGTAACTCACAAAACATCAATTCCTCAGATGATCAAATATGTTTGGAAAATACTGGGCTAAGTTAAACAATTTTATTTACTGCAAGATGTCTGCACTTTTCATAAACTACTTGTTTTGTTTTTAGATGAAGTCTGTAAAAGTTGCCCAGGCTGACCTTGAACTTGTGATCTTCCTGCCTTTATCCCCTTCCCCCAAGAGACTAGGACTAGAGGTGCACAGGTATGTGCCACAGCTCATCTGCCCATCTGCTATTCTAAGAGGGAAATACATTAAACAGTGTATTCTAAACTTATTGGACCCTAGAAACCCTTTTTCATGAAGCATCTAATGGACTGTCATTCCAAAGACCATACTTTGAGAACCAAGTATAGTAGGGTGCACACATTTCATACCTTGCTCACTAATATACTCCCAATACCTAGAAGGCATCTAAGATGTGATGGGTTCTCATATTTGCTGAAAGAATGAATTACTGAATAAGTGGCTAGTATGTTAGTATTTTCATGCATTTATTTCAGCTTCTTATCAAAGGGCTGGGCTACAAGATTTTCAAGATATTTTCTTAAGCATTTTAATAGTTTAGAACCATTGTGTGAGGTTTCTTTAAAACAGCAAAGACAGTGACAAGGGTCTAGGAGAAAATAACTGAAAGAAAATTTCAGTGAGCCAGGCATGGTTGCACACAACTGTAATCCCAGTACTTGGGAGGCTGAGACAGAAGGATTGCAGATTCAAAGCCAGCCTCAGCAACCTAGTGAGACTCAGCAACCTAGCAAGACTTTGTTTCAAAACAAACCAAAACAGGGCTGGGGGTCTAGCTTGGAGGTAGAACAGCCCTGGAAGAAGGAAGGGAGGAGGGGGGGAGAGAGGGATCGAAAGAAGGAAGGAATGAAGAAAGGGGGGTAGGTTTGTTTCAGTGAAATTCCAAATACAACCTAGTTCATATAAAACTTAAAATGTAGCCGGGCGTGGTGGCACACGCTTGTAATCCCAGCATTCGGGAGGCTGAGACCCGGAGGATAGTGGTTCGCGGACAGCCTCAGCTACTTAGTGAAGCCCTCTGCAACTCAGTGAGACCCAGTTTCAAAAATAAACGAATAAAAAATAGTGCAGGGGGTGTAGCTCGGAGGTCGAATGCCCCTGCATTTCATCCCCAGACCCGCAAAACAAAAACGAAAACAAAAAACAACTTAAAATGTGATCTCTTAGGCTAGGGCGTGTAGTTCAGTGGCAGAGTACTTGCCTAGCATGTGTGAGGCCCTGGGCTCCATCCTTAGCACCATTAAAAAAAAAAAAAAAAAAAAAAGAAAGAAAAGAAAAGAAAATCTCAGGCTGGAAGTAGTGGCACATGTCTGTAATCCTAGTAGTTGGGAGGTTAAGACAGGAGTATCGCGGGTTTGTGGCCAACCTCAGCAACTTAGGGAAGCCCTCAGTAAGTTGTATTTTCTTGTTTCAAAATAAAAAGGGAAATATTAAAAGGAAAATATTGCTGGGGTGTGGCTTAGAAGAGTGCCCCTGGGTTCAATCCTCAGTACCGCAAAAACAAAAACCCACCCTACCCCCAAAGAAAAACTAAGCTGTCCTCAGTGTCTTTGTGCTTCTCCCTCCCTTTCAACTCACTCCTGTCCCTCTACTCTCATCCGGCTCGCTGGTACTCCTGCTTCTTAATGAGAAACATACCATAAACCTGGACCTGCGATTGGGTTTTAGGAACTAATCTAAGGCCTTCAGAGGGAAGCCAACCAACTGATTCAGCACACAGACCACTAGATGCCACTGTGCTCCTCAGAACACACCTGAGACACGGCTCCAGCCACAGCTGTTAGAAGCAGAGCAGGTGAGCCTTCTGCCCCCTGCCTCAAGCCTCCAGCCTAAGGCAGGGGCTGAGCCAATTGCGTGGGATCTGCCCGCAGAAGAGGACACACGGGTGTGCAGTTTCCAGGGAGTCTCAGCTTTCCTTTCTCCTTCTGTCACTTCATGGTGCCTGGTGCTGACACCCAATGTGTGGGGAGGAGCTATTTTGAAGTTGAATCAGAGGGTCAGAGTGGTAGTCACAGGACAAGAGCAGATGGCCTGCCTAAACCCCTCTGGAAGCTGGGGTGTGGGGGTGGGGGGAGTGCAGGAGGTGGAGAAGCCTGACTTCAGAATACTGTCCTTCTGATGCCCACTCCACCCCTCCCCCTCCGGTCTGTTGTTTCTGTGGACACTGATTTCAAGCACTCAGTGCAGGAGTCTTATAGGGACAGCACTTTCTTCTTTTTTTGGTACTGGATATTGAGCCCAGAGGCATTCTGCTTCTGATCTACATGCCTGATCCTTTTTTAAACAGGCTCTTGCTAAGTTGCTGAGGGTCCTGCTAAGTTGCTAAAGGCTCGCTGAGGCTCTGGCCCTGAACATGCAGCCTCCCGAGTACTGGGATTACAAGCCTGTGTCACCACACTTGGATGGAACAGCACATTTTTTTAGGTCATCGTATGACTTCAGATTCAGGGCTTCTAAGATTAGGAGTTAGGAAGCTCTAAAGGATCCCACTGTTCAGGGGCACTCTGTTAATATACACCTGCATTTATTAAGTGTGTGCTGGTTTATGCTCTTAACCTTCAAGTTTATTAGCAGGTTTCACTGTGCCTCTAAATCTTTAGCCTGATTATTATAATTAGTTGTCATTTATTGAGTGTTTACTGTGTGCCAGGAACTGCACATGTTATTTCATTTAATCCTCACAACAATCAAGTGACACAGGTACTATTTTATTTTACAGTAAAGGAAACCAACATCAAAGAGGTTAAAGATTTGCTCCAAGCTCACACAGTAGGTGGTGAAGTGGAGGCTTAAGTCCAGGTCTGATTTAAAAGCCCACATACTTGAGCTGGGCGTGGTAGTGCACGCTTGTAGTCCCAGTACTTGGGAGGCTGAGACAGGAGGTCACACAGGTTCAAAGCCAGCCTCAGCTACTTTGTGAGGCTCTCAACAACTAGTGAGACCCTGTTTCCAAATAAAATATAAAATAGGTCTGGGAGTATAGCCTGGAGGTAGAAAGCCCCTGGGTTCTACCCCTAGTACCACAAAGAAAAAAAAAATAGAAAAATAAAAGCCCACATACTTTACCACTGTGCTCTTCTTCCTTCAAATTGTTAGACTCCCATAAATTACCTTCTTTTTCGTGTGTGTGTGTGTGTGTGTGTGTGTGTGTGTGTGTGTGTGTGTTGCTGGGGTCCAACCTGAGGCACTCTACATTCCAGCCCTTTTTATTTTTAATTTTGAAACAGGGTCCCGCAAAGTTACTGCATGCTAGCCTAGAACTAGAGACCTTCCTGTCTCAGCCTCCTTAGTGTTGGTTTACAGGTGCATGCCACCACACCCAGCTCCACACATTATCTTTTAATGACCCCAACATCTCCAAGCCAATGGCAGAGTGCCTTTGCAGGGAGGGGACCTGCTCTCTGGGGACAGATGGCTCAGATGGTAAGAATAAATCCCCTCAGGGGGACTAGGAGGGCCATGCAGTGGAGTGGAGGGTCTGCAACAAGGAGGAACCATCTCTTCTTGTGGCCTGAGGTTTACCCTAACACTCTGAGAGAGGTCTGTCCTGTGCTCATCAGTGAGAGGTCTAGGACTGGATGCCTAACTTGACCAGACATGAGCATTAAGGGCTGAGACTGAGTCTTGATCTTACCAAGTACTGGCCACCACCTGTTAAGTAATCCTTCCAGAAGCTGTATGGATCCCCCTTTCCTAACACATACACATAGTTTTGCATCTTCTTTGTATGTAAGAGGCTTAAAATGATTCTTACTTTCTTGACCTTCCTACCTCCATAGCATTACCCTAACTGAACATCTCCCCAGCTGAATAAGCTGTTTTAACAGATGCAGAAATACCAAGCAGAGAGCCTGTGCCGGGGAGCCTGCCTCCTGGGACCAGAGGACAGAAGCCGGTTTACACTGTAGCAGGCAGGACAGGGGAGTCCTACTTAGTTCTCTCTTTAATACGTCCTAGTGGTTGGGTCTGACTCTCTTTCCCCCAGTTCCTCTCGACTGTGTAAGACCTGATTCTAGAACAAATAAATCCCTTCTTCCATAACACTCACAGTGGCTCTGCTCTTTCCTGAGCAAACTCCGACTGGTGCTCAGTGACTAGAGAAGCTGAGGAAGTGTAACCCAGTGGTTACAAGCAAGGCTCTGGGCCTGGCCCGGCTCAGTCTTGGCTCAGGAACTGACTAATTAACCTCACCAAGCTTCAATGTTCTGATCTTTAAAGTGGGGCTAATAATTCTGTCTGCTTTAGGGCAGTACATGAAAGGTGACATGAGATAGTGTGTGCACTGAGCAGTCCTCCATCTCATAGTTGTTCTGTTGTTGAGCTAAGCTGGATTAGCTGTCTTAACAGATGCAGAAATACCAAGCAGAGAGCTCAAATGCATGAACAGAATCATTTGGATAAAAAACACATACAATTTTAACCAAAATATATAGGCTATTTAAGCATTGAGAGAAGTCTGTCAGTTTTTCTGATATACTGTTATAAGGAGTAATTGAGAAGTATCTAAGTAAGAGTTGTTGGGTCCCATAAATATCTCAACTGACCAGTCAGAGGGGTTATTTGTATTGTTGGCCTCCCTTTAAGCCAAGCTAGCCCAGGATGTAGGGATGACTTGTATGCATAGTAGGCATTATAAGAGGAAGTAGCAGATAGAAATGTAATATTCATTTGGGAAAACATTTCTTTCTGGAATCATGACGTGTAAGGGAAGCCCCTCAGTCTCACTGTGCCCACTCACCTGGAATGGTAGCTTTGGTGCCAAGCAGGTCCCATCGTGCCCTGAGATATCTGCATCATGCTGGCATGAGGCTGGTTCTCCCCAGATTTGGTTGTATGCCACGAGTGAGGGCGGCCTGCAGGTTCACTGCGCCTGGGGAGACAGGAGAGGACCCCCAACATTAGCTGGATTCTCAACTTTTATTCCCTCAGAGATGGAAAAGCAACCAAGTAAATACTGCAGAGAAGATAGTACTGCTTATTTTTCTTACTAATCACTGCTCGTGTGTGTGTGTGTGCGTGTGTGTGTGTATGAGGATTAAACCCAAGGTATTCTACCTCTGAATTATACCCCCCAGTCTAGTTTATTTTTTATTTTCATTTACTTTTTTTTTTTGGTGGTACTGGGGTTCCTGGAAACCTTTCTACCTCCGGGCTATACTCCCAGACCTATATATTTGGAAACAGGGTCTCTTAAGCCAGAGAGGCTGGCTTTCGAACCCGCAGGATCCTCCTGTCTCCGCCTCCCAAGCGTGGGGATTACAAGCGTGTACCACCACACCCAGCTTTTTACTTTTATTTTGAAACAGGGTCTCACTAAGTTGCCAAGGAGCTTGCTAAATTGCTGAGGGTGATCTTGAACTTGTGATCCTCTTGTCTCATCCTCCCAAGTGCTGGGATTATGTATATGTGCCATTATGCCCCGCTCACTTCTTATTTTTACATAATTTCAGATTACATAGAAATTGGTATAAAAAGTTCACACATAACCATCATCTAGATTCCCTATATATTAACATTTCATGCTTTGTGTGTGTACAAACCGAGTTGCCTTTGTCTTTCCAGGCCTCTACCCATATATAAAAACAGGAATACCAATTCCTTCCCACTTCTCAAGGGATTTTGTGTAGTTGATGGTAAAGTTTTCTGGGAATTCTGAAATCTTATGTCATACCCTGATACTGGGTAAATGTTACTATTGTTTTGCTTTCTTGGTAAGAACTGCATAAAAATAGGCAGCTACCCAATGTGAACAATGCCCTAAAGTGGCACAGTCCAGAGAGCAAAGTGTTCTCCAAAATAGCTCCTCATTCTACAAGTCAATGACTTCAACTTTCAAACATCCTGCCCTTAAAACACAAAGAACAGACAAAGCCAGAGAGAAACTGTGGGTGTCCCCAGGCTGCAGCACTGCAGGAGTGCCTGCTAAGGAGGGAGGCTCACACGGCTACAGAAGGGCAGTCAGGAGAGACTTGTGCTGTATTTTGGTAAAAGAGTGAGGTGATCTATCAGACATTTCATGTTGAAAACACTTTAACCCTAAGATTTTAGGGGAATTTTTCTGCAGTTTAGAAACACTTTTATGGGACCTGGGGATCCCGCTTTGTTATGGTGCAGATAATACCTTTAAGTTGATTTAACTCCCTGTAATTGACCACAAGGCTAAAACACCCCCACCCATCCTTTTTCTATGAAAAATAAATTAGCTTTTGTAATAAAAATGAAAACTCATTCTCCTGAGGTGGATAACATTTCACTTGTTAAAGCGTATCAGAATACAGATCAGGTGCTGGGAGACTTGGTTTCTTGCCTTGGCTTTGTTAACCTGCTCTTGCGATCCTATGTAAGTCACTTACCCTCCCTACGTGGCTGCTCATCTAAACAGCGAAGGTTAACCAAGGGTTGGATTAACCTCATTTTAATATTTTAAAATGTATAAAAGAAATACTGAAGGACTTCTCTAGACAATTTCCAAAAAACACACACATTTCAATCCTCTGAAGAGAGATTATGGTGCTAGGGATGGTGTTGTTGTGTGAAGCAAAGGAAATAGGCACATAAGATTTCTTAGCTGTCATTCAATGAAAACTCTAGGCCAAGAAAAGTGAGAAATATTCAGATCTTTCTTAAGTTGGAGAGAGGCTAGAACAATGGTTTGGATATGGTGTGCATCTGTCCCCCAAAGGCTTCTGTGGGGAGCCTTGGTCTCCAGTTGGTGGTACCGAGCAATGGAGCCTGTAAGAGATGGGGCCTACTGGAGGTAATGAGGTTCTGCCCTCAGAAGGGGGTTAATACAGTTCTCAAGGGACCCCAGTTGGTCCCCAAAATAATGGATTGCTATAAAAACCTGATCCCTGCATCTGCTGTCTTACAGGTGACCTCTATTGCACATCTCCCACCAATGCGATGATATCCACTATAAAGCCCTTATGAGAGGCCAGACCAATTGGGTTGCTCCATCTTGGGCTTTTAGCCTCTGAAACTGTAAGCCAAATAAATTCTTTTTTTTTCTTCCCCTCTCCCAACCTTCGAACTCCTGTGCTCAAGTGAGCATTCTGCCTCAGTCTCCCGAGCATCTGAAACCCCAAGCATGTGCCACCATGGCCAACTTCAACCTCTTTTCTTTACATGCTATCCAGCCTCAGGAATTTTGTTACAGTAATAGAAAACAGACTAATACAGCAGGCATGTGGCCAAAGGTGTCAGCTTTGAAATAAGACAACCCTGGGTTCTAATCTAATTTTTAAACCCAATACCACTGGCTTTTAGCTTTTGGAATTTTAGGTAAGTTTCCTAACCTTTCTGAAATTCCTCATTTGTAAAAGGCAGATTATAACAGAACCTATTCACAGTTTATTTATTTTTTGACAGATTAGAAATTAGATAACCTGGAACATTGTTAGGAGCACAATCAATGTGAAGTGTCATTATTATCAGTCATTTATTATTAATGAATTGACAAAGACACTAGAGAGAAGAGATGTATCTATCTAAAAAGAAAGATAAAAAAGGGGAGAAGCTGAGGATGAATGAGGGAGGAGAGGAAAATGGGCAGGAACTGTGGCTGGTGATGAGACGCCCAGCTCTGACATAGAGACTGGTCTCAGACTTCCTATGGGCAGCCTACAGGACTCTGCCACAGTGATGAGACAGGGAGCTGCCAGGGCAGGGGCTGTGACCTGAAACCAGCAGGCTAAACACAGGCTGAAAAGAGACAGACCTTGCCCATCTAGAACCTACAGAAGAACTACAGGAAGCAGTAGAACAGCCCTGGGCTAAAGAGATGAAGGAGGACGTGAACTTGAGAACAACAGGAGCAGTATATTACCACTTGTCTGGCTCCTTGCCCCCATACCTCTAATCCTCATGAAGGTCACTATAACCTCTAGACCTTAAGGTTCAGCATAGCCTCAAAGATGAATCAAAGCTTTTTTTTTTTTTTTTTTGAGGGAGCAGTCAGGGAGTCTCATCTCTTAGCAGTTAATGGCTCAGCATCTTAGTGATCCTCCTGTCTCAGCCTCCCAAGTACTGGGATTACAAGCATGCGCCACCATGCCCAGCTTGCACTTTGGCATTCTTGCTGCTAGTCCTAGTTGCTCTTAGACATCAAGTACCCCAGAAACCAGGTTGCTGCCTCTTTAACCATTTCCCGGAAGATAGCCTACCTCTCCTCAGTCTCAGCTCTGCACTGACTTAAGACTCCTGGATTACCATGTGGTTCCGTCCACTAATTAGAAGTTTGGGAGCCAGGTTTAAACCCAGTTACATATGACCTCAGGTAGTCAGCAAATGTGACTGTTAACCATACAGCAAAAGCCTAAACCTTAATTTAAAAAAAAAAAAAAAAACACTTTAGCATTAGGTACCTGGAGGCATTTCACATACATATTACTTTGGACCTAAATGGGCCCAAAACAATAAGGAGAATGAACAAATTCATCTTCCTCCTCCATGTCTGGCAGCTTAGTGAAGGGGTTGGCAGGGCCCTTTTAATAGCAAGATGTTGGCCCTGGGACTAGGCACTAGCTTCAAGAAGCCATGAATAGCCATGAAGAGTAGACTCAGTGCAGCACCCAGTGGTATCTGTCTGTGCCCAGCTGCAAAGACAGTGCTGAGGAGCACCTCCCACCTGAGGGAAGTTGACAGGCCCCAGCAAATCCCACGGGCTCTAGAGAGGATTCCTCTCTTGTTAGAGAGGTGAGGCACAGAGTGATGTTTACCGATGACTTCAGAGGTTCCAAAGAAGCCCTCCTCCTCTTTGAAACCCTAAAGGAAATAGGAGGTGCCCCAAAGAACATAGCTTCCCAGACAGTACCACTGGCACACCTCTCGGGAAGACCAGACCCTGGTGGAAGTTCTGAGTCATACTGGGAAGTATGAAAGGAGGCTATGAATAGGTCAACAAAGGGAAGACAAATGGGAGTTGCTTCACTCAGGTCAAGGGAAGAGAATTCTACTTTGTGCTTTTTCTTTTTTTCTTTCTTTTTGTGGTACTAGGGATTGAACCCAAGGCATTCTACCTCTGAGCTACACACCCAGCTTTTTTTGTTTGGACACAGGATCTTGCTAGATTGAGTCTAAGCTTTTGAGGCTGGTCTCAAACCTGTGATCCTCCTGTCTCGACCTCCCAAGTACTGGGATTACAGGTGTGTGCCACCATTTTGAGCTGTGCTTTGAAGCAAGAGCAAACCTTCCTTTTTAATGTAAGTCATTCTAGACCTTTTCTTGGTTTTCTTCCAATTTATTCAAGGAACATATGCAGACACTTTGTATTTGCTGGCCATTATGCTAGCAGGGGGTGGTACAAAGAGACTAAATTATCACTACAGCTGGGTGTGATCGCAAACCTGTAATTCCAGTACTCGGAAAGCTGAAATGAGGATTTCAGGTTCTAGAACAGCCTCAGCAAATAGTGAGATTCTCATCAACCTAGCAAGATCCTGTTTTAAAGTAAAGATAAAACAGAGGTAGGAGTATAGCTCAGAGGTAGAATGCCTCTGGGTTCAGTCTCCAGTACTGAGGGGAAAAAAAGTTATCACCAGACTCAAATGATTCACAGTACAGCCAGAACAGCTGAGTGAACCATCATCCTAGAATTGTGGTGGCTTCCATAGTAGACACCTGTTCCAGGTCCCAGGTGAGCAGAGGATGGGTCACGACCCTGCAGGGGTAGGTCAAGAAGGCTTCAATTTTAATTAAATCATGAAAGATTTTATTACAACACTCATGGACTAAAACTTCAAAAATTGTGAGCCAAAGTAAACTCTTTAAAACTTGATTATCTCAGGTATTTGTTATAATAATAGAAAGCTACTAACACAGAATGAGAGGGCGAGTGAAAAGGAAGGGAAAGGTATCCAGGCAGAAAAATGGCCTGACAAAGACATGGAAATGTGCATGCATAAACTACTCAGTATAAGTGATGCAAAGTGGCTGGAGAAGAGCACGAATAAGGGGTCAAGGAGAAGATGAAGGTGAAAAGAGAGGAAGGGCCTGATTAAAAAATGCCATGCCCTGTGCCACAATGAAAGGCTCTGACCAGCACCCTGCAGCTCAAGAGCCTTAGGCAAGGAAAGGCATGCTCAAATGTGAGTTACAGGGCGATACTGCCAACGACAAGAAGAATAGATCTGAGAGGGACAAGATCAGTAGCTTCTTCATCAGCCTGGTTAGGATAGTGAGGTCCTGGCATAAAGAACAGGGCAGTGAGCGTGAGGAGAGAGCAGATCTTAAGCTACAGGTCACAGAACCCATCTCAGTGACCAGTGGGTAAGAGAGGATAGCCAAGGAGGAAGGACAGATGGCCTTTAAGATTATAGCTTGAATTAGAATGTAGTATCATTAACCTGTAGAAAGAACTATTAGAAGCTGGGTATGGTGGCAATGCCTGTGATCCCAGCACTCGGGAGGCTGAGACAGGAGGATTGCAGGTTTGAGGACCGCCTCAGCAACTTACCGAGACTCTGTTTCAAAGTAAAAACATTTTTAAAGAGGGCTGAGGCTATAGCTAGGAGGCAGAATGCTCCTTGGTTCAATCCCTGGTACCAAACCGGGGGAAAAAAATGAAAGGGGAGGGAATGAAGAAAAGGAGAAAGGGAATCAAGATGGCTCACACGGGCCCTTGGTGGGGTTTCCAGTGGAGATGCGTGGGAGGTGGTAGGGGCTGGAGGACTTTAGTCTGGCTCATAAGGAAAGTCAGGAGTCACAGACACCATCTAAGAGAAGTAAGCTGTTTAGGGAAAACATATGTGAACACAAAGGTTTAAGGATGGATCTTTAAAAAGCAATCACAACTTAGGAGGCAGCGTGTCTGGGAAAAGGCCTGGGAGAGGAGCTTCCGGAGAAGAAGGAAGAAAAGCTGGAGAGTATGGGGAGTTCCACAGAATACCAGCGGGAAAACGAGGGGCAGGGCCTGGCCACCCGCCACTTGATACTGAGCAGTCAGTTTGATGAGAATGGATGCATGCACACTGCATTTGGAAACTAGAAGTCTTTGCTATGCGATGGTGGAAGCAGAAGCACGACTGTGGTGGAATAGAGCTGAAGGAGAGAGGAAATAAAGGGTAAATCATTCTTTTAAAAAATTGGTTCTAAGCTGAACGTGGTGGCGCACACTTGTAATCTCCGCGCTTCGGAGGCTGAGACAGGAGTATTGCACAGGTTCAAAGCCAGCCTCAGCTACTTAGTGAGGCTCTCAGCAACTTAGTGAGACCCTGTTTCCAAATAAAATATAAAATAGGTCTGGGAGTATAGCCCTGAGGTAGAAAGCCTCTGGGTTCCACCCCCAGTACCACCACCAAAAAAAAAAAAAAAAAATTGGTTCTAAGCCAGGCATTGTGGTGCACACTTGTAATCCCAGCATTCAGGAGGCAGACACTGGAGGATCGCAGTTCGCGGACAGCCTCAGCTACTTAGTGAGGCCCTCTGCAGCTTAGTGAGACCCTGTTTCAAAATAGAGAATAAAAAAATAAATAAATAGGGCAGAGGGTATAGCTCGGAGATCGAATGCCCCGGGTTCTATTCCCAGACCTGCCCCCCCCCCCAAATTGGTTCTAGCCAGGTGTGGTGGCACAGGCTTGTAATCCCAGCACTCAGGAAGCTGAGGAGACAGGAGGTTCACAGGTTCGCAGCCAGCCTCAGCTACTAAGTGAAGCCCTCTGCAACTTAGTGAGACTCTGTTTCAAAATAAAGAATAAAATAGGGCTGGAGGTGTAGCTAAGAGGTAGAATGCCCTTGTTTCCATTCCCAGTACTGAAAAGAAAAAAAAAAAATGGTTCTAAGCTTGGCACTGTGGTGTATACCTGTAATCCTCATACTTGGGAGGCAAGTTCAAAGCCAGCCTTAGCAACTTAGAGTGTTTTAAAACAAAAAATAAAAAGGGCTGGGGGTATAGCTTGCAACTAGACTATCCCTGGGTTCAATCTCCAGTACAATTAAAAAAAAAAAAAAAAGAAAGAAAGAATGGCTGTAACAGGGATAGCAATAAGAGGAGGCCACAGTGTCAAACAGTTTTGTTTTAAACTCTGGGAAGTTTGATCAAATTTCTATGAGACAGAGCATGTACACATGCCCAGCTGAAGACACAGGAGGAAGATGGTCCTCGGGGCCCGTGAGGAAGAAGGAAGGGGTGGGATTCTAGAGCTCAGGTGGAGGGCATCACTTCTATACTATAAAGCCAGTGCCACGGAGATGAGAAGGAGGTGGTAAGGTGGTGACTTTCCTGAGCATGAAAGGCTGGGGTAGGATGGAGGCTGAAGAGACCTCACACCAGTGTCCTCTGTTTTCATTATGAAGCCTCACTTAGAACAGGGAAAGACAAGAGGGCTGATGCAGGTCAGGCCTCTGGGACATGGTCAATGAGGAGTCAGGGAGGTGAAATGGATCAGAGATATTTAAAAGAATGACTAAAATGTCTCTGCCTGTAAGGAACTTACATTCTAGAGGGGAAACAAACGAAATAATTCCTAGAGTGAAGATAAAATAAGTGCTTTAGAAAGTAAGGGAAAGCTGGGTGTGGTGACGCACACTTGTAATCCCAGTAGTTGGGAGGCTGAGACAGGAGGATTGCGGTTCACAGACAGCCTCAGCTACTTAGTGAGGCCCCGTTTCAAAATAAAGAATAAAGGCCGGGCGTGGTGGCGCACGCTTGTAATCCCCGCGCTTGGGAGGCAGAGACAGGAGGATCGCGCAGGTTCGAAGCTAGCCCCGCGCGCTGGCTTGAGACCCTGTTTCCAAATAAAAATGCAAAAATAGGTCTGGGAGTGTAGCCCGGAGGTAGAAGGGCTTCCAGGAACCCCAGTACCACAAAAAAAAAAAAAAAAAAAAAAAAATAGGGCTGGGGGTATAGCTCGGAGGTAGAATGCCCCTGGGTTCCATCCCCAGTACCGCAAAGTGGGGAGACTTTTTCTTTGGAGGAGGTCTGAGAGGTAACTATTTATTTGCCCTGGGTGGAGTATCAGGTTTTATCCAGGTCTAATAGTTTAAGGAGAACAATATAATTTTGAAACAAACAAAAGGTCTTTAAAAATTCTTTTGGACAGAGAACACATGTTGGGAGAGGTATTAAAGACAAATCTGTTTTTTTTTTTTAAGATTTTTCTATACTGTACACACAGTTGCTAAGTTACAAAAATGACAAAAAAGAAAAAAAAAGAATGAAAAAGATGACCAAAAATAGCCCGTCAGCTCTCCTGGTTGCCGGTGGGAATGTGCATCAGCACAGCCTGAATGAAGAGCAGTTTGGCAATGTGCAACAAAGAAATAAAAACAAATTTTTGTACTGATGATTAAATTCAGGGCATTTTACCTCTGGGACAGACCCTTAGCCCTTTCTTTCTCTCTTTCTTTCTTTCTTTCTTTCTTTCTTTCTTTCTTTCTTTCTTTCTTTCTTTCTTTCTTTCTGCAGTACTGGGACTGGAACCCTTCTACCTCCCGGCTATACTCCCAGACCTATTTTTTATATATATTTTATTTAGAAACAGGGTCTCTTAAGCCAGCAAGGCTGGCTTCGAACCTTCGTGATCCTCCTCTCTCCGCCTCCCAAGTGCGGGGATTACAAGCGTGCGCCACCACCCTTGGCTTTTTTTTTTTTTTTTTTTTTTTTTTAATTTTGAAACAAGGTCTTGTGGAGTTCCTGAGCCTGCCCTGAAACCTGAGATCTTCTTGTCTCAGTCTCCTAAGTACTGGGATTACAGGAATGTGCCACTGCATCTCACTAGCAAAGAAAAAAAAATTAAATTAACATGTGTATCAAAGAACATCCTTAAATGCCCATCAAAGGCAGACTAGTTAAGTCAACATGGTACTTCCATATAGTGGAACACTACATGGTTGTTAAAGAGAATGAAGTAGTTCTATATACATTGACATACAAATCTCTATAAAATATATTAAGTGACAGGTAAGATATAGAACTCTATGTACAGTACAGTGTAATATGTGAGGAGATATACATAATTACATATATCTTTACTAATATAAGGAGTATTTCTGGAAAGATACTTTAGAAATTAGAAACAACTGCCTCTGAAGAAGAAAACTTATTTTCACTGTATTTCATTTTCTAACTTTTAAATTTAGTATCATGTACATCTATTGCCTCTTTTATTTTTTTTCAGTACTGGGGATGGCACTCAGGGGCATTCTACCTCTGAGCTACACCCCCAGCCCTATTTTTTATTCTTTATTTAGAAACAGGGTCTCACTGAGTTGCAAAGGGCCTAAATACCTGAGGCTGTCTATAAACCCAGATCCTCCTGTCTCGGCCTCCTGAATGCTGGGATTGCAAGCATGTGCCACCACACCCGGCTTCACGTATTATATTTTGAAAAGCAAAATATTTTAAAAAGAGCCTCCCACTTTGGAAATATAATTCATTGTATCTTGAGATAACCAAAAAAGTCAAACAGCTGTTTATTGACTTTTTCAATGATGCAAATAATATAATGGGCATTCCTAAAGAGCACAGCATGCTTTTGTATTTTGGGATCCCTTTGATCTTTAAAAAGATAAAGAAATATTTTTCTAAACTGCATTGCATCACGAGCCTATCAATATGAGTCAGAAGATGATTTATTTTAAAATTCAGCAAACTAAGTTTTGTGTGTGGGCTTAATTCAAACAAAGCCCTTTTGTTGCATTCCTAACCACAAACAAGGAAGCTGGACTGTGTGGGATGGGGAGGCTGATGAAACTGGAATCAGCAAGTGACATGATGTCCTTCTTCAATGATCCTGCCCTAGCAAAGACTCAGGAATATAAGACAAATCTACAGTGGACCCTTCAAGTATTTCAAGCAGAATTTGCTCATCACCTACTGTGTACCTCCTTCCTTGCTGAACTGTGGCCAGAGGTCTTCAAGGTCATGGGTGGCCTTAAAGAGTTTATATAATCTTGCTGGGGAGACTGAGCTGCAAGAAACTGTACTGAACAAATCAACTATTATTCATTCACTCAAGTATTTGCGTGCCAAGCACTATCCTAGGCTCTTAAGGGAGAAGCTTGTCTTAAACTTTATGCCATCTTTATAGTACGGAACTTTTTTTTTTTTTGGTGGTACTGTGGGTGGAACCCAGGGACTTTTCTGCCTCTGGGCTATACTCTCAGACCTATTTTATACTTTATTTGGAAACAGGGTCTCACTAAGTTGCTGAGAGCCTCACTAAGTAGCTGAGGCTGGTTTCAAACCTGTGCCATCCTCCTGTCTCAGTCTCCCAAGCGCTGGGATTACAAGTGTGCACCACCACACCCAGCTAGTACAGAACTATTAATGAGCAAAATGAGTCCAATAAGACCAGATAACCTGCCCAGTCATGGAGGAAGTGAGGGGCACAGCTGCTATTTGAACTCAGGCATGTGTCTTTGGAGCCCAGACTCATAATTTCTAAGCAACAAGACTATGCAAACCTTAAACACTTTCTGCAAACAGAAAGGTGGGATCGCCAGAGAGGGTAGACCAGCAGTCAGCAAGAAAGTAAATTAAAAATAGACATTTTCATACAGTATAAGGGTTCTGAAGGAAATAAAACAGGGTAACAGGAGAATGTGATTGAAGGTCCCTGTTTAAATCAGGAACTGCAGCCTCTTTGAGAAACTGACAGTTGAACCAAGATCTAAAATAATGAGAAATAGTTAACCATATGAAGAACAGGGGGAAGAATATTTAGCACAGAAGGAACACAGAATGCATGGTCTCTGAGTGGGAGGCGGGTTTGCAGTGGTTGAAGAGCATAACACATGGAGGCCGCTGCCTTGTGAGTGAAGAGCCAGTGGTATCAGATTCAGATCATATGGGGAGTGTACATGAGGCTTTGGAGGCATTTTAGATATAAGATCCAGAAGCTCATGTGAATGGGGTCTGAAGTTAGCCAAAAGGCTTGGTAGTAGAGTGGGATCCAGATGACCTTTAAGGATTGGTATACCTTGGATAAATGAAGGAGGTGACAAGAGTAACTTGGAAAATAGACAATTCTGCGAGCTAATTTTTTCATGATGCTCTTCTCTGAGGACCTGTTATGGCCTTTCTGGGTACACTAACATTCTAGTACCATGGCAGTGGTTACCAAACATGAATCAAATGGGTAAGAAGGCAAACAGACTCAGTCTCCCAGCACCACAAAATAATAATGATCAGACTTCTTAATCTGCTTACCCATCTACCTGTCCATTCATCATAAGTTTAGTGCACAACACTATCATTAGAAGATAGTCTTTCATAACAAGGTTCTGGTCTAACCCTCCACACTTCCCCTAAACAGAAAGAAACAAAATATATCCTATTAATATTTTCTGTAAATTAAGTCTGCTTGACTTAACATGTCAAGAATTTGCAGTTGGGGTTTTATGATACATTTACTGACTACCATGTGCTTAGCTGAGGGTAAAGCACTGTGTCCTATCTTCCTTTTGTGTGTCACTGGTAATTTCCCCCATCTATTTTGTCCTGTTTGGAGATGGGGTCTTGCCATATGTCCCAGGTTGGCCCTGAACCCTGGGTTTCAGTGATCTTTTTAGTAGCTGAGACTATGGGAATGTTCACCCCACCAGGCTATTTCCTTATCTATTTTAAAAATTATGACATACTTCAAACATATTTCTACTCATGTACTAATAACCAAAACTTATCAAATTTCAGTTTCCCCATATTTACTTATATCCCATCTTAGTTTCCCTATATTTACATATTCTTTTTAATCTGTCATAGTTTAAAAAAAAAAGTCAAATCCAGGGAAGTCTTTCTCTCCATGTCTTCTCTGCCCCACTGCTCCCCACCCCACCATGCAACTAAACATTAAGTTAATTTCTTATGCATTTTTGTATGTCCTTATGCAAACATCTTAAGAGAGGGCTAGGGATATAGTTCAGTGGTAGAGCACTTGCCTAGAGTTCCCTCCCCAGCACCACACAAACAAAAGGAGCAAATATGAACATATAATCTCATTTCATTCCATTAACAAAAAGACCCAACTGCGGTGTTCTGCTCCTTGGGTTTTGTACTCAACAATACATATTGGAGATCATTCAACATCAATACAGAGCTTCCTAATTCTTTTATTTCCTTTTAGCTGTCTAGTATTCCATTGTGTGCATATGTCATAGTTATTTAACCAGATCTTTTTGTAAGATACTTTCTGATTTCTATTACTAACAGATAGCCTTTTTTATTACTAATAATGTTGCAATATACATATATTGCTTTCTATGCAAATCAACATATCTGTAGAAATTCTCCTCCCCCCTTTTTTTCCTTCTAGTACTGGGGGTGAAACCCAGGGCCTCACACATGCTAGGCAAGCACTCTACCACTGAACTACTTCCCCAGCCCCACTGCAAAAATTCTTAGAAGTAGAATTGTTGGCCGGGCGTGGTGGCGCACGCTTGTAATCCCCGCACTTGGGAGGCAGAGACAGGAGGATCACACAGGTTCGAAGCCAGCTGCGCTGGCATAAGAGACCCTGTTTCCAAAAATAAAATAGGTCTGGGAGTGTAGCCCGGAGGTAGAAGGGCTTCCAGGAACCCCAGTACCACCAAAAAAAAAAAAAAAAAAAAAAAGAAGAAGAAGAAGTAGAATTGTTGGCTGAAAAAGCAAATGCATTTATAATTTTGATAGTAATTGCTAAATTATCCCTTTGACACTTTAACAAGGAAACAAACTCAGTATGAATAACTAAATGTCATTGTACAAGTTATTTGGGGGGATTATAATATCTTCTTTTAATAGAAGAATATTTATATTTTAATATGAATGGCTTTTGGGAAAATGAACTCACTCTGGGTTAAGATGTTTCTTGCATATCCACAGGAGACACTGTTCCACAATGTTGTTAAAGACATATTTTTGAGAAGTCCTTTACTCTGCAGCATCCCTAACCCCTGGTTTCTATGACTCTTGGGTTCTTCAAGAATATCCCTCAGACACTTGGGACTCACAAAAAAATCTAGCATGAATGCTTTCTCAAGGCTTTATTACTGCCTCAGATATCTTTGTCTCTCAAAAGTGGTTCATAACCAGATATGGTAGTGTATACTTGTAGTGCCAGTACTTGGGAGGCTGAGACAGGAAGGATCACAGGCTTAAGACCTCAGCAACATGGTGAGATCCTGCTTCAAAATTTAAGAAAGGGTGGGTGGTTGGGGTTATGGCTTGAAGGTAGAACAACCCTAGGTTCAATCCCCAGTTCCCCCCAAAATGTAGCTCAAGAGCTGGGAGTCTAGCTCAGTGAAAAAATACGTGTTTTGCATGCATGAGGTCTTGGGGTCCATCTCCAGTGGTCGTGCGTGCACGCATACACACACACACACAAAAAAAAAAAAAAAAAAAAGAAAGAAGAAAAGAAAAAAGTGGCTCAGTGGGTGGGTGGAAAGGTATGCATTAGGTAATATAACCTCATAGCAACACATAGTCCTTTCTAAAAAGAGACATTCTTTTTTAAATGTCACATCCTGATAACTTGCCCTGGGGACTTTTGGCTCTGACTACTAAATCATAAGAGCAAAGCCTACTAGCACTCAGACATTGAAACTAACACTGAAAATTGGCATAAAAGATGAAAACCCTTTTCCAATACTGAACTCTACCCCATTCCTCCACACCTGCCCCCACATCCCTTTCAACTGGGTAGTTTATATTCACCCCACCTTCCATTCAGAAACATTTTTATTGACTGCCACACAAGAATATTACTGTAAAAGAGAGGAACTAGCAGCAGTGGGGGTGGTTATTTTTTTATGTAGTCATGTAGTCGCTAGTGAGTGATGATGAACTGTTCTTTCTTTTCAACATTCCCCTCTACCCTCCCCCTCAACTCTGACACACACAGATATACCTGAATATTCAACTGTCCCTCCCACAAGTCAACATTTCTGCATAAGTCATGACAGAATTTGATCCAAGCATTCAATCATTATACTATCGATGGTCTGTGATGGCCTACATCTTTGCCATTTGTTGACTTTCAAACTCAGTCACAACAGAACAGCACAGAATAAATAGGAGGGCATAAACTCTACTAACATGTGGTTTCTGTTTCTCAATTTTCAACTTGAAACCTGGCATTTTGTTTGCTGAAGGAAGGAAGGAGGGACTGGTTCCCACCAATTTCTTCAAATATCAGTTATTATGACTTTAGCATTTTCTTCCCTGCTCTTTCTCTCTGCCTTAGAATATGCTAGAGCCTAGACAAGAGTAATCACTTCCATACTGGTTGTTTTTTTCCCTTCCTCTTTCCCTTTCCCCTCCCTTCTCTCCTCCTCTTGCACATAGCTATAGAGTAGGTACCCTTAAATTACTACAGCTTTTCTGGAAGAAGACGCCTGAGGTCTCTCCCAGAGGATTCTTGTTAGCAGACAAACTAGGAACCGCTCCTCAGGGGCATGGCAGAAGGTGTCTGGTTTCCCCTTCTACTCAGGACTTCAGGACAGGGGTGGGGTGGGGTAGGGGGGTGGAAACCTCCAGAAATTGTATAAACCCACAGAAATTGACCTTCAAAAGAGATTAAAGGAGTTCAAAATGCCCACCAAAATATCTTCAAATCAAGCTAATTAACTTTCCCACAACACCAAAGAACACATTAACTTGTATTTGTCAAATCAAATAAGGAGAGGACAGAGAGAGAGAGAGAGAGAGAGAGAGAGAGAGAGAGAGAGAGAGAGTGTGTGTGTGTGTGTGTGTGTGTGTGTGTGTGTGTGTGTGTGTTAGAAGCCTTCCCTTTGGGCAACTATTTTTTTCTAAATACTACTCCATTAAACAAAACTTAACAGTCCTCAAATCTAACACTAAAGACACTGAATCCTCTTCCAGAGTAAATCTGATACCTGGCGTTGTGCTTTCCCATTATTCCATTGTCTACTTTCTAACTCAAAGGAAGAGGCCACAAATAAGAAATTAAAGAGATGAGAAAACAAAGGGCAGAAAACACTAATTTTAGTTAAAAACCTCAAACAATAGTTAAAGAAAAGAATAGATTATTTTTAAGTCATCCCGGAAAAGAGATTTCTTGTTAAAATAAAGTTTCCAAGCCGGGTATGGTTGCACACACTTGTAATCCCAGCATTTGGGAGGCTGAGACAAGAGGATCATGGTTCATGGTAAACCTCAGCTACTTAGCAAGGCCCTTTGCAACTCAGTGAGATCCTGTTTCAAAAAATTAAAAGACTAAAAAATAGGGCTGGGGGTGTAGCTTGGAGGTACAATGCCCCTGGGTTCCATCCCTGGTACTGCAAAAATAAATAAATAAATTTTCCAGCTGGGTGTGGTGGCACACACTTGTAATCACAGTATTTGAGAGGCTGAGATAGGAGTATTGCAGGTTCGCAGCCAGTCTCAACAACTTAGTGAGGCCCTCTGCAACTTAGTGAGACCCTGTTTCAAAATAAATAAAAAATAAAACAAGGCTGGGGGCATAGCTCAGAGATAGAATGCCCCTGGGTTCAATCCCCAGTACAATAATAAATAAATAAATAAATAAATAAATAAATAAATAAATAAGGTTTGCAGTTAGGTGTGGTGGCTCACACTTGTAATCCCAGTACTTGGGAGGCTGAGACAGGAAGATAGCAGGTTCAAGGGCAGCCTCAACAACTTTGTGACACCCTTTTTCAAAATAAAAAAAATAATATAGGGCTTAGGATGTGGCTTGGAGGTGGTGTGCCCCTGGTTTCAATCCCTAGAACCACAGATAGATAAATACATAAAATAAAGTTTCCAATATTTGGAACTTGAATGAAAAGAAGAGGAAGGATGTAAGGCAGAGCACTGAGAACACAGACAACTTTAGAACACCTGTTCTAGTTCCTCCTTTCCTACCTACCAATATTTCTATCATAAATTTTACAACAGGGAGGGGTCTAACCACCGCCACTGCTAACGCAGCACCTGACACTTATGAAAGAATACAATAAAGCTCAGAAGAATGATCTCTCTTATTCACTTTCAGATGAAGGAATGCCAAACAAAACTCGAAAAACCAGCTCTGTGATTTCTCTATATATATACACAAAGGTATTTTATAATACAAGCAGTTCATATTTTCTTTTTTACCATTTACATGGCATAATAATAGAATGAATGCCTGTAATAATTAAATGTCCAAGTCAGCTGGAGATCTAGAACATTACCCTGCCTGCTGTATCACCTCTCTTTTTCCATATCATATTTTCTTTTCAGGTAAAAGCATCCCTAGAAGCAAGAACTGGCATTAAGCATAACCCTGAAACAAATTTCAAATCAAGAATATGTAAGGACAAAAGTGAGTTAAAATGATGGTGGCTACAGAAAAAGGTAATGAAGTGGTCAAACCTTCAGCTGTGTTGGGGTTCAGGGGTATACAACAGGCTATATCAGTCAGCACTTTCTTTCATGTATGACTATAACCTCAACATTGAATAAGACTACCCTGATCTTTAAATTAACATATACACATGCATTTCTTAGTTTTTAAATAGATTTACTCTACAGCAGTTTTGAGTTCATAGAAAATGTAAGCAGAAGATATAAAAGATTTCCCTTGGGTTGACGAAGAATCCCTGAGCGTGAAGATATATCAATAGCAACTTCCCAAACTGAAGAGCAAACACAAAGACTCGGGGTGGGGAAAGTTATCCAAGGACCACAAAGGAAACTACAGAAGGTATAGTTTCAATGTTACAGGAAAACCAGATGGAGAAGAAAGAGGAATAAAGAACCAAAGAAATATCTGAAACAGAGACTGAGAATTTCCCAAGTGTATGTCAGAAACCAAACCACAGAATCAGGAAGCTCAGAGAACAGCAAGCAGGATAAATATCAGAGATACTATAGGTAAGCATATTATTTTCAAATTACAGAAAATTAAAGATAAAGAAAAAAGCTTGGCTGGGTGCAGGGGCATACGCCTGAAATCCCAGCTACTCTTGGAGGTTGTGCTAGGAGGATTGCAAGTGTGAGGTCAGCCTCAGCAACTCAACAGGACCCTGCCTCGGATGATTGTGCAAGTTCAAAGCCCACCTCAGCTACTTAGGCTCTCAGCAACTCAGTGAGACCCTGGTTCCAAATTAAAAAATATATATATAAAGTAGGTTGGGCATGTAGCCCGGAGGTAGAAGGCCCCATGGGTTCCATCCCCAGTACCATCAATAAATAAATAAATAAATAAATAAATAAATAAATAAATAAATAAATAAAAAGACCCTGCCTTGAAACAGAATAAATAAAAAGGACTAGAGATGTAGCTCAGTGTTAAGAGTACTCCTGGGCTCCATCCCCAGTATTGCAAAACGAAAGAAAGGAAGCAGGGAGGGAATTTTTAAAAAGAAAAAAAGAGCCAAGGGACAAAAGAGTTTACATATATAGGTGCAAAAATAAGCATTACATTCCCCTCCTCTGAAACTGCAAGCAAGAAGAAAAGGAAATGAAATAAAGTGTTGAGAGAGTGAAAAAAAAAAAAACAACCTAGAGTTCTGCGCCCTGTGAAACTGTCCTTCAAGAATGAAGAAAAATAAAGACCTCAGATAAAACAAAAACTGCGTGGATTTTTGTAAGTAGATCTGCTTTGAAAGAAATGTTAGTTGAAGTAATTTAGAGAGAAGGAAAATGATGTAGGTTAGAAAGTTGAATCTACATCAAGGGAGAGAAGGATGTGTGAGGGTGATTAAAAAAAACTTCATCTATGCAAATTTGGTGAGAAGATAGAGAAACCCGGCTTTTCCTAGTCCTTGGGTACATCCATAGCCTTCCTTGTGAGAAACAAAGAGTCCCCATAAAACTCCCCGAGAAAATGAGGAACCCAAACCATGAAGCACATAGAACAAAACACTTGCTCATTTGAATGTGATAAAGAGCCATGTTAGAAAGATGTATCATAAGAACCAGGGCTACATATACTTATATATGAGAGTCAATGACTGAACATTCCCCAAAAGAAATATAAATAGGATGTGAGGGCTAAATGAACATTTTCATAACAATTCAGGGAAACAGAATTCAACTTAACATGTAGCAGATTATATTTCTTCATAAACAGATACAGCACAGCATCAGAACGACACCAGTTAAAAGGCTCACTGAGAAGCTTGCGATGAAAGATTATGAATCTTATTTTAACAGTCTGGACTTACTTTGCGGCAAACAGAAATATCCTAGACAGCAACTCCTGGGCCAGTCTGATGTCATATTCAGGAGCAGGATAAAAATCCATTTCACCCTGCTACAGCTCCTTGCTCCGCCCAGGGTAGTAAAGTTTCAAAACCATTCTGGAGCCTGCAGTTAGCTGGCCAGAAAGGACCTGACCTCTGATCTCAGAGTAAGGAGGAGGGGCTCTTTGTAAATAGGCCAATTATAACTCAATTCCTGCTCAGTAAGAGGGAAGAGGAGAACCAGCACCTTGGACAATAGCAAGGGGCTTAGAAATGCCAGACTTTCATTTTAATTGCAAGAGAAAAGGGAAGCAAAGAAAATCATCTGCTGATAAGATGCATCAAACTGAAATCAGGAAGTCTCCTTAAAGGATCCTTACTAAGCCTGTGCCCTGCCCACAAGCAGAAATGCCATGTCAGCAAGAGTGTGCTAATTGCTTCGAGCTCCTCACAGTTTGTGAGGACACTGTGAGGCAGTGTCTGTCACACAGGTTTCCTAAGACACGCTGTCCTAAGAACACTAAGTGAGCAGCGAGGGACAGAATTCATTGCCAGGGGAAGTACAAAGTTCCAGAAGACCTAAGCTTGCTGCCCAACTAAGGGGGAATTTGGAGTCAAACTCTGAGCTGCTACTATCTATCTTAATTTAATTTTGGAGCACATGATTCATAGCAGATCAGATAGTCATTTTAGTGATGATGGTGACTGGTCACAGAAGGTGAAGGAGGAAGGAGAGGTTTATGGAGGAAAGCACTGGCCTAGAAAATCTTCAGTTGTAAGGTAGAACATCTTGTCTCCTCACCAAGCTGTTGAGCTACATTAACCCAAGCCTTGATGTATTTTAGAGAGAAGTTTCTGCCAAGATAAGTGAGAACATAGAACTTGTATTGATGCTTGAGATAAGAGGATTTAGAGATGTGAGCAGAAAAAGGGAGGATGGGATTTGTGAGAACACTAAGCCAGACCCCTTGAAAGCATCCCTTTAAAACTTGGTTGTCTGACTGGTCCCTGTATACATTGGGGAGGGGGGAGATTCTCCCTTTTGCTCTTTTCTTTCTGTTTTGAAGAAGTAGGAAAACCCCTTCTGGCTGAGGAAGGAGCTATATATGCCTGTGACCCACTGGATTTGGATCTGGTTCATGAGGTTTACCCTAGAACTTTCCAGTTCCAAAATCAGTGTAAAGGCCTTTGTGATGTGTGCACTTCTAACCTCAACACCTGTAGGACTCCTAAGACAAAAAGCACATCATAGTCGACTTTCTCCATGTGTCAAGAACAAGTTATCAGTGCCTTACCCCTTTCCACACTTCCAAATAGGAGTTAGGGCAGAGTCAGCTTGAAAGAACTCCTAGAGGCCAAAATTGGGGTCATTTGACAACAAAATAAGTAACATAGCATTGGATTATAACCCATGAGATACAATGAATATAAAGAAGACTGATAAAAAGCAATCATTAAATAAATAACTAAATGGGAGAGAAGGAACAGTTCTTTCTGAAAGAATGACAATTAACAAATATAAGAAAGAATACAGAATCATTTTTAGAATGTTGTAATAGTTGCCACAGACAATATCAACAGATGCTAAAATTAACAGAGAAGATTGAGGGGATGCAGGATATTTGTATAGCCTCAAAGTGATCTCTCCTGACATACTTATTAATCACAGAGGGATAAACAGCCCCTTAGAGTGGAGAAACCTGGCAAAGTTCGCCATCACCAAGGAACCAAGGTCAACATCACCAGTAATGAAGCACTGACATCACATAACCCCCGATGTAGCACGTTAAAAGAGACACAGCATCACCTCTGTGGTATTCCTGCCCAAAAGGCAGAACCTCAGTCTCACAAGGAAATATCAGATACCTCCAATCTGAAGGCATTCCTCAAAATAATTGGCCAGTGCACTTGAAAAAATGCTAAGTTATAAAAGCTGAGGGAAGATTGAGGAAATGTTATAGATCAGAGGAGACTAAGAAAATGTGGCAAACAAAACATAAAACTAGAACAGAAAAAGGACATTAGTAGGGAAAACCATAAGATCTGTAAGAAATCTGTAGTTTCTGAAGTCTTAAAGTATTCAGTATTACCAATTACTCGTGATATCTTTCTTTCTCTTTCTTTCTTTCTTTCTTTCTTCCTTCCTTCCTTTCTTTCTTTCTTTCTTTTTTGTGGTACAGGGGGATTGAACCCAGAGGCATTCTACCTTCAAACTCCATCTCTTGGCCTGATTTTATTTCTTATTTTGAAACAATTCTCACAAGGTTGATGAGAGTCTCACTACTTGTTGAGGCTGCCCTCGAACCTGTGATTCTCCTGTCTCAGACAAGTACTGGGATTACAGGCATGTGCCACCACACCCAGTTTACCCATGCTATTTTCTTAGTTTTGATATTTATAAATGGTTATAAAAGATATGGTTATAAAAGATATTAACATTAGAGAAGATGGGTAGAAGATACCGGGAAATCTCTGTACTATTTTTACAACTTTGCTAGGAGTCTAAAATGGTTTCAAAATAAAAAGTAAAAATATAAAACAAATAGGATTTAAGATCTAGAGGCAACTGGATAAAAACCATTCCAATTTCCAAGTTCAGTCCCATGTCAGCAACTCTTGAGTTACAGAGAGAGACATTAGGAAGTTTGCCGAGTTATAAGAGCTTACAATTCATAGTAGTTGTGGAGAGAAGATACATATAAAATTCTTATAGTATAAATAGAGTACAAGTCAATAAGATCTAAAAGGGAATGATGGGTTCAACATCTATCTAGCTCATGAAATTTATTTATTTATTTATTGATTGATTGATTGATTGTACTGAGGGTGGGAACCAAGGGCTTTTCTACCTCCTAAAATAGGTCTGGGTTATTCTCCCAGACCTATTTTATACTTTAATTGGAAACAGGGTCTAAGTTGCTGAGAGCCTCACTAAGTAGCTGAGGCTGGCTTTGAACCTGTGTGATCCTCCTGTCTCAGCCTCCCAAGTGCTAGGATTACAAGCATGCGCCAGCATGCTTGGCTAGTTCATGACTTTTTTAAAAAAGGAAATTGCCCCTCCATCAGCCCCTTTACCTTCTTCATTATAGCAGACAGTGCTGCTGGCCAACTCTGATGGAGCAACCCTGACTAGTTTTAAGGACAATTTGTGTGTGTGTGTGTGTGTGTGTGTGGTTAGGTTACCAACTAGATAGACATTTCAGTTCGTTTGTTTCATTCAACTTTTCAGGGATTGCTTTATTAAATATGTTAAATGCTCAGGCACACACCCAGGTCTGTGTGATTCATGCTCATAACCTGCAGATATCCTGGCTCTCCCTGCCTTTTGACTCTTGGCTAGTGGCCCTGCAAATATCCCCAAGGTTCCCAAAGCAGAGAGCCGGAAGCCGCTCTTTGATTTTTCTTTCCTTCCCCAATTCTCATCTGCTTCTGTTTCTGCCTCCTGAATTCCCCTCAGATCTGTCTCACCACCACTGGTTTAGTTCAGGGTCTTCATCCTTTTCCTCTCAAGTTAGAGAAGTAACTTTCCAACTAGACCTCTGACCTGGAGTACTTTGGCACCAACAGTACACCACACTCCACTATACCCGGTGAACTCCTGCTGAGGAAAAGACCTGGATTCTCTGCACTTTGAAGATCCTAGGAGGCCAAAGGACACGTGATAACCTTGGAGCCTCTACTTCTTCAGGCTGTCCCGGGAGCAGCCCTGCCACCTGGTGCTTTCTGCAAGTCTCACCCTGTGCCTGGCTGACCCTTGGTCACTGGACAGTTGGCTTCTGGAGACATTTGGCACATTCAAACTGCACTGGAGTCTTTCTTTTCAAATGAGATCTTATAAATAATCTTAATGTAAACTTCATGCAAAAATGTTTTATTATATAAAACATAACAAATAATGTATATTTGCATATCCTAAACATATAGTCCAAATATGCAAATTTGATTGGCATAATTTTAAATTTTTTTTTGGTACTGGGGATTGAGCCCAGTGACATTCTACCTCTGAGCTATAACCCCAGCCCTATTTTTCATTCTTCATTTTGAAACAGGGTCTCACTAAGCTGCAGAAGGCCTGACAATTTGCTGAGGCTGGCTGTGAACCTGCGATCCTTCTGTCTCAGCCTCCCAAGTACTGGGATTAGAAGCATGTACCACCACGCCTGGCTATAAATCCAGTTTCATAATGTTTACTTTTTGATAATGCAAATTAAAACATATACCTGAAAGAATTGTCCAAACTGAACAAAGGGTAGTTGATAACAATGACCATCATAATATGAGGGCCACAGGCCTAACTGCTCCAAGTGTTTTTACTCTTTCAACCTTTCCAGCAACCCAAGGAGGTAGACCAGCTGACAAACAATGTGCGTGCAGGTACACATAAATGGTGGAACTGAGGTTTGAGTTCTAGGAATCCAACTGCACAGACCCCCATCTTATTCCCTGCCCCACATTGCCTTTCATGTTAGTCCATAGACTTCTGTGATAATGATGAAAATAACACTGACAATGACAGTCACATACTCTTGTCTGGATATTGAATGTCCCCAAGGTATTGCTCCTGGGAGATGATAGGACCTTTGAGAGAAGGGGCCTAGTAAGTCACTGGAGGTGTGCCTGCCCAGTGGTCCCTTCCTGTTCCTCTTTTCCTTCCTGGCCATGACATGAGCAGTGTGCTCCCCACCAGTGCCATCAGCACCTCCATCAGAGGCCAAGTGGGGCCACCTGATCTGGGACCTGAACCTCCAAAACTGTGAGCTAAGGTAATTTTTTATAAACTAATTATCTCAGATATTTTGTTACAGTGATGGAACGCTAACACATCCTAACATCATTGAACTACCACTCAACATTTATTTCTCCCTCCCTATAGGCTCTTTGCTGAGTGCTTTGAATACCTCATTCCACTGAATTCCCACAGTTGTTGGATGACACAGACTCTGCTATGCCAATGCTGAAGGCACAGAGTATAGTGTCTATGAGCTCAGTCAAGCTATAGGAATTTGAACCTGCTGCCTCCTTGTTGAGTGCAAGCCTCACAGTCTAGTTTAATTAATGAAATAGTCCAGGTAAAGCCCCAGCACACCACCTAGCACATAGCAAGCACAGGGCTCACACAATCTCACAGTCTGATTCACACAGGTAAGTAACTAAAAATCTTGGTTAGGCTGTACTCTCAGGATATGCCTCAGTTAGAGATGATATGAGAAATTTTAAATAAAGAATCATTCAAAGATGAATTAATCCAGCAGTACAATTTATCACACTGATCATTTGAAAAATATAAAACCTTAGACTATTACTCTGGATGTATTGAATTATACTTTTAAAAACTATGAATTTATTATTATTATTTTTTTTGCAGTACTAGGGATGTAACCCGGGGGCATTATACCTCCAAGCTACACCCCCAGCCCTAATTTTTATTCTTTATTTTGAAATAGGGTCTCACTGAGTTGCGAAGGGCCTCACTAAGTAGTAGCTGAGGCTGTCCTCCAACCGTAATCCTACTGTCTCAACTTCCCAAATGCTGGGATTATAGGCATGTGCCACCACGCCTGGCTATGAATATATTTTTAATTTGAGGTGTTGGGGTTGAATTTAGGGGCGTTCTACTTCTGATCTACACCACTAAGATCTTGCTAAGTTCCTGAGGGTCTCACTAAATTTCTGAGGCTAGCCTTGAACCTGAAATTCTTCTATCTCAGCCTCCCCAGCATTAGATTACAGGCGTTCACCCATGCCCAGGGATGAATGTATTTTTAAAACAATATTTGAATTAAATGATTTGAGGGGACCCCCAGATCAACCTGCCATTAAGATTGTTGCTCTTCAGAACTCCGAGCTACTATCAGACCTCCTTGTTCTGCCCTTTTCCCTCTCACCAGTCTATATCTTGACCATCTTCCTCCCCAATTCCCTTTCAGCAGTCGAATCTTCTCCAGCACTGACCTCAATGCCTCTTACCTGTGCTTCAGCCGAAGTTTAACCCCTCCTGACCACGCTGCTTTCCTGTGCTGGGGGCCAGAAGTGAGGTTCTCTGGGCTGAAGGAGTTAGAAGTACCAGGATCTGCATGGCCCGTGTCTGCACACACATCTCTGTCAAAGACAGGAAAATAACAAGATGAGTATGGTGGTGTTCACGGCAAGCACACAAATGGATCTAACAAGACAGATGCGTGAAAATGGGCTCTGGAGCCAGAGCAAAGCAGCACAGCTCAGTGTGTCTATGCCTGCACTCAACAAAACTCTCTGCCTTTAGGAAGGCAAATCCATGGCTGAGGGTCTTCTGCTTTGCCTATACTTCTGTAAAGCAATAAAGTATATTTCTAAGTCTTAGAAAACTCTGATTTTTCTAAGCAAGCGGGAAGAAAGATGTGTTGATTCTTAGGAAGATCAATTCTCCTATAATTCAGTGTTGATAAGTAAATGAAAAATTGGACTCACTGAAGCAAACTGTCAAACAAAGTGTTCCCCTGAAACCAAGGGACTGCTGCCTGGCTTCTCCATTTCACTTGAAGGAGCGCGTCACCAAGTGGAACAGCCCTGGCTCTATTCAGTGGGGGGCAGCTCAGAAGCACATGCCAATTCTTGAGCTTGAACTATTTCAGATTGTTTAGATTCCACTGTGCTAGGAGGCAAGCCTTTTGTGTGTCCATTTAAATCCACCCTCCCGCCTCCAGTCCCTAACACCATTCCCATAACTCTTTTCCTCCATCCTCCCAGGGAGTCAGAAAAAAAATTTTAAGCCCCACATCTCCAATGCGTTCCGCCATGGGAACGGGCATATCTCTTCTCCTCGGGAGAATTCTTGGGTCCCGAATTGCCAAACACTCTCGATGCCTCTTCTTTAGCGGACTGTCCCCTGCCTCGGGCTCTTAAGTGGGTTTTGTCATCATCTCAGCTTGCTGAGTACAGTGGTGGATTTCCAACTTCTGTCTTCAGGGATTTTTCTAAGCCTCTGAGATGCAACTGGCGAGTCTGCACCTCCACTGCATATGCCTTGGCTGAGAAGGGAGGGATTACTGAGCAGCTGTTAGGAATAAGCCCTGTCCATCTGGCCCCATATTTCCTGGAACACAGAATGGAAGTCAAAGAGCTCTCTTTCTTAAATCCTAAGGCAAATAAAAGGATCTCTTTATTTTAGGGCACGGGAGAGATGACTGACAAGTCACCACAAAGTTTCCATGTTTATGCTAAGGTTTATCTTAGTGCTATGGTTTGAGTACATCCACCAAGGACTCGTGTGTTGGAGGCTTGGTCCTCAGCACGGTGGTTGGACCTTTAGATGTGAGGCCGCATGAGTGGTCATTAGGTCCTTGACAGCCCTATTATTTAGAGGTGATTAAGGTAGCTCTCCAAGAAACTAAGTTGTTATAGGAGCCAGCTTGACCCCTGACTCACTCACTGGCTTTCTGTTTGGGGATGTGACCTACTGCCAGGATATGACACAGCCAAGAAAGCCCTCACCAGAGGTCAAATCGAGAGGCCTGCCTGACCTTGGACTCCGGCCTCCAGAACTGCACACTAGCCGGGCGGCGCATGCTTATAATCCCCGTGCTTGGGAGGCTAAGACAGGAGGATCACACAGGTTCAAAGCCAGCCTCAGCTACTTAGTGAGGCTCTCAGCAACTTAGTGAGACTCTGTTTCCAAATAAAGTATAAAATAGGTCTGGGAGTATAGCCCGGAGGTAGAAAGCCTCTGGGTTTCACCTCCAGTACCACAAAAAGAAAAAAAGAAAAAAAAAGAACTACACACTAAACCAAACTCTATTCTTTATAAGGTTAGTCTGTCTTGAGTATTTCAATACAGTAACACAAAACTGACATATATACTTAGTTTTACCTAAATACCACCACCTCCTTCTATATATTATTTTTCCGGTCAAGTTAGGATTCTTGGCTTTTAATATATTCCGAATAATTCTAGACTTGAAGGATGAAGACTTGATTGAAGCTATGTCAATTATGACCTGAATGACACTGGGCAAGTCAACTCTGAGCTTCAGGCTCTTCCTCCAGAGTAAAGAGAAAATAAGACATCATGTGCACAGTGGTTAGGCCCTGGAGTTCATCCTGCGTCTGCCCCCTGAGCCTATGACTGTCCTCTCTTTGCCTCTGTTCTTTTGTCTATGAAGCAGGGGCAAAGGAACAACCTCTTTCATAAGGTTGTTGAGAAACTTAAATACTTCAGATAAAATACTTAGAACAGAGACATATTAAGCATTCAGTAAATTGGCCATTATTACTATACCTGATTTGCAGAGTCGCTACAGAATTTCTCTAAGTAATGTATATTAAATATCTAGCATACTGTCCACACATGGTCTGTGCTTAATAAACTAATTTTTCATTATTGTTTTATCTTCATCTTAAGGGTGTCTTTCATCTAAGATGGTATGTAAAATAGCTGCAACTAAAAAGGACCTACTTTATACTGGGAAGAAAAGAAGAGCCTTAGCCAGAGAGAGTTAACTCCTCTAGACCTAATGTCATCTGTTGGGAGAACACAACCAGGCCAGGCCTGAGCTTTCACAAGACCTTTCTGGCATTTAATAACTTCCTCATTTTTTGCTCAAACCGCAATTGTTGGCTCTTTCCTTACTGCACAATGGCTGAGCAGGCTCTGGAGGCTGGGTTATTTTCTTCCTTTGCCCCTTCCCCCTTCCTGGGAGACACCCAGAGACAGAGGTTCAGGGATCCTGGCTGTCACAGTGCAGGGCTGACAGGAAAAGCAGGCAGATGGCAAAGAGAAGGAAGCATGTGGAACGTGTGACTGCCTCATCTTTTTAAGGATTTTCAGTGATGGTTCCTCTCCGCCCTTGGAGCCCAGCACCCCAGCACCGCCTTCCCTAGTCATATGGCCCTGCCACTGGTCGCCTCCAGAGGACCACCTGCGTGAGCAACTTAATGTGAGACTCATGAAACCCCTGGACTGTTTGACTGCAACCCCAGCCCAAGTCACAGCAGCCTCTCTGCTAATCCTCTCATTCCTGCCCATGTAGTGGCCAGAGGGCTGAGAAGCTGGATATGCTATCTAGAAGAGGCATCACATGAATTAGGAATCAGCTGGAGACAGCGTCAGAAGAATCGTCTGTCCCAGAACACCTTTGTCTATCTTAAACTCCTCTGAAATAATCTGGACAGCAAATAAACATTTTAAAATTCATATGTTCTAATGAAAAGAATCTATAGTGAATCTGGATAGAAGACAGTCTTGAAATGAGTAAAAAGGAGACCTATAACCCCAGAACCTTGGAACTGGCTGGCCCTTCTCTCCTCCTGCCTTACCTGCCCATGGAACATCTAACTCACATAAACTCACGCTGTCTCCAGAACGCATACTTCACCATCCGGGTTCCCACTAACTTCTCAACTGGCTGGAAATGGCAGTCTATGTGCTGATCACATCAGAAACATTGCCCAGGGGTACCATGTGCCTTGGGAAGATTGTCCCAAATCTTTCTCAGAAAAGGATCCTCGTGCTTTCCCATATGTCAGGAGTTACTCCCCAAACTCCTTTACAAAGGAGAAGCAAATGAGGTCATTTAAAGACCCATTT
Source organism: Muscardinus avellanarius (assembly GCF_963383645.1). Classification (NCBI taxonomy): domain Eukaryota; kingdom Metazoa; phylum Chordata; class Mammalia; order Rodentia; family Gliridae; genus Muscardinus; species Muscardinus avellanarius. The sequence goes on from NC_137791.1 coordinate 76,845,187, forward strand.
TCCAGGTGTACAAACAAATACAGAGGTTGTGCATCTTGAACCATACATGGAATCACACCTGGGACTGAAACTACCGACAGCCACGCTCCCTCCTTTCAGCATACCAGCTTCAAAATTTTTCAGTTTATGTCATAAATTCTGTGGGCCTTAGAATTAATTACCCAGATTTGGTGATGATGAGGCTATTAATTAGACATGTTACCAAATGAGCTTCTTTTCACTTAACAGATACACTACAGAAGCCTTAGAATCAAGTAGCCCCCCTAGGCTACTTGCAGGTTCCTGAAGACACCATCCTCATCCTTCAAGTAGCCCCCCCCCCCAGGCTACTTGCAGGTTCCTGAAGACACCATCCTCCCTGGCTCATCCATACTCATCCTTCAGGTTCCACTGGACACCTTGTCCACTGGGTAGCAGGTGAGATGGGCCCCTAGGTGTGCATATCAAGGTGTGATTCAGTATCTTCTAAATGCCTGATTGCTGGCCCCTCTTTTACTGCTCAGCAAAGATAAGCAAGCCTAACATGGTGGCTAGCAGACAGAGTTGTCCAATCAATATTTACTGAATGAATAAAGTACTACTAAATATCCAACAGATCTACTGCCTTTCTTCCTGCATATCTTCATTAACCCAGTTAAGTCCCAAATTTTTAATTCTGCAAACATAATAGTTTCAACATTACCATAAGCGGTTATAATTGTAGCTGAATTTAAGTTTTCATAGGTGTCCCACAACTGGGAGAATGAGACAAAATGGGTTAATTCACAAGTTTATGTATAGGTAAAACTATTGAGACATTTCTTGGGGCTTTTTTTGTTTGTTTTTGCTGTTCTCCAATAATATAGTGCCACAATTATGAAGGATGAAACAGGGTCTGAGCTGACTTGTGAAGGGTTTGCAGGGCTAAAGAAAATACTGTGATCCACAAACACAACGAGCCCTTACATCATCCTTCTTCCCCCAGATAATTAAGAAACAGGAAATGCAGGTCAACCACCTACATATTTCTATTTCCTATGATGAGTACATTCAGCCCCTGATGTTCATAACTCCTGAATATATACTGACTGCTTTACTATGTGGTATTTTAATAGTCCATTAACTGCCTTCTGAACTGAGTTTCAACCAATACAAGATAAAGTTCCAGATCATTCTGTTCCCGTGGCCTGTTTGAACACTATAAAAATGAGGGAAGGACAGGGAAGCTGGAGTAAAAGCTGGAATAAGGAGCTGAGTCTACTAAAATGGTCTGCCCAGGTCCCTTTAGTGCCTGTTTCTACTGAGTTTACACTTTTTGATTTTGTTCTTTCCTCTGTTGAAACTGGCAATCTCTTGATTTTTTGTGTCTCACCCGGTAAGGAAGCACTTCCTCACTGGCTTCCCCCTTCCACTTCTGTCTCCCTCAAATCCAATATCTACTCAGCAGTCAGCATAACCTTTTAAAAAACACAAATGGAGCATGCTTGTAATCCCAGCATTTGAGAGGCTGAGACAGGAGAATCGTGGGTTTGCAGACAGCCTCAGCTACTTAGCGAGACCCTTTGCAACTCAGTGAGATCCTGTTTCAAAATAAAGATCAAAAAATAGGTCTAGGGGTGTAGCTTGGAGGCAGAATGCCCCTGGGTTCCATCCCCAGTACTGAGAAACACACACACACACACACACACACACACACACACACACACACACACGGATATGTCCCTCCCTAGTTAAATCTTGTAGCTTCTTTCAGCACTTTGGAGAAAACCCAAGTACCCTAACTTGGCCTGCATGGCCTCCAGGGCTGGCTCCAGCCATCCTCGAACTCTGCCCTGTCTCCCAAGCCCTAACCTAATGGCATCCCTAGATGCTCCCCACACTTATCCAGCTCTTTGCTTTCATACATGCTTTTCCCTCCACTTGGAATACTTTCCCCATTTCATTTCTTGGCTCGCTACTACTTAGTCTTCTGGTCCCTGTCAAATATTACCTCCTCGGAGGCTGCTTTATCTGACATAAATATTCTCTTTCCAGCACCTGATCTCTCCCTTCATTGTGCTTAACCTCTGCAGGGAATAGTTCACTTGCACATGGTCTGCTTCAGTAGCAAGAAAAGAAGCCTGGTCAGGTCAGTTCCCTATTTGGCTTGAATACTTCAGCTTTGTCTCCCCCCACGCCACCCCCCCCCCCGAACTGAAAAAAGGGCATTCTACCTCTGAGCTACAGGGTCTAAGTTGCAAAGGGCCTAAGTTGGTGAGGCTGGTCTCACGCCGGCAATCCTCCTGTCTCAGCCTCCCAAACACTGGGATTATAAGTGTGCACCACCATGCCCGGCTTAGCTTTATCTTTTTAACACCACTTTCCCTGCCGGGCGTGGTGGCGCACCCTTGTAATCCCTGCGCTTGGGAGGCGGAGACAGGAGGATCGCACAGGTTTGAAGCCAGCCACACTGGCTTAAGAGACCCTGTTTTCCAAATAAAAATATAAAATAGGTCTGGGAGTGTAGCCCGGAGGTAGAAGGGTTTCCAGGAACCCTAGTACCTAAATAAATAAATAAATAAATAAATAAATAAATAAATAAATAAATAAATACTATCCCCAGCCGGGCATGGTGGTGCATGCTTGTAATCCCAGTACTTAATGAGGCTCTCAGCAACTTAGTAAGACCCTGTTGCAAAATAAAATATAAAATAGGTCAGAGATGTAGCCTGGAGGTAGAGGACCCTGGGTTCCACCCCCAGGACCAAAAAAAAAAACAAACAAAAAAACCAAAAAAAACCAAACACTATCTACCCAGGGTCAGTTTGGGTGGGTGAGTGAGAGGGTTAGGGTAGGTACACGACACACATTTGCTAAATGAATTACAGAGCATAAAGAGAAAAATTGTGTAATACTTCCAAAAGAAAGCTCCATACTCTAAAACTCTTAAAAGCATTAAATTGTTTATTAAACTTTTTTTTTTCTTTTTGTGGCACTGGGGATTGAACCCAGAGGCATTCTACCTCTGAGCTAAACCTCCATCCCTATTTTATTTTTATTTTGAAACAGGGTCTCACTAGGTTGATAAAGAGTCTCACTACTTGCTAGGTCTCACTACTTATCTGCAAACCTGTGATCCTCCTGTTTCAGCCTCCCAAGTACTGGGATTACAGATGTGCCCCACCATGCCTGGCACATGTTTTGATAAATGTGGGATCTTTCTTTTTTCTAGTCACTTTGTAGAAACATGTGAGTACATTTCTTTGTGAAAATAAAATTTAGCCCCAGCTTTTGATCCATCTCATTGATGACAGGCTTTCTTGGGACAGTGAGGACCAACGCTGGGGACTGTGGCCAACCTCAACAAACAGCTGGCATGGCTCAGCGCAATGTTGCTGTCTTATGCTTCAGAGAATCAGAACACTTTCTGTGATTAAACAGGCAGGGTACACTTAAACAGGGTTGAGTTCGTCCTCAGAATCCTCTGGAGAAATTCCTTTGGATATATGTTGGGGTTTTGTGTGTACTTATTTTCATGATGGTTTACCTCACTGAAAACCGTGTTCTTGGTTTTCCAATGTCTCTTTTTTCCTTCTTATTCTGCTCCATTTCCTTTATGCACAAGGCTGTCCTTATTATTATATCTCCATACTATCATCTACCCCTCTCCCTTTGATTATCAGGTCTCTAATGTCACGGCAGTAGGTTCCCTACCACTTTCTTTTTTTAATCTTTCATTTTTTCATTTTGATTTATTTATATTTTATTGAAAATGGTATACATTTAAACTGTGCTTGGTTCCCTCTCCCCTCCCCTGTTTCTCCTTCCCCTCTCCCAACAATGGGTGTCCAGGTTGACCATGCTACATTCATACTTTTACACATATTTGAATGTAGCTCCTCCATTAATCAACCTCAGCCTTCTTCCTCTCCTGTCCTTCCATTCTAACTTTGCTGAGATTTCCCCTTCATTATCTGGAGTCCCTCTGGAATCCCCAATGCTCCCTAGTTTGTTCCCTACCACTTTTCCCCAGAGCTTTCAGAAGGCTGACGAGGCCTGGTCTCGGGCTTCTGCAGGGTCTGAAGGAAGATTTTAAGAACTGATGCCCTTGGGTACAGACTTCTGTTCTTAGCTAAACATAGTTGGCTCTTTATTTTCTGAAGGTTTATCAAAGGTTTCACAGACATTCTCAATGAATTGCCTTTTCCCTAAAGGGCCCCTTGTTCTCATTACTGACCTTTTGCTACCTACATGTTTGAGACTTAACCTTCTGGTCACTGTCCCTTCATTACTCTCTTTTTTGCTTTTCTAATCATTCCTTATGATCTAGGATGCTTGCCCGCATCCCCTCAGGCCTGCATCCTATCTAGTTCTTTTAATCCTAAGCATGGCATTTACTTGTACTTAAAGACTTCTCTGTCTTTCTGTTCACCCACCTGGTCCTGCAGCTCGGTTTATCACAGGAGGGCTATACACAACCCTTCAGCCACACAAAGATGTGCTCTGTAGGTCTCAGACCCGCGTCCATCTGTACCTGGTCTGGCTGCTGCTGTTTCTCACTTCACTTCCCTCGAACCTTCTCAAATGTGTCTACATGTACAATTTATATGATTGGCACTGTGATTCTTTCTAAATCCATAAGCTAAAGCTAGAAGGTATCTTTTAATCTTAGCCAGTAACCTCCATATTAACCTTATACAAAAACAGGAAAAGGTGGATGAAAAAAAAAATAGCCAAATGACTAGCCAAATCTCTTAACCTGCCTAACAAATATTAACCTGCTTCTGGTATAGTTTTGACTTCAATCCCTCCACCCACTGAGACCTCTGACATAAGTAGTCCAGGGAACATGCATGAGAAAACCTAGAGACCCCACTCAAGGGCTTAAGGTTAAGTTCCTTCAGTTACGATACCTTCGCTAGGGTTTATGGCCCCTAAATGCAAATACTCAGAGCCTACAGCCTAAAACTTTGGTAAGTGACAGCCTCTGAACTGTAAATGGAGGACATGGATTCTAGAGCCACTGGCTCAGGTTTCTATTTTGGCCCTACCAGCCTACTAAGGTCACTTAATCTTATGCCTCCTTTCCTCTCCTACAAAACTAGGATAACAATAGCTCCTAGTTGTGAATAAATTGATATGTGTGAAGCACTTAAAATACTGCCCTGGCAATAAATGTTACTTTTTTTTCCCCCACATGCTATGCAAGTGTTCTACCACTGAGCCACACGCCCAGCCCAAATGTTAACTTATCAATGGAACTAAAACTTACATTTATTGGGCAAATGATACATTAGTTTCCTGTCATGATAATGAATAACCTGAAATTATCAGTTTATAAAGGGGAAAGGTTTCTGGGCCCAGTGGTACATGCTTGTAATCCTAGCAAGTCAGGAGGCTTATGCCAAAATCACAAGTTTGGGGCCAGCTTGGACAATTTTACAAGACTCTGTGGATGTAGTTCAGTGATAGAGCCCCTCTGGGGAGGAAGGAGGAGGAGGAGGAGGAGGAAGAAAGAAGGGTTTATTTTGGTTCATAGTTTTAGACATTTGAGTCCACATTGGTTGGCTCTTGCTTCAGGCATGTGGTAGCACATCGTGGCAGGAGTGTGTGGTAGAGCAAAAATGATCACCTCATAGTAGAGAAGCAAGAGAGAAAGAAAAGGGGGGCAGGGTCCCACTCTACTCCTCAATAGCAAGTTCCCAATGACTGAAGACATCTCTAGGCCCCATCTTTTAAAGCCTCCACCATCTCCCTTAGTGCCAAAGTGAGGATGAAGCCTTTAACACATGGGACAGTGGAGGATACTCCGGATCCAAATTATAGCATGTGGTACATCCTTTAAAAACAGTACCTTAGTTCATCTTATCATTTGATGGAGTGATGATCTGCATTTTATAGATTTGTTTAAAAAGGTGAGAGTAAATGAAACAAGTAGAAAGATGTATGGCTGAAGATCATGCCCACTCTACTATATACCTCATTAAATTACTATTAGGCTCACTGGGCTTTGAATACTTTTTTCTTAAGCATCAGCCACATGCCAAACCATATGTACCTGGTATTTGTTCTACATCATCCTTTCACTGTTCACAGGAGACATGAAGATGGGCATGAAACCAAGACCAGCAGATATATCAATAATATTATGCCAAGAGATATGTTTATAGATGATATTTATTATCTCTTTTTAGATCTTGTAATTTGTTTACAATCAACATTTGCCATTTTAATTATCAGAATGGAAAATCAGCTTCATTTTTTTCTAACTAGAATGAGCCTAAAAGTCAAATTTCTCCATATTTTTTAAAGAAAAAATCTTCTCTAGGAAATGAAGGTGTCCTGAGAGCAAATCTGGGCAAAGACTTCACACTGGTGAAGCGTTTACTTTAGGAGCTCAAATAACCACTGAAAATACTTATTAGAGGAGGAAGTAGGGACTTCTGGGAAATCATGGTCAGTCAAGGGAGAAAAATGCCTCCTGAAAAAAATCAGCATGGGCCTTTCTTCCCCTGCTTTCGTTCTCTATTAGCTGATGGTAACACAGTGTTCCCAAAGAGCTATGCAAATGTCTATAGCAAAACAAAATTCCTTACTTTAATATCAGACATTATCGCTTGCAAAGTACTTTCCCATACATTATTCCATTTGGCCCTCAAAAATCCTAAAGGGCATGCAGTGCAGTTATTATTTATCTCTATTTAATAGATATAGAGACAGCTTCATAGAAGGGCAATTGTTTGCTCAAAATCAGGACTCCTGAACTGTACAACTGGCACAGCAAGAGCCTTAACCCCAATTTTTGTACTTTTTCTCTTATTTTATACTGCCTTTAGATGCTATAATCCTAAAAGTCCTTTGACAAATATGACAAGTGTTTATAGTGTCACTTTAATACTAAAATATTCTTTAAGGAAAATCTTCAGAAAAAAGTAGAAAATTAATGAAATTCAGATGAGATTCCTCTTTTCCAAGTCCAATTGTCCCCCAGAGATCTGGAGAAATAAGGCTAGATTTTGAAGGGCTCCCTCACACTTCCCTGACACCTGGACTATATTCTTTCCTTAGGAGAACTTCCCAACACTGGGCATGCTGCTAAAATGATATAGTGCATGTTAAGGTAGATGCTTCACACTAGGATGCAGAGCTTGGTCACTTCCATACCCAGCCCAATCATCCACTCAACCAACAGTCATTAAATGCCAGCCATGGAACACACATTGGATTAGTTACTAGATTTGCAATGGTGGCAAAACAGAAAAAATCTCTTTCTATGGCATTATAAATTAAAGTCAGGCAAAATAACAATGCAAACACATAACTTACAAACCATAAGTGCTGGGGAAATAGAATACATGAGACCATGAGAGTGCAGTCCTCACTCAGCATGCCTCCCTCTCCTTCTCACTCACTATGACATTGTCTATATACATGCTTGCTTCTCCCAGTCATTGCCTCATGGAGGAAAACTATCAAAGCACAGTCCCAACAGTTACAATTACCTTACAGAATGCTCTAAGTCAGAAATCTATTACCTATTCAATTTCTTACAGTCCTTACAACCAATCTCTAAGACAGGTGACTTTATGCTATTACAATCTTACCTTACAGATAAGGAAACAGACTCAGAGAAGCAGAGGAAGCTCTACTGGAAAAAGAATTTGAATCCAGATCTGGCCGATGGCAAAGCCTATGCTATTAACTACTATGCAATATAGTCTTAACTTTATCTGAGGTTTTCTTTTCTTCTTTGGCCTGACTGGGTTCTCTTCTCAGAGATGATGGACAATAAACATTTTTCCAACAAAAATCTGCTCTGACTGGACATTAGGACAGGTTCCCAGTGGGCTCCCTGTACTTATCTCTCTTACCCCATCTGGCCAGAAGTCTTTCCAGAGTGAAGTTCTGTTGCTAATATTCAGTGTGCTGTTGGCCTGCTAGGGCAAATGAGAAGTTGTGCAGAGAATCTAACCCAACTAATGCCCAGACCACAAAGGGCTGAAATCCTGCATCATGGGACTCTTTGGGGAAGGTAAGGTGGAGTCCTAATAGAACAAGTCCTGGTCAAAATTCCTCTGACAAGCCTTTCCTAGATTGTTCTGCATCATGTGGGGTCATTAATAAGTTCTAGGAAAGTACTTTGGAAAGGATCTACTTGTAAAAGAGTGAGACAGGGAAAGAACAAATAGCCACACAGTGGAAGGAAAAGAGGAAAAAAGATTCCGTAATTCTTCCTCTCTTATTTCCACAATGTATTAGGAAAAGGGAAAATGAGTGGTTATATAGACATAAAAATGAGTATTATAAAAATAAATAGTGCTGGACCAGAAGCCAGGAGATCTGCACCAGGCCCTATTACTATGGGCAAATGATTGGAATGACTGGGCTATTTTCTTGTGGATAAAACAGAGTTGGCAAAGATGAGCTATGAATGATGGTGGAAATGGGGCATAAGTGACAAATCTTGAGAGAGAAAACATAATCTTTGCAGACCTATGTCAACACCTCATGTAGCACTTTCTACATGTAAGCTCCAAGTTGGAATCTCTGGAATAAAGGACAACTTCTGCTCTCCATTCTTGTTGGAAAGGCACACCCAAGATTTTGAGCCATATAACCTAAGCTCCAAAATGAGTTCTGCCAGTTCCTGGCCATTGTTCTCCAAGCCTCAGAACCTCATCTGTAAAGAGTATTATCTGACTTGTGGCATAGTAACTACTATGAGATGGGCACTTCTGGCATTCAATAGATGTGGTCAGCAAGAGTAATGAATGTGGAGAGTCATAATGGGAGTATGACTAGATGGTGGTACAATGATGGGTTCTTTAATTCCCTCAAAGGGCAACTAAAAATGCCCAAGGCATTCAGGGGAAGATATAACTAACTCCTAAGTGGAAAATTATTTGTTTGTTTGATTGTTTGTTTGTTGCAGAAAAGGACAGAAGATACAGAGCATTATCTGGGTCCTAGGAACAGACTAGCAGGAAACAATGATTGGTAAGAAAGAAATGATTCTTAAAGGTCAGGGTGACAGAATTAACCTTGAGTTAGTCTAGCAGCCTAACCAGATGGAGTCTCATGGACAAGACAGGGATGCATGTGCACAGATGTATCTTCACAGTTGTTTCAAAACATAATGAGTTAGGATCTATTTTTTTTCCAGCCTGAGTCCCACCCACCTGAAGCTGTGGGTAAGACCCCTCCTCTCATGCAGGCAGGCCTGGTGGAGGGACTCAGGCTCCAGAAGGTCCCTGGGGTCCCAAATCTGGTCCCCAGGAGCCAAGTTTTCTCCCATCTACATGCAAATGAGTTGCTTCAGCCCTAGACCTGCCTAGTGAAGAGAGGTAGACATTAAAAATTTAAATGGAGGTTGTCAATCATTGGGAGAAAATAGGTCCCTGGTAAATTTGGCATCAGTTGAGGAATCTTAGCAAAAATGAACTCACCGCCTTGTTTGTGAGGGACGCCTAATCCTTACTCTGCCCAAGAGGATTACTGGGTCTTAGAAAGGAGCTCACATGCATTTTTTTTAAGCCTGTGCCAACTGCATTTGTGTCCACAATATTCAAGATTCGTTCTGCTTTTTAGGGTAAATAATAGACATTCCATGCTATTTAAATGCCTCCAAATCTTAAATCTAAATGTTTCCAACCTTCACTATCACTCAAAGGAGATTCTCTGTCACCCAAGCTATCTCCCAGCTGTGGCTTTAATTCTGTAGAAGCACAATTTATATGGAAGGTGAGATACCAAAACGCAGCCAGTATGCGGAAATGTAATTGTATGCAGTTCACCAGTTCACAGTAGACCTTTTCAAGGTGTTGTAACTGTGGTTCCATGAGCTGAGTTTCTATTTATCCCCACCAATCTACCTTTCATTTGGTTACTATGGGGTAATATAATATAGGCCAGAGCTTTTTTTTTTCCTCTTCATCCTCTCTGTCCCTATTTAATTCTATCTTCTATGGACTATTTCTGGACACACTGACATAAAAGTTAATCATTCTAAATCTGAAATGTTCCAAAATCTAAAATTTTTGAATACCAACATTACCTTCAAAAAGTTTTGGATTTTGAAGCATTTTTAGATTTCCAAATTAAGAATGTTCAACTGGTAAAGTCTATGTGAATATCCCAAAACCTGAAAAATGCCCAAATCCTAACACCTCTGGTCCCAAACATTTCAGATAAGGGATACTCAGCTTGTATAACACAAAGAAGGTCAGTTGAAATCTTTCTTTTTCTGGGGAGGTAGCTCAGTGGTAAAGTACTTGCCTAGGATAAATTTGATTTGATCTCCAGCACTAAAAAAAGAAAGGAAAGATGAAAAGAAGAAATCTATGTCTTTAGTTTTATATAGCAATCTCAAAACACCATTTAAAATATTACAATTGACACCTATGTTGGGTTTTATGACTTATAAATTATTTTTACATAATAACCTTAATCTTCCTAACAACCCAATGAAGTGTTATAGGAAACCAAGGCACAGGTTACTTAAATAACTTGCTCAATATCACAAAGAAAGTGGCAAAGCTAGGATCTAACCCATTACTAGGCCATGAGGGTGTCCTTTACCTACCTTCTACCACGGTCACATCACCGGAGGCCTTAGACATCTGCAGTGCTAAAAGAACTGTAGAAAGCAAAGTTGCTTCATCCCAGGAAGAGCATAGCAATTGTTCCAGGTATGTATTCTTCAGGAATGATGATCTGGAGTGGTTTCTACTCATGACTACTTTCCCTCCCTCTCCACCTGGTCCTGCCTCTACTCTTGAGCCAACTGAACTGCAAATGAGAAGGAATTTAAGAAGCCTCCAGCTGGGCATGGTGGTGCATAACTATAATGCCTCTTTGGGAGACTGAGACAGGAGGATTACAAGTCTAAGGCCAGCTTTAGCAACTTAGACCCTGTTTCACAATAGCTCAGAGGTACTGGCTCAATCCCCAGTATAACCCCCCCCCCCAAAAAAAAAGGAGCTTCCATATGCTGTCCAGAGAGGGTTCCAAGACAAATAGGGCCAGTTCTGCCCTTGTCAGGAATATCAAGGCCCCATCCCTTTCCTGTTTCCAGGACCAGTCTGGTCTTCAGACCAGATGTGAAACTGCCTTTGATACCAGTTCCTTCAAGACTTAGAGCCTGGCCTACTTAATGTAGACTGACTCCTAAACAGACCGTATGGGGAAGGAGGTGGGAAGCTGTGTGATCCTCTGTCTGGCCAGGCAGAGCAGCCCCTGCCCCCTCAACTGGGCAGTAACATAGGGCAGATGCTCGAGGCAGGAGGTCAGAGGGCAGCCAGGCCAGGCCAGTCCGGGGCAGGAAATGCTCTGTGAGCTGTCCATCAGCCCATGAGCCCCCTCCCACTGCAACCCTGACACATCAAGCTTAGGAAAGGTACAGAACCCAGGACAAAGAAGAAGTGCTGAACTGTGACCCTATTTCATGAATCCAGCTGCGGATCAGCGGCCTCCACTCCAGTCAGACCTGGCTCAGTAGGGAAGGCAGCCTCCTTGCCACACATTCCAGCTGCTCTTGGTGAAAAGGTAACCATGGGAACCGACACAAAGGGCCTCACGTTAGAGGAAAAGGCTAGGGAGGGGGCTAAGAGGTGCTTCAAGTAACAGTCCTGCCACTCTACTAACTTACCCATGCCCATCTGTTGTGAGTCCGACTACAGATATAATGGAGCTTGCACACAGCTCGGCAGCCTGGCACCAACCTCCAGGTGTCACTGACAACCAGAAAGCTGAGATCCTTGTGGGGTCATCTTCTGGGGTTCCCTTTTCCTCTTAAGAGAGTAGAGCCCTTAGTTTCATCTGCCAGTATTCTACCCTGAGACAATGTGGGTCATTTGGATGGACAGGACTGGTACATGGAGGCATTGCTGCAAACACAGGGTGCGGGCAACATTTTGAACAGGGCTGCCCCTGCGCTACCTGGCTTTAGCCCAAAGTCTCCAGTGCTACCTATCTGTATGTTGAGGGTTTCTTAGGCAGGTCTGCAAACAGACCTATTCAGTGGCTGAGGAAGTGGTCCTGAGATTATGGCTGTCTAGCCAACCCTGCAATGCATGACGGAGAGGCTTGGATGTCAAGACCAATAATCCAGGATATAAGGTACAAAATGAGGACTTGGGGTGGGGGTACTAAGTGAAAAGGCTCATATCTAAACAGGGAATATACATATACTACTTAACTATGTCTTTCCCTTGGCATCTACATATTATTTAACAAGTTGGCCAATGTGACTTTTTAAGCCTTATCTAAATCAGTGGGGTTTTCAACCTACCATTTGGGATTTATTTTTAATGTTTTAGTTCAAGGTTTTCCAGAACCTGGGAATTGAGGAAATGCCAATGGAAATAAGCAATGTAAAATATTCTGGGTCAATTTCCCCTCACTACAACACTCTTCTGGAACAAATTTCTCACCTTGCCTTCCTTTTGGAGACCAAGAAAATATTGTACCTAGGTCATTCCCCGCAGACTTTACAAAGTCCAGGTCAAATCCTAATAGGTGGCCCTGGTCCTCCACATTTTTGGTTCACAGTAATGGACTTACTACTTCTTAACTGGAGTCATTGGGCTAAGACAATATCTGAATAACATATAATATCTGAAGGACAATATCAGAGCGCTATCTGACAGAAGGATTTTTGAAGGGTTGGGAAAAGGAGCTGACATGTTCTCTGGTGTCTATCTAACATTCCTCAACCCCCACAACAGCAACAAGGTAGAAGACCCGTTAAACTGTCTGAGATACTCAGGGAGCCAACCTGTTTGTCCTCCCCCAGTGTTCAAACTGGGGACACTGGCACCACTTACTGGAGTTACTCTCTCCATGCAACAATTCAGTCTAAAGATAAGCTGGGAGCAGTGGTGCATGCCTGTAGTCCCAGTACCTGGGAGGCTAAGGCAGGAGGATTCTAAGTTTGAGGCCAGCCTAGGCGATTTATCAAAGAACTGTCTCAAAATAAAAGTTTTGAGCCGGGCGTGGTGGCGCACGCTTGTAATCCCCGCGCTTGGGAGGCGGAGACAGGAGGATCGCGCAGGTTCGGAGCCAGCCGCGCGCTGGCTTAGGGGACCCTGTTTCCAAAATGAAAATGTAAAAATAGGTCTGGGAGTGTAGCCCCGAGGTAGAAGGGCTTCCAGGAACCCCAGTACCACCGGAAAAAAAAAAGTTTTGAAATAAAATAAAAGTTTAAAAAGGGCTGAGGAGTTGGGTGTAGTGGCATACACTTGTACTCCCAGTACTTGCAAGGCTGAGCTAGGAGGCTTAAAAGTTCGAGACCAACCTCAGCAACTTAGTGAGACTCTCAGCAACCTAGTGAGACCCTGCTTCAAAATAAAAAATAAAACAGAACTAGGGAAGAGGCAAACTGTCCCTGGCCTCAATCCCCAGTATCACAAAATGATAATAGTAACTACTATTATTACTGCCATTTTATCTAAAAGGGAAAGGTAATTAACAGCTATTATGGGCTTCATCAATTAAGAGGCAGGATGGCCTTGGCACTTTTACTTCCTCAGCAAACTATTTAATCTCTTCTGTGATTTGGTTTCCTCTCCTTTAAAGGGAAAAAATAATGCCTACCTCACAGAGTGGGAGGAAGAGCAAAGCAGTCCACTGAAGAGCAGTTTCAGACAGGCCTTGCCCCTTCTCAGGAAGTCCCCCACCAGTGCCTAGCTAGTAAATATTACATGTAGTTATTCAGTCCTTGCAACAGCTTTAGTCCGGTATTAATGCCTCTCTCAATGTGCTATCACGACTGTTCTACAGACCCAGAAATGGGGGCTTAATGAACTCACTCCCCAGCTCACTAGGAGGCAGCAGAGCTTTGACTGACACCTAGGTCATTCTGTTTCCACAGTCTAGGATGCTTCTACAACACTCAACTGCCTTTCCATAAGACCATTTTGTTGTTGTTTTTAGTAAGGAATAACTAGAGAGAGAGCCTTAGTAAGAAACCCCAATGTTTAAGAAAATAGCACCACTGAAAAACTATCAGGATTTTTAACCCTCTACTTTAATTTGGAGGCTTTAAGAACAAAATATAAAACACACGAAAATCCAAGAATAAAAGACAGTGCTCTCTGGACTTAAAAATGTTAGCCGGGCGTGGTGGCACACAATTGTATTACCAGCATTTGGGAGGCTGAGTCAGGAGGATTGTGGTTCCAGACATCCTCAGCTACTTTAATGAGGCCCTTTGCAACTCAGTGAGACCCTGTTTCAAAATAAAGAATAAAAATAGGGCTAAGGGTGTAGCTCAGAGGTAGAATGAGCCTAGGTTCCATTCCCAGTACCTAAAAAAAAAAAAAAAAAAAGTTCCAACAGACAGGTATGGTGGCACATGCCTATAATCCCAGTACTTGAGAGGCTGAGAAAGAAGGATCATAGGCTCAAGACCAGCCTCAGCAACTTAAGAGAAATCCTGCTTCAAAATAAAAAACAATAATAAAGAGCTGGAGGTGTATATCAGGAGGCAGAATGCCTCTGGATTCAATCCCCAGTACCAAAAAAAAAAAAAAAAGAAAAAGTTCCAAAAGAAATGTATACACAGTCACATTCCAAGTCAGAATATCTATGAACCCTTGAGTTCAATCTCTTTTTATTTATCATTGAATTCCCAGAGGCTAATAATAAGTTCTCAATAAATGTTAAGTATTTACTAAATGAATTAAACCAATCTAAAAACAAAACAAAAAATGCCCAAGTTGGCATGATACATCTTTCCCAAATGTTTTGTGGAACTTAAATAAAACAATTAAGACTTAATAGATTAAGTAATCTATTGTCATATTTGCCATTCTATCCAAAATACTGGCCGAAAATTCAAGTTATACAATAGGCATTTAAAAAAACAGTATTAATTTCATATAATAATTTTCCCCACCTGTATCTCTAGAAAGATGATGTAATATGTAAACATTTCACCTGAATTCTCAGAAGATGCTGTGAACTTAGTCTGGGTGTTTAGCTTCAAATGCTAACACTAAATCAGTCCTCAAAACAAGAGGGATTTGCATAGCAGGTACTTCCTCTTTGGGCAGTTTACCTTTAAAGGCAAAACCAAGCCCCAGTGGTATTTTGATCAGGTAGGAAGAACTTTAAAGTTAAACTCCCTACAACTGCAAAAAAGATCCATTAAAATGAAGATACATGTATTGCCAAGGTTAACAGTTAGTATGCTACAAAATCCTTGATAATCTTAAATAAATAAGATGGCTTTCACAAAAAGTAGAAGTACCCTTACCACCAACACCAAAATCATATATTACAGTTAGCACAGTGCACTGAAATAGCAGATAACATTAACCAAGTTCTTACTAAGCTAAACACTTCTTTTTGTGTGTGTAGTACTGGGGGATAGAACCCAGGAGCTTTCTACCTCTGGGCTACACCTCAGCCCTATTTTATATTTATTTGGAAACAAGGTCTCACTAAGTTGCTGAGAGCCTCACTAAGTAGCTGAGGCTGGCTTGGAACATGTGCGATCCTCCTGTCTCAGCCTCCCAAGTGCTGGGATTATAAGTGTGTGCCACCATGCCCAGTGCTAAGCTAAACAGCTTTTTAATCACTATCCATTTCAATCCTCACAATCCCATGAAGGAGATTTGCTACTATTGGCCAGTATTTTGAAGCTCAGAGGCATCATAACTTGCCCAAGGTAATACACACCTAGAGACAGAAATGGGAGGTATACCCTTATGTAACTCTAGAAGCCAAATTCCTCTTCTTTTAAATGACCCAATGCTTGTATGCAATAAAATGCACAGGTCTTACACATTCAGTTTGATAGGGTTTGATAACTGTATATTCCTATTCAGCCATCACTGAAAAGACAGAAAACATTTCCATCACCCCAGAAAATTCCTTTTTATCTTATTCCAGTCAAATGCTCCACCCCCAGATGCAGCCACTGACTTCTGTCATGGATTAGTTTTACCTGTTAAAGTACTTCATAAATAGAACTGCTTATGTATTCTTTTGTGTCTGGCTTCTTTTAGTTAACATAATGCTTCTGAGATTTATCCAGGTTTCTCTAAGTATCAAGAGTTCATTCCTGTTGACTGCTGAGTAGTGTTCTATTGTGGTATGGAAGTATCACAATTTATCCATTCTCTTCTTCGTAGATGTATGGCTATTTCCCATTGTTGGCAATCAAGAATAAGGCTGTTATGAACATTCCATATAAGTCTTTTTTGCAGACACTTGTTCATCTATCTTGGGTAAATACCTAAGCGTGGAAATGTTAGGTCATAGGTTGGTATATGTTTAACTTTTACAGCAAACTTGTGTTCTTAACCCCTGTACTCTACTCCCTCAGAATGGCAGTAGTTTATTATACATGTTTTATTTTTCCTTTTATATGACTAGTTGGACAGGGAAGCCATCACCAGTTCCTGGGATGCCTCCCACATAGCAAATGTTTGCTGAATAAACAAAGGACCATTGTTCATACTCCTATTACTTCTATGGGGGCTACAATTATATAGGAACACTAGTTTGGGGCATACTTGGAGAAACAAGACAAGCTGAAGGGCATTAAGTGGAGACATGCTCATTCAAATGACATGAAAAACTGCCCCATCAAGAGACTGGCTTGCCACTTTTTTGTTAATATGACCTTTCCTAGAAAGTGAGCCCCTCTCTGTGATCTTACAGGAAGAAACAGGGATGGTGGCTTCCGCTCAAGTGACACTACAGAAAGGGAGGATGGTATCACTGCATCAAGGTCACACAGTGGTTAGAATTACAGGATACTCCTGTCAAACAGGAGGAGAGAGGAAGCAGCAACCCATGAAATCCTGACCTCTTGGGAATAACAAGCAGAAGCAAAGCTCTGCTGGGTCCAGGGGAAAATCCCCAGCAGAATTAAAGTAATGCCTGGCTTTGGTCAACATGCTAGGAGTTCTACACAAACATGGAAAGCAAGAATGAATTTTGAAGGCTGAGACAGGAGGGTCGCAGGTTCATGGCCAGCCTCAGCTACTTAGTGAGCCCCTCTGCAACTTAGTGAGCCCCTGTTTCAAATAAAGGATAAAAAAAATAGGGCTGGAGATATAGCTCAAAGGTAGAAGGTCCCTGGGTTCAATCCCCAGTCACACACACACACACACACACACACACACACACACACACACACGAATAAATTTTGAGGAAAAAGCTAGATGTTGATGCTTTTAAAATGTTGAATGGCTCTGCTTACCCTGATTTGAACACTACAGTGTATACATGTATTAAAACATTACACAGTACCCCCAAATATGTACAATTTTCATGTGTCAACTGAAAAATAAATGGTGGTTTAAACTGGATTTAACACACAAGGTACCAAAAATAACTGACTTTAAAATGAAGAACATGAGCTAGGTGCAGTAGCATATGTCTACAGTCTATATAGTCCAAGCCACTAGAAAGGCTCTGGAAAGAGGATCCCTTGGTCCAAGATATAGACTAGCCTGGGGAACATAGTAAGACTCCACCTCAAAAATAAA
This sequence comes from Muscardinus avellanarius, assembly GCF_963383645.1. NCBI lineage: Eukaryota > Metazoa > Chordata > Mammalia > Rodentia > Gliridae > Muscardinus > Muscardinus avellanarius. The sequence continues at coordinate 76,862,646 of NC_137791.1, forward strand.
TAAATAAATAAATAAATAAATAAATAAATAAAGAAAGAAAGAAAGAAAGAAAGAAAGAGAACGGCATGGTGGGAGGATGAGACAGAAAAATTGTGGGTTGGAGACCAGCCTCAGCAACTTAGCAAGATGCTCAGCAAATTAGCAAGGCCCTGTTCCAAAAAAATAATGGTGGGGGTATAGCTCAGAGGTAGAATACTCTTCAAGTTCAATCTCAGTACCAAATAACTAACTAAATAAAATTTTAAGAAAGCAAAGAGAAAGAGAGAGAGAGAGAATTATGTTTATCCTCAGCTCAACAGTTCATTATATACACATACCCCATTCCCACTTTTAGGTAAAACTTAATTCCCATGAATCATAAGTCATACTTTAAATCATAGAATTTATTCTGTATCCAACTACAACTTCCTAGAAAGTAACCAATCATTGACCATTTTCTGTCCACAATACAAAACGACTGGTAAATCCTAGTATAATTTAAAATATTACTTCCCCAAAGAAAAAACTTTGTTTCTCATAAATCAAAACAGGGTTTCACCTCAAATGAGATTCAGGTACTGTTGGCAATCATATTTCCTTTGGTCGCAGGTCATTTTGGATGGGAACTTGTTTAGAATTCCTCGGTTCTGAGCTTCTGAGAAGTGACCTCGGCTTCCTTTATTCAGGCAGAGGACTGCACTGAAGCCATCCTAGGCAAATGGATGTTTATCCTATTCTTAAAGTCTCCAGGGAAGTAAATTCTCTACAACATCCCTTGGTAACCTTCTCCGGGGTTTTATCAAGGGTTTGGTGAGGAAGTCCTGATGTAGAACCCAGTAAAAATATTAATTCTTGGTGCCAAGCTGCAAGCCCTGGAGAGGGGTGTGTGTTTTGCACTTTGCCTTAGCGGTGGAGGGCCGTATTTACAAAACAGGCTGTACAAACAGAAGCCATTTGCCAGGGGCAGATGTGGAGAGTTGATTCAAGAGAAACTGCCACAATAAACTCTGCTCCAACCCATAAACATTGTTAAGTTACTGTTGGTTATAACATTTTAAAAGTACATTTATTTTCTTGTCAACTCCCAGTTTTAGTTCCTAAGCCAGGTTTGTTAGCAATGGAAAAAAAGAATCTAAAGTTTTCAAAAGATTAGGCTTCTAAGAAAAACTAGGTTCTGGTAAACGGAACGCATATGTTACCATTATGATTACTTCTTTCTCTGTTCTGTACACGCAACCTTTTCTGCAATGATGGTGTCATACTTGGGGAATCAGAAAAAATTAGGATCAAAATAACCATCACAGTTAACTAATATCCACACCAACTCCTTAAGAAATTATTTGAAGGAAGATTAGCCATGTATCTGACCAAGGTGCTTTTAATTAGAAATGGTCACTTAACTGGCAATTACAAATTAATCAGAATTTTTTTAAAAACGCACAGAGCTATCTCTGCAAGCCTCCAAGCTAGTACTTCCTGTTGCACCCTGTATGGGCGCCCATTCGCAAAAAAGAGTCTCTGCACAGTGTTCCACGACAATACTAGGATTAAAAGGGGGAGGGAAGTAACGCCAAAAGACATCAGAAACTGAGAGGAACGCCTCACCCCGCCACGCAAGGATGCTCTACACATTGAAACTTTATAACCACCACCCCCAGCAAAGACTTTTTTTTTAACCCATCTTTCAATTCAAGAGAAAAATCACGCGACAGATAAATTTTCATTTTTATGCTCCCAGCGAAACACACGCTTCAAAATAATCGCCTTCAGCCGCGGCGGAGCGGGGCGGGCGGCGAGGGGAGCGCAGGCTCGCCGCGCCCGGGCCTGCCCGCAGACGCGGACCCGTGCATTTCAGAGAGGGCAGGCGTTCTCGACTCCGTGGGGACCCTCGAGGGAAGCAATTCATCAAAATTAAAATATTTCACAGATCATTTGTCCTGAAAAGTTTGCCTGCCGTCAGTCGTCCACGATGGCCTCCGCGGGGGCCGCCCGTGCCGGGAGCCCGGGCCGGGTCCGGCCGCGCTCGGCTGCCACCTGCCCGCGGGGCTCGGCCGGCCGCGGGGCTGGGGGGTCCCGGGCTCCCCGTGCCCCCGCCCGCCGCCCGCACTCACCATCCAGCCGCCCCGCCGGGCTCCCCGCCGACGCCAAGTTCAAACCTCGCGGCGGCGGCGGCGGCGCGGGCATCGCCGGCGGGCTCCGCCGCGCTCAACAATGGGCTCCGGCGCCGGCGGACCGGGGGACCCGGGGGAGGCGGGCGGCCGCGCGCGCCCCAGGTAATCCCCGGCGGGCGCCGCGATTGGCCCCGCGCTCCGGCTCATTTGCATCTCAATGCGCGGAGGCTCCCTGGGGACCCGCGGCGGCCGGGACCGAGCCCCGCTCCGCTCGCCCCTCCGCCGCCCTCGGGTGCTCGCGGGACGCGGACGGCCGGTTCACGCTCAGAGAGGTGTCCCCCATCCCACTCCCTTAAAAAACAATGAACAAAACGGACATCCAAATGCAAGGTACCAACTTGCCGAAGCCCACGCTCGCCTTTTAGGAGCTATACTGTTAGCAATCGACCAAATTAAGCATGAAGGAAGCGAGGTAAAAAGTTCATGGTTTAAAAAAAAAAAAAAAAAAAAAGCTCACATTACAAGGAAAATAACCATCTTTTTTTTTCTCTCAGTATGTCCTCTTTTCATTTTAAGTCAACCGGAGAGATCCCAGGTTGTTGGTGATGGATGGGTAAGGCTGTCGAGACTCCCCCCTTTCAGCCCTGGTTTATTCTCCTAAGCATCATCTCCAGAAACAAGGGAGAGGTGCTTCTATATATCAGTCCTTAGGTCTGGTCTTTGCGGATTTTTTTTTTAATTCCAATTTGCAAACTTCTGGTTTTTAGAAAACATATTTGCATTTGTTTTGCATCCAAGACATAGGTGCCCAGTTCATACCCTTAAGAAGGAATGGTATTATTTTCCATTTCATCTTTCTTCAAAGTTTTTTTCTAGCCTTCCCATGGAAGTAAGATTTTTTTCCCCTTCAGAGTAATTCTCTTAATTGCTTTCACATATCATCTCCAGAGATTAAAATAACAGTAAGACTTGAAATTGTGTATTCCCCAGTCAAGCAGAATCCCTGTTAGATTTCCAAGTCTGTACTGAAGGCAGTAAATATGCACATAAACACAGAGAAGGGAATCCCTCCTCTGGCAGGAACTAGTTGCTTCAGTTACTGGCTGAACAGTACTGTTACTGCTAATACCATTTGCCTTCACTTGGCTGTGCTCTTTGTTCTATCCTGGCAGGATACAGGAGCATTGGCAGCCACAGATCTATTTACTGAAATCTTCCTGGACCCCCACCCCAGTGCTTTGTATCCCCTTTAAATTATATTTTGCTTTTCATGGGGTGTCATAAGTAGGTACAAGACATATACATACACACCTGCCTCATAGCCACAGTCTTGAGGTACCACCCTGTCCCAAGGCATCGGGCCCTGGGAGGCTAATGTTGTCTGTCTTGTGTCCTAAAGTCCTTGGGAACCCACAGGCAGGTGCAGTCTATGATGTATGTTGCTGCTGCCACCCCCCTGTGATAGGGAATTTAAGAAGTGTTTACTAGAGAACACAGCCAGGCACTCCGCAGGCCTGGAAGGCCTCACCTCCCGCTGCTGCTTTATCTTGTTTCCTAAGTGCTTGGCCTCAGGTGAAATCTCCTAAGGATGGAACATCACTTTAAATTGGTGGTTAAAAATAAACCCTGGAGCCGGGGGTGGTGGTGCACGCTTATAATCCCAGCATTTGGGAGGCTGAAACCTGGAGGATTGCGTTCGCGGACAGCTTCAGCTACTTAGTGAGGCCCTCTGCAACTCAGTGAGACCCGGTTTCAAAATAAAAAATAAAAAATAGGGCAGGGGGTGTAGCTTGGAGGTCAAATGCCCCTGGTTCCATCCCCAGACCCGCAAAATAAATAAATAAATAAATAAACAAACCCTGGGTCCAAATCTTACCTCCCACACAGCATATATTGCACCAATAAGACTCACTCCTATAAGGAGCGGTCCCTGGGCTTGCACTGGACCACAAGTTCTGGAAAAATACTTGTTACTTGTATCTGCAATTTAGAGATATCATCGGATATTTTTAGAAGAAAGGAAAGCAACCTGTCTCGGGGGATCAAAGGTGAGACATGGAATGAAGCAATCTCAGCAGTACTCCAACATCATGCCAGTGTTTCTCTGCCCACCTGGTGCCTTGGTCTCCTGCGAAACGGTCTGTTTCTGTCTTCACAAAGCAAACCTAATAAGTGACCCTGAAATAGATGAACACATCCTCTGTGTGTTTATAGACTCCACGCCACTTTTGTGAAGTCCTACTGCCTCTCAGTTTCTGTAAGAAAACTGCTTTCGAAAATGATGCTTCACATTAGAGTCCAAAGACATTTTTTAAATGAAATATATATATATATATATATGCAAAGAAAGCTTTAAAAATGTTACAATATTTTGTGAGGAAGTAACAAATAGGAAAAAAAAAAAGACAGAGCCTTCTCTTAAAAAGGGTGTTCATGGTCAGTCTGGAATCTGCTAAGTGTACTCTTTTATTTGATTTTTTTAAAAAAATCTCAATAGCGATATAATTCATACACCATTAATATTTACACTTTTTTTTTTTAAGGTTTGTGTTTTGCTCTCTCCCCTTCCAAATCCTTTTCTGCTACTGCAGTCGGTGCCAGAGACCAAAGGGACTGGGCTGAATTTCCTTCAGAAAGCTGGGGACAGAGCTAACTGACAGAGTGTGCTCAGCATGCAGCAAGCCAGGGTTCTGTCCTCAGCAATGAAAAAAAAAAATCTCCATCACAGCGAGGCCCCATGGTATACCAGAGACACACAGAGCTGCTCCGGGTCCCCAAAGTGCTGATGGGAGAGGGCTGTGAGTCAGAAATAGGCTCATGCCACCCGGTATAGGCATGTTTTACATTCATAAGTGAGCTGCTTCCTCCTGCCTTTAAACATTTCCATCTACAACCCCAAATTTTAGTGTGAGATAAATACGGTAACTTTCAAAAATATTTAAAATTGCACCAAATTAGAGCAGGCTATTTGAGGGTCTAGTATAATTCAGAATGGTCTGATTCATGTTGTACACTTATGTATACTTTGTTTTTCCACAGTCAACAAGTTTTGTTTTAGTGAAATCTATGAGGAGTACCTTTTTTGAATAAAAGGCTCTAGAAATTTAGGATTAATGGCATATATCTCTAAATTCCAGACTCAGCACTTATTCTTTGATTTAATTTTAATTAATCTAACATATTTGATTAATTTGTTTAGAGAGACGACATGGAAATCTGATTTGGCTTCTTTTGTATATTATGGTACTATAGTTTTATAATATATACTATACGATATTAAACTAAATTGCATGTAGAAATAGTCAATACTCACTACTTTCATACTTTAAAATATTAAATGTTACTTATAAATAGGCTACCATTAGATTGATTTAGCATTTTTCAAAATTTCCAAGTAAATTATGATGTGAAAAATATAATTATTTGAAACTCGAGTCTCTATATGTATAGTAATAGTAATAATAGCATCTTTTTGCTACAACCATACAATAAACTTACTGATTTTTCAATATTCCTCTTTTTGTTTGTTTGTTTTGTTTTGTTTTTTTGCAGATCTGGGGGTGGAACCCAGGGTCATTTGACCTCTGAGCTACACCCTCTGCCCTATTTTTTATTCTTTATTTTGAAACAGGGCCTAATTAAGTTGCAGAGGGCCTCACTAAGTAGCTGAGGCTGTCCGTGAACCGTGATCCTCCTGTCTCAGCCTCCCAAATGCTGGGATTACAAGCATGCGCCACCACACCTGGTTAATACTCTTCTTTTGAATGTGACTATTTATTTATTTATTTTGCAGTACTGGCAATTAAACTCAGAGGCATTCTATCTCTGAGCTACAGCTCCAGCCCTGTCTGTTCTTATTTTGAAATAGGGTCTCATTAAGTTGGGAAGGGTCTTACAAGTTGCTAAGGCTCGCTGTGAACCTGCGATCCTCCTGTCTCAGCCTCCCAAGTACTGGTATTACAAGCGTGCGCCAATATGCCCGGCCCTGAATACGACACTTTAGAAAAATATCATCAATATTTGTTGAGTATTGACAATCAGTTCCAGGAACTGTGTGATGGTTAATATAAATAACATGCAACCAAGAAAAAACACATTCTGAAATATAGATTCTTGCTTCACAAAGAAAATTTTTAGGAAAAGCACAGGTATGCTGCTTTCTCACATGGGTATTTTGATTTGACATGAGAATCAAATAATATCTAGTGTAATCGTCACCTTAATAATTTGGTTTTTGGAACCACTTAGAGATAATGTGAAATATTAGTGAACAACCATCCTAGTAACTAAAATGGACATTTAAAGTAAGGGAAGGAATTCAAGACCACTCCAAATCCAAAAACTGATTTATTTTGTATAAGTACTGGTCCACTAACCAGTTGCACCACTGGAACTACAGTTTTGTAAAGTGATAGACATGAAGGGGCGAAACCCTATAATTTCTTTCAGCTTCTCTGGATTATTGTCTTTATAACCGCTTTAGCCCCTTTAGCAGAGCCTTTTACCTAAAATAGCCTGCAAGGCCCCAACTCCTCTGAGCTGAGACCTTCCTGCCATCTCTATTTAAGGTGTCTTCAGCTGCAGGCAGATAATTCATATATACAAAGACAGCTCCAGCTTTTCTGTTTTTGTTTTTGTTTTTTTGTAGCCCCGGGACTCTGTTGCCAAGAAAATGCCTTTCTGCAACCTGTAAACCAGAAAGCTATGTTGAATCTTGCAGAGATAAGAACCCAAAGAAGAGAGAAGAAGTCTAGGTAAATGAAAGTTCATTTATTATCTGTGCAGCTGAGGAGATAGAAGAGAAGTAGGCAGGTAGGGAAGAGGCCTAGGTAGGAAAACTTAATTTCCTGAGGAGCAATGAATACTTCCAAGGCTCCTAAAAGAGACCAGCTCTTCCAAGGTTCAGAGATAAGAATGACCAAAGCTTCACAAAACCATCTGTTTATTAATCAACAAACCCAGGAGACATCCCTGGAGCAAGCCTGACACCTCTACTGAAAGGAGACCCCTCAAAGAATATGCAAATACCCTAGCAAATTTTAAGAGCTGCCTTCCAGACTCCGAGTAACAGAAGACATGCAGAGATATATAAACCCGTAGACCAGTCACCAGGATGGTTACCCACTCTGGGAACCAACCCCTCCCGGTTGGGGAGCTTTTCTCTCTCTCTCGCAGGTCGTGTTAGCTTTGAGAGAAGGTGGGGTGCAACTGAAGGCACTTGGCCCAGGCTACACTAGGGTAGTGACCTGAAGGTTTCTGCGGACATCAAGGAGGACCAGGGCTTCTAGGGGTGACCTGCACTTCTCTTCTGGCAGATCACGTGGACTTTGGGAGAAAGCAGCTTGCAACTGAAGGCATTTGGCTTGGACTACCCTCAAGTATTGTCCTGAAGGCAGCTGCTGGGCATCAGAGTCCCAACAGCCCTTAGGGGTGTTCAGCCACTTTTCCCTATTCCCTGCTGTTTCCAATAAACTTCTTACTCCCCTTCCTGCCATCTGCGGGTGTCATTCATCACTCACTCACCCGCCGCAGACAAGAATCCAGTAAGGAAACGCAGTGTTTCTTCTCAAGAAATCCCATTTCACAGCTACAAACATATGTTAATGTACTGCAATCTGCTGCAAGGCACATGGCTTGCTGGATCAGATTTGGGCTCTTCTACCAAACCTGTATAGCTTTAAACAGAATCAAAACCTTAGGGCAGAACAAAACAACAAAACCAGCACGATGAGCCAGGCATGGTGGTGCACGCTTGTAATCCCCGCTCTTGGGAGGCAGAGACAAGAGGATCGCTCTGGTTTGGAGCCAGCCTCGCTGGCTTAAGAGACCCTGTTTTCAAATAAAAAATATAAAAAAATAGGTTTGGGAGTGTAGCCCGGAGGTAGAAGGGCTTCCAGGAACCCCAGTACAAAAAAAAAAAAAAAAAAAAAAAAAAAACCAGCACAATGAGACTTGAAGGGATAGCTTCAGAGGACAATTATTCTTGTCTTGCTGGCATGTGGGGCCCAGTACATTGTCAACATCATGGGGTCACCGAATAACTAATAGCCACTTCGGTCAGCAGCTCATATCATTAAGGAGACAAGAACTGATAGCATCATTCTTTTGGGGAAGTCTTGGCTGAAAATTAGAAATGCATCCTAGAAACTGGAAGTAATTTAAATATGCGTTAGAAAATGGTTAAAACAGTTAGGAAGCATATCATGTAGCATTGAAAAAAAGAAAGAAATGGGCCTATATGTATTGGCATGGTGAGACAGCCACATCATCAAATGCAAAAACTTCATTTGCTGTATACATGCACATTACATAAATTTCTTAATATATATTTTACAAATGTCCAGAAACACATCTGGAAAAATAATGAACCATTTCTAGAGAGTAGGAGTATAGGGAAAAGAATTCTGTGGGGAAAATTAAAATTTACATTTTGTTTCAAACTTCTCTATAGAATTTGAGGATTTTTAAAAATAAGTATGAGAACTGGGCGTGGGGGTGCATTCTTGGAATCCCAGCATTTGAGAAACTGAGACAGGAGGATTATGGTTTGCGGATAGCCTCAGCTACTTTGTGAGGCTCCTTGCAACTCAGTGAGGCCCTGTTTCAAAATAAAGAATAAAAAATAGGGCTGGGAGTGTAGCTGGGAACTAGAGTATCCCTGGGTTCAATTCCCAGTACTCAAAAAAAAAAAAAAAAGTATGAGATACTTTTAGTGTTCTGAAATACCTTTTACCTCACTTTCTTGTACAGATACATAAAACATCACAAGCATAACGCTCATTCAAAATTCAAATGGAACTGTCACACCTTGAAGATTAGTTCAATTTCCTGATTGCCTGGGTAGTTCAAGGCTGATATGGAAAGGACGAAGGAAAGGTGGGAAATGAATAATAGAGAAGAGGAAGTGAGAGAGAAAAATGAGGAATGGAGAAGAGGAAAGGGAAAGAATGAAGGATGTTAGCTAGAAGTAAACAACAAGAAAGGAGGTCAAGGGAAAAGATAAGAAGAAAATGTAACTCCTATAAATGGGATGGGCTTGAACACGTATTAAATGAACAAGGAAAAACACGCAGGATATATATATATATGGAGAGAGAGAGCGCCTGGATAAGGCAGAGTATTATTGTTGCTTTTTACTTATATTGTGTTGTACTATCATTATATCAAATAAAGAATAATTTAAAAATAAAACACAGCAGATGGATGATTAAAAGGAGAAAAAAATACTATTCAGAAACTGCCTTAACTTTAAAATGAACATGTCACAACCTGAGACCTTTACCCTTCACCTATGCACATAGTTTAGTAAATGTGATATTTCTTATGAGAGATGTTTAATGGGATAAAATAAGAGCTCTTAGACAAAAATTTAATAGGCATGGAATTCCACAAGTTTCAGAGTGATTAATTGATTGACTGACTGGCTGAGGTACTGGGGATTTAATGTAGGTGTGCTTAAGCAGTCCTTTCCATTTTATTTTGAGGCAGAGTTTTGCTAAGTTGTCCAGGCTGGCCTTCAACTTGTGATCTTCCTGCCTCAGCCTCCAGAGTCACAGAAATGACAGGTATGACCAACTAAGTTTCAGATTTATGTACCACCAGCATCTTGGTTGACAATGGTTAGAAAGGAAAAACTAAATAAATAAACCAACCAGGACTGCACTGAGAACAACTGTTGGCACTCCTGGGCACTGCACATAAGTATGCCTGATTTTCATTTGTCATTGCCACCAGCCACATGACACCATTTTCTTTTATAAGCATTGCCTAGAATCATCTTACAGTATAATGCAAGGAGAGTCCAGCTTTAGACATGAGTTATATATGATCAAACTTTCAATTCCACCTATATTTTAGTTGAGAGAATATCATTCAGAAGGGGGCATGGTGGCATATGTCCATAATCCCTTGGGAGGCTGAGACAGGAGGGTTGCAGGTTCGAGGCCAGCTCAACAACTTCGCATTTTGCTATTTCAAAAATAAAAAAAAAAGAGCTGGGCATGGTGGTGCACGCGTGTAATCCCAGCATTTAGGTGGCTGAGACCTGGAGGATCGCGGTTCGCGGACAGCCTCAGCTACTTAGTGAGGCCCTCTGCAATTTAGTGAGACCTGGTTTCAAAATAAAGAATAAAAAATAGGGCAGGGGGTGTAGCTCAGAGATCAAATGCCCCTGGGTTCCATCCCCAGACCTGCAAATAAATAAATAAATAAATAAATAATTTTAAAAAAAGGTCTTGGAGTGTAGCTCGGAGGTAGAACACCCCTGAGTTCAATCCCTAGTACCAAAAGAAAAAAAAAAAAAAAAAAAAAGAAAAAAGAAAAGAAAAAAAAAAGAAAGAAAGAAATAAAAGAATATTACAGAAAGTTTCAGAACAGTTCAAGATAGAAGGATTTTCTGTCCATTTCTTTATTTCTTTCTATCCTCTTCTGCTCTCCCCTTGACTGACTTCAACTCCCATCTACTGAGCACCTGCTATGGGGTAAGTATTAGGGATATCAAGATGGACAACATCCTCTCATTAGCTCCAGGAAGTTCACTGTATAGTGTGAAACTCAGGTCTCTAAAGAAATGATTTCAGTCCCATGTGATAAAACCACAGAGTGCTTTAAGCATGTGGATTAAATTCAACAGCTTGCCAGCTGAGGGCAAAGTAAATTGATCTTACTAGGTCTTAGTTTTTCTCTATAAAGTGAGAGTAATTACATCTCCCACAGAAAGTTATTCTTAACATTATATTGGACAGTCTGTGTGTGTGTGTGTGTGTGTGTGTGTGTGTGTGTGTGTGTGTGTGTCTGGGGGAGAGGTATCAGTGAGAAACTGGCTATTCCTATTCCTTCTGTTGAATTCCTGGTAGCTCTCAACTTTCCTCCCAGCTGGTGTCATTCATGGACCAGGAAGAGATGACTCATCAGAACTCCCAGAACAAAGGAACCCAGGCGTTACATCTAAGATTTAGAACAACACTCATCCAGAGCCAGTTTCTCTTCCTAGCAGACATTTCAGCTTTCTCAGACTAAAACAGACGTACAGAGAGAGTCTGAGGGAACAGAAGTGGTGCTGGAAGTTGGGACAGCTCTGAGTCCTGCATGGGGGCTACAGAGAGGCTCAGAGATTCAGGGGAAGAAAATATACAAGGAGGCCCCGATCCAGGTGAGAATCTAGCAAGCACAGAGTGGAAGAAATGTCTGTGTGGTATGTCTGGGCTAGAGCGAGCCTCCCAATTTCCACCAATCCCCCCAACCCAGAGTGCTTCAGAAGGAGCAAGATATTTCTGCTAAATCCAAGAGGATACATACAAATTCCTAATCAATCTGAGACAGCAGATACCACAGGCCCAACTGGGATGGTGACCAGACATGAGCGTGGAGAGACAGCAACATGGATACCAAGGGAGCAACCACACGTGGTTGTTTACACACTCCTGCACTCTGCCCAAGCCTCTCAGCTCAGCTGCATCCCCAGGACCTAGAGGGTCCTTGAACTGGCTTTTAGGTGCCCATCCCCCAGCTCAATGGGGTTTCAAAATCAAAATTGTGGCAGTCAGGTTTTTTTTTTTTTTTTCCTAAAACAGGAGTGGGGATGTAGTTCAGTGATGGAGCGCTTGCCTAACATGCATAAGGCCCTGGGCTCAATCAGAAGAAGAAAGAAGAAAGAAGGAAGAAGAAGGAGGAGGAGGAGGAGGAGGAGGAGGAGGAGGAGGAGGAGGAGGAGGAGGAGGAGAAGTTGTTGTTGAAGTCTATTTCTCCCATAGTTGTGTTTGTGTCTTTGATTCAAGATGTATACTCAGCCGACATTCAAAGGGCTCAACACTGTGCTGAGCACCTAAGAGCTCAAAAATGGTAGCTTTGATTATTTTCATAGTAGTTCTATGTCCTGGCAGCAAGCAGAGGAGAAGATATGTTTGTCAAGGAAGGCTATCCAGGGATGTTTGAGAGAAGTCCTGAAGGATGTGCAAGAAGGGGTGGAGGAGTTGGTGGAAGAAAGGTCTCTAATCACGCAACAGCACAGGCCAAACTGCAGCAACATCACTAGGCATAGGCAGGGCATGTGATGTGCGTGGAGAGGCAGACACTGGCTTTTGGGGGCCATCTTCAAGATTTAGAATTCACCAAGTAGGCAAAAATAAATCACTCATGCTATTACACCAGTGTTCTGATCAAATCTGCTTGTTGAAGAAGTCACATGATGCAAACGGAGGGTCATAGACTGGGAGATGCTGGGCTCATTCTGACCATCTGCCTTCTTCACTAAAGTTGTAATTCCATTTGTTGGAGTCAGCATCGCATCATGGTCCTGAGTCTCTGGAAACATCCCAGGTGGATGAGCGACCCGGCTACCGCACTCACTATGCGACCTTAGGCTGGCCGCTTACTTCCGTGAAGCACCTTTCTCATCTGTGCAGTGGGAGTGCAACATTGAATCTGAACCAGAGTTGGTGGAGGTTTAGGTCCAAGACTTCATAGGTAGCACTAGATCGGTGTCTGGCCTCAGGTAAGTGCTCACTGAATTTTAGCTCTTATTAATCAAGCAGTACTTACCATCCTTATTAAATTTGTAGAGGGGGAGAATGATAATTATGTTGGAGAAATAATATAAAGTCTTCTACTTATGGTCTTCATTGAAAATTTGGTCACCAGGCTGAATTCTAGGTAAGAAAACACACTTTGTGCAATTCAACCACCTCAACCTCATCAGTCTCAAACTGATTCTGATGGTTTATGCAGGAGAAAGTGTATTTTCTCTTCAACCTTGAAGCTCTGAACAGTGTTGACGTGAACTCCTCCCAGCTGCCACCTCCCCTCTGAGGCAGCAACCCCTGGAAGAAGGCAGTGTGCTCTGTATGTGAAGGGCACCGGCTCTTTGAAAAAGGCATGTGATCTAGGTGACAATGAGGGCTGCCACCTGGGATCCTGAAAGGCAAAACTCCACCAGTGACAGGCCCTTAGCAGCATGAGTTCAACTGGAGTGCATTGGGATCCTAGTGTGTCCTTGTCGTAGGGAGCATGCGCTCAGGGACAGGGGGCTGGGGTGCATAGACTGACTGAGCTGGTGGTATTCGGAACATGATCTGTGCCTGCACAGAAGCAGGGACACTATATTCTGTCGAGGCAAGTAAGGATTTTAATTGATGATGTTCAAGAAGCCTAAAATCTGAAGATTGAGACCTCTTCTGGGATATAATCCCACATATTTTTGTTTGTTTTGTTTTGTTTTTTGTGGTGCGGGGGATTGAACCCAGGGTGTTCTCCTAACTCTGAGCTACACCCCTAACCCTTTTTTTTAATTCTTTATTTTAAAACAGGGTCTCACTAAGTTACAGAGTACCTCACTAAGTTTCTGAGGCTGTCCATGAACCCAGATCCTCCTATTTCAGCCTCCCAAGTATTGGGATTACAAACCACCAAACCTGGCTAATCCCACATGTTTTGATGGAAGCTCTAAGCCTCTGTTATTCTCCCTTGTCACCCCCCCAAAAAATTAATGTTTCTGAAGATAGAGACAAAGGGAAAGATTTTGGGGAGGGGTATAGTATGAGGAATGGAATGGAAGTAGTACAGTTCTTGTCCTTGGCTTGCCATTTTTTTTCTTTTCTTTTCTTTTCTTTTTTTTTGTGTGTGTGTTACTGAGGCTGGAACCCAGGGGCATTTTACCTCTGAGCTACATCCCCAGCCCTATTTTTTGTTTTGAAACAGGGTCTCAGTAAGTTGTCAAGGGCCTCACTAAGTAGCTGAGGCTGTCTGCTGTCTGCAAACCCACAATCCTCCTGTCTCAGCCTCCCAAGTACTGGAATTACAAGCGTGCACCACCATGTCCAGCTTGCAATTTGGTTTTTGTTTGTTTGTTTGTTTTGTTTTTGGTGGTACTGGGGTTCCTGGAAACCCTTCTACCTCTGGGTTACACTCCCAGACCTATTTTTTTTTATATTTTATTTGGAAAAAGGGTCTCTTAAGCCAGCATAGCTGGCTTTAAACCTGTGCGATCCTCCTGTCTGCCTCCCAAGCGTGGGGATTACAAGCCTGCACCACCACGACCAGCTGCAATTTGTATTTTAGCAAATACAAGGCAGGTATGATGGTGCATACCTCTAATCCCAGTACTTGGGAGGCTGAGGCAGGAGGATTGCAGGTTCAAGGCCAACTTCAGCAATTTAGCAAGGCCCTCTGCAACTTAGTGAGACCCTGTTTCAAACTAAAAAATAAAATAGGGCTGGGGGTATAGCTCAGAGGTAGAATGTCCCTGGGTTCAATCTCGAGTACCATCAAAACAAACAAACATAGCTATTCCTGGGGATTCATTGGGGTTGGTTTCAGCACCTCCTTTACCTCCCCCCACTGCAGATACCAAAATCCATGGGTGTGCAAATGCCTTATACAGACTGTCTATTGTTTGTATAGAGCCTATACATATCCTCCTGTAGAGTTCATTTTTATTTATTTTTATAGTGCCAGGAATGGAACCCAGGGCCTCTCTCATGCTACGCAAGCACTCTACCAATGAGCTCAAGGCCCAGCCCCTCTCATAACCTCTAAACCATTTCTAGATTACTTATGATACCTTGCACAGTGGAAATACTGTGTAAGTAGACATTATGCTGTATCATTTAGGGAATAATGACTAGAAAAAAGCATGCCCACAACTTGTATGCAGTATCACAGGCATAACTGCATTTCTGATCTGTGGATGGCTGATCTGGCAGGTACAGAAAGCAGCCTGTTCCCCTCCGCTGTCTGAGAACCTGTCTGATGACTGGCTGGGGAGCAGAGCCAGACAGACAGTGCAAAGACGAGAGATAAAAAGGAAGAAAGCCTGGGCCGGAGGAGACCGGGAGTGGAAAATAGCAGCTTGCCTAGAGGGCAGAAGCGGGGTCTAAAGCCAGGTTGAGGCTCAGGATCTAATCTCCAGTGATAACTAAGGGGAGAGAAGACTTGGAAATGAAGGCAAGTGACACGCGTATAAACTGGCCGGCAAAACGAACAAAATGAGTGTAGAAATCTGTTTTAATGACTAAACGTGTCATGTTTAACCGCTGCTACAAACCCGTGACTCACTGCTTCCTTGATTCATCAAAGACACCAACAACGATTACTTCATCACAATATAAGTCACCAGCAACAAAACCAAAATTACTTTCAGGAAAAAGGTGCTCATTGATTTGCTGCTTCGTTTCTTTGCATCCTGTCAGAATGTGGGGCCTTCCCCAAAGGACCTATTGCTACTTTTCTGTATAATATCAAGATACCTATTCTGCCAACTAGATTCCTTTCTTTCTCTTTCTTTTTTTCTTTCTTTCTTTCTTTCTCTTTCTTTCTTTCTTTCTTCTTGACTCTAGTATATGTAGCCTTGACTGCATATCAATCATTTAAATATTGAAATATCACCAGCGGTGCCATGGTCATTATTTTAAGAACAACCCCAGGTGCTGTTTTTGGGTGGCGTGTGTGGCTTGAGGTCCAAGAGCTGCCCCTGCCACCACCGACATGGAGACTTTGTGCCGCGTCCCGTTCTTAGCGCTTCAACACCCCAGCCTGAGGCTGAAGAGGCTGCTTTGGGTGCATAAGCCGCCAGCCATGATGTCATACACCCTGGTGGTGGTGTCTTGCTTCCTCATCGCCAGAGGAATAATTGATGATGTTATTGTTGAACGGCCAAGTGTTAGCACGATGACTGATGAGCATGGGCGTCAGAGGCCAGTAGCTGTCTTGGCCCACAGAGTAAATGGACACTATATTCTGGAAGAACTTGTATCCAGCTTCCTGTTTATGGTGGAAAGTTTAGGTTTCATAACTCTAGACCTATTCGATGCACCAAATATCCCCAAACTCAATAGGTTTCTTCTATTCATTGGATTCGTTGAGTCCTATTGAGTTTTCTCATGGTCAGAGTATTTTTGAGAATTAAACTATTGGGCTCTCTGGGTTAGTGTCTTTTGAGAATAAATCAATGGATAGTGGATTTGCTCCGATAAATTTTAAAGGATGTGCCAATCCTCTACTATGAAATATGAAAAAGAATAAAGAGCAACAGTGAAAGAAGTATCAAATGAAAATATGGGAAGCAGATTAAAGTTTCGACTAGAGTCTCCTGGTGTCAAAGACAGTTTTATCACAGTATTTTTTCCTGTTGACTTATTCTGATGTACCAGTGATGTTAAGTGGCATTTCTTCTGAGTTTTTCATTTCTTAAACATACTGTACTTCTAAAACTATAATGTTGAATGAAGTGATTATTTTTTACAACCCCTTAACATTTTTTGAAGATATTTCTGGTTTTCTGAAATTAATATCAAATCGGGAATCAAACCCCATAGTTGAGAACTCCAGACTGCTGATCAGGTCATCGATGGAGCATCTCCTTTAAACAGTGTATGAAAGTATGTTACTGCGTATATGTATGCAAGATTGTTTTCCTGTACAATAAGATGCGTGAAAGAATGAGAAATAAATAATTTTTCTAATGGGAAAAAAGAATATTCCAACGTTCTAGGGAAGAGTAACTTCAAGAGCTAAAAAACAAGTCGGGCACAATGGCACATACCTATAATCCCAGTTACTCTGGAGGCAGAAACAGGAGAATTGCAAATTCAAGGACATCCTTGGCAATCTAGTAAGGTCTTGCCGCAAATTAAAAAATAAAAAGGACTAGACGTAGCCGGATGTGGTGGCACACACTTGTAATACCAGTACTTGGGAGGCTGAGACAGGAAGATTGAGGTTCTCGGCCAGCATCAGCTACTTAGTGAGGCCCTTTGCAACTTAGTGAGACCCTGTTTCAAAATAAATCATAAAAAATAGGGCTGGGGGTGTAGGTCAGAAGTAGAATGCCCCTGGGTTTCATCCCCCAGTACTGAAAAAAAAAAGGGGCTAGAGGTACAGCTGGTGACAGAGCGCCTCTGGTTCAATCCCTAGTACTAGGGCCACGGGGAAGCCAAAAACAAGGCAAATTGCTAGGACTTTTCTGAAATGCAGGGGACTGATGACTTGCTGCTATGAGGCTCAAACAACGTGACATTGAATGTCTACGTGCGTTTTCAAAAGTGGCTAAATCTGCCAGACTTGGTGGCACATGCCTGTAATCCCAGCATTTGGGAGGCGGAGACAGGAGGATTGTGGGTTTGAGGCAGTCTCAGTAACTTATCAAGACCCATAGAACTTAGTGAGACTCTGTTTCAAAATGAAGATAAAAAGTGCTGGGGGTGAGCTCAGAGGAAGAACCACTCTGGGTTCAATCTAAAGAAGGAAGAAGAGGAGGAGGAGAAGGAAGAGGAGGAGAGGAAGAGGAAGAGGAAGAAGCGGTGGCGGCAGCGGCCAAATTTTATTTGGTACTCCAAATTTTTTAAAGAAAACGACCTGATTTTCATTTGGAAACTTTAATATTTATATTTGAAAATAAAGTTTTTCCATCAGCAAGTTGGCAGTTTCGTTTATCTTGGAGCACAAACTCCTTTGGCTCTCAAAAGAAAAATAGAGGAATTAAATGTAGCTCCTGTTGACTTTCTTGGCAGTCTCACTTTCATTACTAACTTAGAGGAGCCAAGTCACCTCCCTCATTCTTTAAACACCTGAAAACAATGTGCTTCTAAAGACCACCAAGGTGACTTTTTAAGACAAGTTACTCTTCTAGACCTCTTTCATTTCCCTCGCATCACAAGTTTTATTTTATACTTTCACATGCAGTTTCCAGTGAGAGGCAAAATCTGTCTTTACTTTCCAGCTGATCTGTTTTTTAGCACAACTTTCTCACTGTAGGTGTTCAGGAAACCTTTCTCCTCCAAGCCGGATGTCAGTGTTATTCCGCATACTTTAGTGCCCTTGCCTAGGAACCAGATGATAAGATGGGAGAGAAAATTTATTTTTAAAGTTCTTGTAATCGGTGCATTTGGAAGGTGTCCAAAGGGTGCTTGTATTGGCCGAAGGCAAGAAGATAACAGAATCCTGAGCGGATCTAACAGGCTCTTGGCAGCTGTTGCCTCAAAGCAGAATGAATCGAGAAAGAACTGAGCCACAGCTCCTAAGTCACGGTAATAGCCACCATTTAATATTTCTAATTTTTACAATAATACCTCAGAGTAGCGATTATCAGTCCTGTTTTATAGAGAACAAAGCCCAGCTTTAAGTAAGTTGCTAAGATCCAACAGTGAAGAGGGAAGAATCAAAGAGGTCCGCCTGACGCAAAGCCCAGGGCTTTTTCCGCACCATCTTTAATGATCATGGTGCATTGAAAGTTAAACTAATAAGAGGACACAATTTTGCTGTTTCCTAGAGGGCAAAGGAAGTCAGACCCATCCATTTTCTATAGGCAAAGACTTTATTGCTATGCAGGGCACTAAGAAAAAGAAAAGGACTTAGAAGTTCTTACTGATAAGTCTAAAAGGAGAAGAATCAAAGCCCTAGGTCTCTCCAGAAATTTTTTTGCCCTCAATAAATGGAAACGCTATTTTTCCCTTAAAGACTGTGTCTTTTCCCAAATTGAAAATGCTTAACTTTGCCTGATCCCTTCCTCACGGGTGCCGCTCTATGAGACAGACTTACCTAAGGACCTTTAATGAGTCAAATGATTAAATTTTGCAAACATGCCCTGGTTTCCCTTTTAAGCATTTTCCTTTGTCTAGGTCTTAGTCTCTTCCTTAATCCCAGTCTCTATCAGGGAAATTCTTGCCCCTTGGGTCCTGCACCATGTATTCCTTTCTCAGTGACACTTTTCTGATCTTTATCAAAAGAAAATCTCTCCTTCTTATGAATGTTCAAAACGTCCTGATCAATCATTTATTATAGTCCTGGCCACCCTTGCTTTTTAAAAAAGCCAATGGTGCCATGAAAAAAAAAAAAAAATCTCCCCTCCTGGTCTAACAAAAAGACCGTGGTTGCTGCCCCTTTCGCCTCGGCTGCCCGATGGTGCAACACACATGGTAGTGGTTGAATTACGGTCTCCATGTGGCTAGACAAAGGCCCATCATCTCGTTCTTTGTAAGTCCAGGCTGACCTCCTTGTCCCCCTTTGTTTATGTAAGTCCCATTCTTTCAGGATATTTCCTCAATTGCTCTAGCCATTTGCCCCTAAATTTATGAACCTAGTCCTTATCATAAACTACTGTGAAGCTCATGTGTACATCCATCCTCTCTGCCCAACTAGATCTGCTCCTGGGGCTAGGCTAGCTAATGCCACCTTATTAAGAACAATTCTGCTTTTTGACCAGTGTCTTGGGCACTCTGCTGAGTACTTTATTTCCCTTTCCTGTTTAAACCCCTAAAGAACTTTAGGGCCCTCTGACTTTGTTCCTCAGCCTATCCCTGCCCTGAGTCTACTCTACTGTAGTGTACACCAGGGATTTGACAACTAAACAATTAGATTTTTGCAGGCAGGGGACACATCTTTCTTATTTATCTGAGTATCTATAGTGCCTAGTACAGTGTAGAACATAGACAAAAGCCCCATTAAATGGGGATTTTTGGTGGTAATTGCATATTACTGTTTTTTGGTGGTAATTGCATATTACTAATCCTCAAGTGAGAACATTTCTCTTATTAGTATGGAAACTACCAGATTGAGAATATTGCTTTTGGAGCCAGGCATGGTGGCACACGCCTGTAATCTGGTACTTGAGAGGCTGAAACAGGAGGATCACAGGTTCATAGCCAGCTTCAGCAACCTAGGGAAACCCTCAGGAATCTAGGGAAGACCCTGTTTCAAAATAAAAAAATAAGAAGGGCCAGGGATGAGGCTCAGAGGTAGAACATTGCTGGGTTTGATCCCCAGCACCACAGGGGGGGGGGGAGAGGAATTTTGCTTTGGGGACTAGGGATGTAGTTCAGTAGTAAAGAACATGCCTAACAAGTATTAAATGACCTGGATTCAATTTCCAAGGCTGAAGGAAAGAGAGAGAGAGAAAGGGGGGGGGGAGGAAGGGAGGAAGCACAGCAGGAAGGAAGAAAGGAAAGAAGGAAGGAAGGGAGGAAGGAAGGAAGGAAGGAAGGAAGGAAGGAAGGAAGGAAGGAAGGAAGGAAGGAAAAGGAAGGAAACAAAGAATCCTGCTCTTTTGAAAAATCCAGCATGGGCTCTCTCCTCTTCATAAATGCGATGTGTCTTGGCCTGTGCTAAGCATCCTGTGAGCTTCCTGCCCACTCCCTGTCCACGCCCACCCTGTTTATCTCTGGTCTCTGTTCATATTTGTGTCTGCATTCACATTTGCGTCTGAAGGGAGCCCTGGTCTCTTTCCTGTATGTAGGAATGGAAAGACCTGACAGGACTTAGAAGCTTCCCCAGAGGAAACTGTCTGGGCCTGTGATTTACATCCCTGGTTTTCATATTAACTAACTGCCAGACTTCAGAAAACTGGCGTTAATCCAAGTGGGGCCCTGGCAGCTGTGAGAACGATGAGACCAGAGACCAGCTTGTCACAATGTCCGGGAGTGGGGTGGGTGTGCAGGGTCGGAAGGTTGAAGACAGATACCAGCTTTCAGAAACTTCACATAAGCCGGGCGTGGTGGCGCACACTTGTTAATCCCAGCATTTGGAAGGCTCAGACCAGAGGATGGTGGTTCGCAGTCTCGGCTACTTAGCGAAGCCCTTCGCAACTCAGTGAGACCCTGTTTCAAAAAAAATAAAAAGACTAAAAAATAGGGCTGGGTGTAGCTCGGAGATACAATGCCACTGGGTTTCATCTTCAGTATTGCAACCCCCCCACCAAAAAAAAAAAAACACTTTACATATGTTCTAGCTAAGCAGGTAAGAGAACAACTTACCTTCAACTCACATGTTATAGGGAGAGTGGAGAGGTTACTAATAGTTCAAGGGTAGGATTATTTCCTCTCTTACCCATTTTGAAATGTGTAGAAGACTAGAAAAGATAAATAACCTAAAACCAGGATCAGCGGTACACACCTGCAATCCCCGTACTTGGGAGGCGGAGATAGGAGGATTGCAAGTTCAAGGCCAGCCTCAGCAGAAACTTAGCAGAAACTTTTGTTTCAAAATAAAAAGGGCTGGGAGTGCAGCTCAGAGGTAGAAGGACCCCAGGCCCAGTAATGCACACACACAAATGTATATATAAATAACCTAGAGAAATATAGGTAAGTGATTATTATGAAAAACAGGTACCCCTCACCTAATATAAAAAGCACTAAAAAACTTTGATTTCCTGATATATAAGGCGTTGAGGACATCACAAAGAATCAGAAAAATCTATCTTCTTTATTCTAACTTTAAAACAACAGTAAGTCAGAGAAATGGAAACTGCTGTGTAATGAATATAGAATTTCAGATCTGTAAGATGTAAAGGCTCCAGAGAGCTGTTAAACAATAATGTGTGCGTGTTTAACATTAATAAATGGTACAGTTAAAAATGGTAACAATCAGTTATGTATTTTTTTACTACAATTAAGTTTTTTTTTTTTTTTTTTGGTGGTACTGGGGTTCCTGGAAGCCCTTCTTCCTCCGGGCTACACTCCCAGACCTATTTTATATTTTTGAAACAGGGTCTCTTACGCCAGCGCGGCTGGCTTCGAACCTGCGCGATCCTCCTGTCTCCGCCTCCCAAGCGCGGGGATTACAAGCGTGCGCCACCACGCCCGGCTACTACAATTAAGTTTTTAATTAAAAAAGTTAAAAACAAATTTTAAAAAAAAGCAGGTAAATTCATTTGAAAGAAGAAAATAAAGTTCTGCTCCATCCCATCCCACTTTTTCTTTCTTTAAGCCACACAGCTCTCTCAGACTCCAGCCTTCTTTCTCTTAACAGGTTGCCTCGCAGTTTCACTTAAACATCCTTTCTTTGTATGTAGACAAAAGAGGAAAAAGGAAAGACAAGAATTTACAGAAGCAGAAGAGAGAATTGTCTTTTTTCTCAACCATTAGCCAATAGGATATATTAAAAATTACACGCACATAATGAGTAATGCAAAAGAAGCTTTTGAAGATTGGAATAACAGGTTATGTGAAGTCCCTACTATGTGACTCCAACTCAAAAGTCCGATGGAGATTCACGGAGCTATAAACCTAACAGCTAGGCAGGCCGGGGGTCGTGGCGCACGCTTGTAATCCCAGTACTGGGGAGGCTGAGACAGGAGAATCGAGGTTTGTAGACACCCTCAGCAACTTGTGAGGCCCTCTGCAACTCAGTGAGACCCTGTTTCAAAATAAAGAATGAAAAATAGGGATGGGGTGTAGCTCAGAGGTAGCGTGCAACCTCCAAGTGCCAGAACAAAACAAAACAAACAAACAAACAAACAAACAAACAAATGTAACAGCCAAGGGCAGTCACACCAATAGGCAAAGCCAGAGGCTTAGGAAACCCAGCTCACCTCTGTTGTCAATTCTTGTCCATAGCCTCTACCCATCCCGCTTTTTGTGCTGTGGGGGTGGGGGTTGGGGGGATTCTATCTCCAAGCTACTCCTCCAGCTCTTTTTTATTTTTGTTCTTAAACAAAGTCTCACTGGATTCCTGAGAGTCTCACTATGCTACCAAGCTGTCCTCCAACCTGTAATCCTGCCGTTTTAGCCTCCCAAGTACTAGGATTATAGGCATGTACCATCACACTGGCTCCATTTTTTTCCTTTCTTATCCAGAGAGGAGGCTAACATGTTTCTGTTGACTGGTATAATTTGGGGAAGGGATTTTTAAAACATTCAGCCTAGTTTGAAGTTTTTTAGCCCCCCTTTTTTGGGAGATGAGTGTTCATTGATCAAAAAGACACAGCAAATGTTTTAACTAACTGCTGCTCTCTTTAGTTCTACAAATTTGGAGGAAGAGGGCTTTTTTTTTTTGTTTTTACTTAAGTCATTGTCATTATTATTACTTGTTTCAGGGGATTCTAACTCTGAGCTACACCTCCAGCCCTTTTTATTTTTTATTTTGAAACAGGATCTCACTAAGTTGCTGAGGGCCTGGCTAAGTTGCTGAGGCTGACTTTGAACCTGTGATCCTCCTGTCTTAGCCTCCCAAGTACTGGGATTAGAGGGCATGTGCACCATACTAGCCCCAGTAGAAGTTTTTGATAGGATCAGATGTACATTTAGAAGGATATGTTGGTTGTGGTGGCTGCTGATGGAAAGGAGCACGGCCGCAGATAGGCAGAGCAGGACACGGCCACAGGAGCATGTCCTGGAGGTGATGCTCTCCATCCCCAGAGTGTGAGCTCCTTGAGGCCAAGGATCTCGGATGCACCTGTTCACTACACCTCACACACCTAGGATGGAGCACGTGATAGTTTCTTGAATATTTGTTGAATAAATAAACAGGGTGACCCCGGGTAACATTGGAGAGAAATGGAGGTAGAGTGCAGATAAGGAGAAAAAGTAGGAAGTGCAGTAGAACGGTCTTCATCTTTTAGAAACCTTCTTCTAAGTCACTGTTGAATTGGGTGCAGCGGTATCTGTAATCCCAGTGCTTAGAGGGCTGAGAGGGGAGAATGGCAGGTTTGAGCCAGCCTCAGCAACTGAGCAAGAACTCTTATTTTATGTATGTATGTATGTATGTATGTATGTATGTATGTATGTATGTATTTATTGGTGGTACTGGGGGTGGAACCCAGAGGCTTTCTACCTCCGGGCTATACTCTCAGCCCTTTTTATATTTTATTTGGAAACAGGGTCTCACTAAGTTGCTGAGCGCCTCACTCAGTAGCTGAGGCTGACTTCGAATCTGTGCGATCCTCCTGTCTCAGCCTCCCAAGCGCGGGGATTACAAGCGTGTGCCACCATGCCCGGCTAAGCAAGAACTTTTTAAAAAATAATTTTAGAGCCGGGCCTGGTGAGACATGCTTGTAATCCCAGTACTTGGGAGGCTGAGACAGGATTGCAGTTTTGCAGCCAGTCTCAGCTACTTAGTGAGGCCCTCTGCAACTCAATGAGATTCAGTTTTAAAATAAAGAATAAAAACTAGGGCTGCGGGTATAGCTTGGGGGTAGAATGCCCCTGGATTCCATCCCCAGTACAACAAAAATAAATAAATAAATAAATAAATAAATAAATAAATAAATAAAATAATTTTAGAAAGGACTAGGGATATAGCTTAGAGGTAGAATGGCCCGGGTTCAATCCTTAGTACCCAAAAACAAAACAAACCTCTGATTTAGTCATTCCTCCTTGCAACCCTCTCCATAATAACTCAGTTTGAGTTATTAAAAACTTGTTATTAACTATTTATAAAATAATCTGTTATTTTCCAAATAAAATGTTCCCTTTTAAGTATGTGATTCTATAATTTTTAGTAACTTTATAGAGGTTTGCAGTTACCATCCTTCTCTAGTTTTAGGATATTGTCATTGCCCCTAAAAGTTCCCTGATCCCCACCCCTGCTCCCACCCCCAGCCCCAGGTCACCAGTGATCTGCTTCTCATCTCTATAGATTTGCCTGTTCTAGATATTTCAAATAAAATCATACAACATATAACCTTTTGCATCTGGTTTCTTTCATTAAGCATATTTTTGAGATCCATCCACATTGTTTGTGGTGCTAGAGACTAAACCCAGGTCCTCACCCAGGCACTCTACCACCGGGCTACAGCCCCAGCCAGTCCATTCCTTCTTACTGTCACTAGTCTCCCATTGTACAGATGGAGGACATTTTGTTTAGCCATTTGCCAGCTGAGAGACATTTGGATGGTGCCCCACCTTTTGTCCATTGTGAACAATGCTGCTTTGAACGTTGGCGTAAAAGTCTGTGACCGACAGAAGCCTTGTTAACTTTGATTAGATATGGGAGGTTGTGAGAAAACCAAAAGGGTCCTGGAAGATGGATGGCCAGATTTCAGATTTGGGCAACAGAATGGGTGATGAGATCTAATTGACTGAAGTGGGGAGAAGAGAAGAGGAGCCTCTCTGGGGAGAAAGCTGACCTGGGCTTCGCGCCAGTGCCCGGTTGGCGGGTGGACACGTGGCCTTGGGACCTGAGGCTAACCTCCTCAAGACGTCCAAAGTTAGGCTCCTGTGTGGACAGCCTGTTCTAAGCTTAAGGTTTATAAATAATAAGGCATAATAAAGAGAATTCTGTGTGACTCAGGCTCTTTTTAATATAAATCTGACTTAAGAAGAAATTCATGAAGCATCACATCAAATTCTTATTTTGGTTTCATGACAATTAAAACAATACCTCCTAGCCGGGCGTGGTGGCGCACGCTTGTAATCCCCGTGCTTGGGAAGCAGAGACAGGAGGATTGCGCAGGTTCAAAGCCAGCCTCACTGGCTTAAGAGACCCTGTTTCCAAATAAAATATAAAATAGGTCTGGGAGTGTAGCCCGGAGGTAGAAGGCCCCTGGGTTCCAACCTCAGTACCACCACTAAAAACAAAAACAAACAAAACCCTCCTATTTGCTCAGCATTTCCTTTTTATTTTTCCTTTTACAAACTGTGGCAAAATATACCCAACACGTTCCATCTTGACCATGTAAGTGTTCAGTGGTATTACATTTGCAATGTTGTGCTACTATCACCACTATCTATCACAGAAACTCCTCTTGCAAAACTGAAACTCCAAGCTGGGCGTGGTGGTGCACGCTTGCAATCCCAGCACTTGGGAGGCTGAGACAGGAGGATCGCGCAGGTTCAAAGTCAGCCTCAGCTACTTAGTGAGGCTCTCAGCAACTTAGTGAGACCCCGTTTCCAAATAAAATATGAAATAGGTCTGGGAGTATAGCCCGGAGGTAGAAAGTCTCTCTGGGTTCCATCCCCAGTACCACCACCAAACAAAACAAAACAAAACAAAAAACCAACCCTGAAACTCCATATCCATCAAATAATGTTTTGAATACCTCCACTCCAAGCCCTGCCACCCCTCATTATACGTTTTTTTTCTATGAATTTGACTACCTTAGGTACTTTGTATATATGGAATCATAAGTATTTTGTCTTTGTGTGGCTGGATTATTTCACTTAGCATAATGTCTGTAAGTTTCATCTATATTGTATCCTGAAACAGCACTTCATTCCTTTTTAAGCTTGAATAATAGGTCACTGTATGTATATACCACATATACCATAGACAGACACTTGGATTGCCTGAACCTCTAAGCTACTATGAATAATGCTGCTATGAACATGAGTACAAATCTCTCTTTGAGTCCCTGCTTTCCCCAGCATTTCCTTTTGGGAAATTAAAAAATATAAGTGTTGACAGATCTTTCTCCTACTTCAACTTAAGGAAGCTGTAATGCATGATGCATCTGGATAGCAGGTCGGAGCAGGACCAGCCTAAGACTAAAGTTGCAAATCTCCAGCTATACTGAGTGAGACCAGCACTTCCTCCAGCTTTCAGAGACACAGGTTACCACTGGACTTTCCTTAAACTCTAGACCTACCATATCAAAAGTGCACTTTTAAAAAAGAACTTTGGAGCCGGGTGTGGTGGCACACGCTTGTAATCTCAGCATTCGGGAGGCTGAGACTGGAGGATCGCAGTACGCAGACAGCCTCAGCTACTTAGGCCCTCTGCAACTTAGTGAGAACCTGTTTCAAAATAAAGAATAAAAACTAGGGCAGGGGGTGTAGCTCAGAGGTAGAATGCCCCTGGGTTCTATCCCCAGATCTGCAAAAATATAATAAAATAAAATAAAATATAAAAAATAACTTTGGCAATATCACCTTATATCAATGAATATGTCAGCCCAAAAGTTTCTCATAAAATTCTCTCTATTCTCCATAATCCAGAGTCCTGAAAGTGACCAATTTCTGTTTGGTTTTGTGACAAAAAAAAAAAAAGTCCAGCTGGAACATTCTAATACACTTAAAAGTCCTGTGTGGTACACCAGGTCAAGCAGGCCAGCACTGATGGGGAGGAATTTACCAGGGCAGTGTTATCAGGGAATGAAGGTATGACATGGGGTCAGGATGTCACACCTGGTGGCAGAAAAAAAGATTAGCTGCACACCAGCAGAGTAAGAATAGGTTTTGAATTCTGTGTTGCAAAGGAAGGATGCAATCGTGGCCCAAGCTTCATCAACTTGTACCTGTTTTTTTTTTTTTTTTTTTTTTTTAGGGGACTGAGCTCTGGAGTTTACCTCTGACTTACACCCCCAGGCCATTGTGTGTGTGTGTGTGTGTGTGTGTGTGTGTGTGTATTATTGGGGATTGAGCCTCAACCCAATTTTTCTTTATTTTGAAACAGGGCCTCTTTAAGTAGCTGATGTTGGCCACAAACCTGCGATCCTTCTGTCTCAGCCCCCCAAATATTGGGATTATGAGCATGTGTCAGTACGCCTGGCTTACATTTTTTAAACAAGTTGCTAACTTGCTGAGGGTCTCACTAAATTGATAAGGCTGGCCTTGAACCTGTGATCTTCCTATCTCAGCCTCCCAAGCACTGGAATTACAGACATATACCACCAGGCCCAGCTTCAACTTGTATCTGCTTCTCTAAATAATTGCTATTTTTCCACAGATGCACAAAGCAGGCAGGTCATGGAAAATACCAGAATAGGGCAGTGTTTTTATTCTATCAGGTTCAGGAGACTGATAAGATATGCCAGGAGTTGAGTTAATAAAATCAATAGGCTTCAATAGCCATCAAAATCAGAAAACACCATTTGACAGATCTACAGAGCACCTGGTTCCCCAAGGCTACGGGTCTCAGCTCAACAGGTGCAGAATCATGAGCACCTGGGTTTTCTCTCTTCCAAGTGGATGGCTCTTCTGACAGGCACACATCTTAGGCCAGGGTGCCCCAGGAATGCCATATTACCTGGGGCACCTTCCCAGATGCCCCGCCTGCAACTGGTATGAAGGGCGGGTCAAGAGATTAAACACAGGGTATCACGGGCAGGGAGATAAGAGATCAAAAGCCACTCTGGATCCCAGCCAGGCCACACTGCCTGAGTCAGTACCCCATGGGTGGAGCTGCAGCCAGTTTGAAATGATTCCACTATTTGAGGCCCAAGGCAAAGAATAATTATTACTCAAGGACATAGGAGGTCTTGGAACTATTATGTAGACAATAAATCCACCCCATCTACTTTTGTATGATACTGGCAGCTGTGGGACCCCAGGTAAGAAGTGTAAAAGCCTAGATAGAGCCCCTTGGGGGCAGGGAAGCTTTCTAAGTCCATGGTTTCTAAGGCTCAGTTTTGAGGGGCATCTGAATCACCCCGATGCCTTTAAAACCAAGGGTCAGGCCAGGCGTGGTGGCGCACAGCTTGTAATCCCAGCACTTGCAAGGCTGATAGAGGAAGATTGTGTGTTCAGGGCCAGCCTCTGCAACTTATTGAGACCTTGTTTCAAATCTTTTTAAAAAATAAAATAAAATAGGCCTGGGATGTAGGTCAGAGGTAGAATGCTCCAGAGTTCAATTACCTGTACCACAAGAAACTAAAACAAAACCAAGGGCCAGCCAGGCCTATGGGTGGGAGAGTGGAGGTTGCTTTTATAATTTGTATAGAGTTTCAGTTTTTCAAGGTGAGAAAGTTGTGAAGATTCATCCACAAAGCACAAAAATCTGAATATGTGAATAAGAATTTAAATATCCATAATGCAAAACAATTTGAAATTGACTGAACTACAGTTAATATTGGTTAAGAGGGCAAATTTCATGCTGTATGTTTTCTTTTATCACAATAAAATAAAACAACCACAAAAGTAAAAATTCCATAGGTCTGCGCTAACTTCAGGCCAACTGAATTAAAATCCCTAATTATAATTATAATGCCTGAAATCCATTGCTACCATCATTATTATTCTAATAGTACAGACATCATTATTTATAATAGATTCCTAATAATTCTTATGTGCAATGAAAGGAATCGGACTACCAATCTCACTAACATATATGGGGAGGGAAGAACGGGAGTGTCTGTGTATGTGTATGTTGGGGGAATTCAGAGGGAAAGACATAAAATGCTGTGTGCATGTGTGTTTGTACCACTTTGACTCTCGCTATAATGTTGGATTATAATGTACCAAATAAAGTATGTCTATACGTGTAGGGAGAATCACAGGTTTGCCACCAGCCTCAGCAACTTGGTGGGTCCCTATTTCAAAATAAAAAAATAAAAAATAAAATAGGTTTGGGGTGTAGCTCAGAGGTAGAATGCCCCTGGGTTTAATGCCCCACCCAAAAGGAAAAGGAAAAAGAATTTGACTTTCTGATTGAGACTATCAATCAACCATGGATTCTTGCTTCAGAAATTCAAGACTGTCAATTAACAAATGATTGCATGCATTTCATAAGGCCACACAGAGGTTCACCCAAAGAAATGTAGTTCATAAAGTTTTTTAGATGAAAAGTGTTTTTTTTTTTTTTTTTGGTTTGTTTGTTTTTTGTTGTTGTTTTGTAGTGCTGGGAATCGAACCCAGGGCTTCATACACACTAGGCAAGGGCTTTTCCACTGAGCTACTTGCCTGGCTAGAAAGCGAATTTCTCAATAAACTTTCTGATTTCACCAATATCAAATATTTTCTTTATTAAAGTCAGAATTTCTTTATTTTATTTTATTTTATATTATAATAAATTTTTATTGGTGCATTGTAGTCATACATCTCATGAGAAAAAGAAACTTGTGGAGATATACATGTACACATCACCCAATCAGCCCCTGCCCAATCTCTAACCCCTTTCCTCCCCCTTCCTTCCCACCCATGCTTGGATTCCTGATTGACTTTGATATGTTTAAGTACATCATGTGCTTTAAAGAGTTTCCCTTATCCTCCCTCTCATCCCCTCAGATATGTCACCTTCATTGCTCCTCTGTAGGGTCCCTTCTTCATCTAGAGTTCCTCCTGCTACCCACTTCTCCCTAATATTTTGCACATTAAGAAAAGCACCTGATTTCTTATTTTTTTCTTGATGAGTAGGCTACCCTATAGTACTTTTTGAAGTTATATGAATGCCAGCAGTCATAAAGATTCCATGTAGTAACTGACTAGGGGCCTAGAGAAAGCGTTCTTTCTCCCAACAAAGCTAAACTTAATGCCAGGAAGTAGCTTACCCACTTTGAAAATCTGGCTTATTATCTTTGACTGCCAGGAAATGAGAGCCAAACACACTTGGTATGTACAGGCCAGATAGGACACTGTTTGAACAGTCAGGCCGGGTGTCTCAAAGGTGCAGCTCAGGGTAAGGCAGGTGCCATGACTCAAATTCCTACAGAGGCAGAGAAAGCAAGTGGGGGGAGCAGACCCGGAGCGCCTTTGTCTAAAGAGCCCCCCGGTCCATACTGTTGCCTTTGGAAAATGTGCACTTCAACTTCTCAGAAAAAAAGTGGAACATCTGGATTCTTATGTGAATTTTTCCATTAAAAAAATATTAGAAATTCATTCAATTAAAAGCCAGTAATCTGGGCTGGGCTGGGGGTGGTGGGGGCAGGTAAAGCTTAGTGGTACAGTACTTGCCTGGCAGGCCTAAGGCCCTGAGGTTTATCCCCAGCATAGGAAAGGGGAAAAAAAGGAAATTTGTGAGCTGTACATGGTGGTGCATCCCTGCGGACCCAGGGATGCACCAAGGAGGCTGAGGCAGGAGAATGCTTGAACCCAGAGGCTCAAGGACACCTGGGCAACATAGCAAGATGCAGTCTCAAAACAAAACAGAACAAAACAAAACAATGTTCTTCCCACAAAACTCCCAAACAAACAAACAACCCAATAATCTGTGGGCCAAACAAAGCAGAGCCCCAGGAGACCAGCTGGTGGCTGCCCCCTTCACCTTTGATGCAAAGTCACAACTGAGAACCCGACTCCAGTCATGACTTGGCAACTCTTGTGACTTTGCAGCCTGCTTCTCTGGAAAGCGTCTAGGAAAATAAGGGGGCCCATGAAGAGTACCTTGAGGGTCAGGTCTACGATTATTTTATTTTATTTTATTTTATTTTATTTTATTTTATTTAGGGGAAACGCAAGGCCTTCAGTTCCAGTGATATTTCATAACACACAATCGAGTTCAAAATTGAGACTCCTGAGAGCTTATCATCTAAGAATGAGCCTGTCAGATCCCACCAGCTCCTTCCTCCTCAGTTGGTTTCAGGTTGACAAAAGGAAGCTTTCCTTGGAGTGGATTTAGCTAGTTAAAAAAATTTATTTGGAGCTAAAGTAGATAATATAATCTATGCATTATTGTCAATACATGTGTTCTAGATTGCCAGAGATTCATAAGAGAACCAGACACCTCCTCTAAGGCTTCAGAGTATAGTAGAGAGCATTCTAGCCCAAAATCTAAAAACATGGCTCTAAGCTCATCTCCAACTTTAGCTAGCTCTGTGGATTCCTATGACTTTCATGACCTTGGAAGTGGTTTTCTTCCATCCTAGAACCTACAGAAAAGAGCCCAGCCCAGTCTACATGCCGATTTCAGCCTTGTGAGCATCTAAGCAGAGAATCCACCTGTCATGAGTGACATCTGATCTAGGGAACTGTGAGCTAATAAATTTATGATGATTGCAGGTGGTACATCTGAGGCTATTTGTTATGCAGCAGTTAAAAACTAACCCAACTGCCAACACCAAGTGTAGGAACATTAATTGTGCGATGGTCCGACCACTTTGGGAAATGGTATAGAAGTTTGTTATAAAGTCAAACATACATCCACTTATGGTCCTGCATTTCACTCTTAGGTATTTACCTATGAGAAATGAAAACATATGTCTACAAAAAGACTTGTTTATTAATATCCATAGCAGCTTTATTCAAAGTAGTCCCATATTGGACACAACTCAAGTGTCCATCAACAGGAGAACGGATAAGCAATGAACTACAAACACAAGCAACATGGATGAAGTTCAAAAACAACAGAGTGAAAAAAATACCAATACAAAAGACCATTTCTGCAGTGAAATAAACCAGAACACTGGTTGCCCGAGGGAAATGGACTGGGAAGGGCCACAGAAGAACACTTTGGGTGATGAAATGGTCATATCGATTTTTTTTTTTTGGTAATAGGGTGTGAACTCAGGGTCATTCCACCTCTGAAATACACATCCAACCCTTTTATTTTGAAACAAGTTTTCACTAAATTGCTGAGGCTGGCTTCAAACTTGTAATCCTCCTGTCTCAGCTTCCCAAGTACTGAGATTACAGGTGTATGCCACTGTGCCTGGCTGAAAATGGTCATATTTTGTTAGAGATGTGGATGATACAGGTGTATACATTTGTCAAGACTCAGAGAATTATAATACTGATTCACACATTTCAGTTTGTGAACTGTCTCAGTATATATATATATATATATATATATATATATATATATATATATATATTGCAGTACTGGGATGGAACCCAGAGGCATTCTACCTCCAAGCTACACCCCCAGTCTTATTTTTTATTCTTTATTTTTTTTGAAACGGTCTCACTGAGTTGCGAAGGGCCTCCCTCACTAAGTAGCTGAGGCTGTCTGGTCTCTGCCTCCCAAAAGCTGGAATTACAAGCATGTGCCATCACGCTCGGCCTTGGTAAAACTATTTTTAAAACAAAATTTTAAAAATAATGCTATATGTCGGGCGTGGTGGCGCACACTTGTAATCCCCGCACTTGGGAGGCGGAGACAGGAGGATCACGCAGGTTCGAAGCCAGCCTCACTGGTTTTAGACACCCTGTTTCAAAAAAAAAGTATAAAATAGGTCTGGGAGTGTATCCTGGAGGTAGAAGGCTTTCCAGGAACCCCGATACCACACACAAAAAATAATAATGCTGTATGTGATGGACTAGTTTTTATTGAGGTGTTACTGACTCTCTCTTAGAAGCATCCAGTTAAAGACAGACATGGTAATAGACAGGGTACAGGGCCCTAAACAGCTGGGACAAATATTTTTGGGTGATAAGGTTTCCCTAGTGGACCTCAAATCACTCACTCAATCAGATAGCACTACAAAAGACTGCTGTGGAATTATTTTATGCCAAGTCCAAAATGCTAACAGATAAAAGGGAAAAATGCTGATGGTGCTGGATTTTCCTAAGCAAGAAGGGCTCTGGAGGGAGCTGGGGTACACAGAAACCAGTGGTGGTACCCCAAGATGCCCGTGTGAGGCAGACAGGGAAGGTGAGCTTCATGGTCTCAGATCTGGTGGCTGAGGGACCACCACCTGCAGCTGGGCCTCCACACTGGGACACCCAGCATCCTGAATACTGAATGTCTCTGGGAATACCTGTCAGGCTCCATTCTGGTTTCTTTAGCATGAACACAGTGAGAAATACACATATTTTGGATGAGTTGTTTCAGTTCAAATGAATTATTTTCTCCTTCCTTCCTTCTTCTCTCCCTCCCTCCCTCCTTTCTTCCCTTCCTTCTGGTGCTGCTGCAGATGGAAACCAGGGCCTTGTGCATGCAAAGCATATGCTCTACCCAAGAGCTTGGTCCCCAGCCCCCCACATCTTTTCTAACACTGTAAAGCACACTTCTAAAAGCCCATAGGAGCGTCACTGGATTCCTCAAACTGAAACCTTAGTGCTTGTGTAACAAAGGCTTCTAAACAGAACCAACAATTGTAGGTTAAAATCTCCTCAGTCAGTCTGTTTAGCAGGTGGTTATACACCCAGTAGCCAATGTGAGATTGTAAAGTGCGGATTCCAGTTCTTCCAAAGGAGCCCAGATGGCTAGATGTAGGGAGAATGAAGAGCTCACGGGTGTGGTTCTGCCTCCTGGGCAAGGTGTCTTGGGTCGGCTACTGGATTCTGTCCCTAGGAGTTCTGCCTGTACCTGGGGAACGATGCACTGGGTCCTCTCCACTGAGGGCCAGTACGTTTTCAGTGGGAGACTGTTACTGCGGGGCGTGGGGGGCTGGAGGAAGGCCTTGGGTGTTTACAGTGAGAGTTTATGCCAGACAGTTTAACAAGAAGGAGCTCTGGAACCAAGCGTTCCTGTTACGTGGCCAACTGAGAAGGAAGAATAGAATCTGGATGAGGTTCTTTTTTGAGATGAGTCATTTTTCTTTTTTGGTATGTTTAACCATAATGATGATTCGAAAAGGCTTTACCAGTGAGTCAGTAATGGGTCTGGATACGTACACCACAAATTAGCTACTAATTCTCTAATTGTTTCCAAAAAAGGATTTACTGTGAAATGACAGAGTCATTTTTGTTTTTGTGTGTGTGATGTGTCTGGTGCCATCTGCTTAGGATTGATATTGAGAAATGGTTGCTATTTTGGCTTTGAGTTGAACTGAGACTATAAACTTGTTATTCCATTCAAAGGTGCCTGGATTAGCCACTGCTTGCATCCTACCAAACACACACACACACACACACACACACACACACACACACACACACGAGGAGATGTTGGAAGGTGTCCTCAGAGCATCCTACAGGAATGACTGGCATAATAGCACATTATTTTTTCTTTTTAGTGTGTGTGATACAGGGGACTGAACCCAGGGGCATCCTACCTCTGACCTACACCTCTAGCCCTTTTTTCAATTTTTGCTTAGAAAAAAGTTCTTACTAGATTTCTGAGGGTCTTGCTATGTTGCTGAGGCTGTCCTCAAACCCACAATTCTCCAATCTTGCATCCTGAGTACTGGGATTACAGGTGTGTGCCACCATGCCCAGCCGAGAGCACACTATTATAAGTCACTGTTCCTGCTCTGTAGCCCTCACTTGGCAGTGAGGTCTTCCAGGACAGGAGTACCTGACACATACTAGGTGAAAATACGTCATTCAGTCTTGCTATTTCCTGTTATATTCTCCATGGAAATGGAAACCAGAGGGGACAGCTTTTTCTCCTTGAGATGCTGCTGATTGCTCAGTCCTGGGTGCTTTCAGCAGCTTTTCCTTTGATCTTCCATCTTTAGAAACTCTTCATAGGGTTCTAAAGAAGCGAAGTCAGGGTTTCTATGATGACTCTGTGCGTTTAACTACAGCAGAAAACACATCACTGAGGCTTGAGGTCTGAGACTCGCAATCTGTAGCTCAGCTCCTCACAGTCTGGGGGAGGCTAAGCAGATCCAACCGGTGACTTCCCAATTTCCACAATTGCTGTGGGATTTATCATAAAATATATGAGAAATCCCTTGACAACCACAGAACAGGTATTACCATTAGCTTTGCTTTCTCAGTGTGGTGGGGGTTCAGGAATGAAGTGATTTACCGAGGCTCATGCATTCAGTACAATAACTGGACCCCAAACCTATAGATTCTTCTCAGTCCAACAAAAGTACTGAACTCCACTGAGAGGACCCATCCCAGGACTGCCCCACATGGCCTGGGAAGGTGCAGTGGTACTGATCTTGGAACACATACCACTGGGAATAGTCCTGAAATTAGCCCGGTCTACAGGGGAGCAGACGCTGTGCTGACCGCTTGCTGGGCTTGTCGGTCCTGGGGGCTGTCTGTCCTCTTTGCATCTCTGTATCTGGAAACCCAAGAGTCACAGAGCTGAGAAGCAAGTTTCTTCTAGAATTAGCAGAACAGGCCAAGGGATGTCACTGTTGCACTTAGAAACAGAACCTAAACTCCAAGGGGACCTAGCACAGCTGCCTGCTCACTATTGGGTTACCTTGAAAGAGAAGAATACTCTGACTCAAAGGAAACAGCTTTAAAAGAGATGGTAATTGATATTCCATTTTTCATTTTTAGAACTGGTCATGAGCAGGCATAATCAGGAGAGGTTATAGCGAGTGCTCTGAACACAGTGAGTAGCAATAAATGAACTGATATGGCACCTATTGAGAGAAAAATTACAAAATGGATCAATACAAGTCCTTTGACTTCATATATTGTTTCTTCTCAGCATGACTTTATCTAGCCTTTCATGGTTAGATAAAGTTTAAAATTATAAAAGTAGACACATATGCTGATAAATTGAGACCTTTCTTCCCATCAGTGGCCCTGCTTAAATGTTTTGTAAAGAACTTTTAGTTTTCAACCTACTATAATGATCAAAGAGATAAATGTATTTATTAAGCACTCGCTGGGTGACAGGACTTTTCACAACTCATTCAGTGAATGCTGTCATTTCCATTTTTCATAAGAGGAAATCGAGGTCCAGAGAGAATAAGTGACATTTCCAATACACAGTGAAGAAGAGACAACAGGCAGACCCCGGCATGAAGACGCACCCCAGGTCACAGTTCAAGCGGGCTTTATCAGCCCTCTGTGTGCCTCTCACTGGACAACTATAATGGATGCAAATCATCCTCGGCCCCCAAAGAAACCCTAAGGTTTATCCAGACAATTATATCACAACAAAGAGAAAAGGGCTCTTGCCAGGTACTCTACAACCAAGTGAGAGGTCAGAAAGCACCACGAGGAAGAAATCCTGAAATTGAGATTTGGAGAGTGAATAAAATGAGGCAGGCAAAGCAAATACAGGTCAAGGGGTGTTCATCTGGAGAGCTCTCTAGTGCCTAGGCAAAAGTGAAGGAATCTTATGGTTCTTGCAACTTAAATTTAAAGAGTGGTGTGAAAAAAATGATGTTTCTAGCCAGGCGTGGTGGTGCACCCTTGTAATCCCAGCATTCGGGAGGCTGAGACAGAAGGATCACAGTTCACGGGCACCCTCAGCTACATAGTGAGGCCATTTGCAAACCAGTAAGACCCTGTTTCAAAATAAAGAATAAAAGCTGGGCGTGGTGGCGCACACTTGTAATCCCCGCACTTGGGAGGCGGAGACAGGAGGATCGCTCAGGTTTGAAGCCAGCCTCGCTGGCTTAAGAGAACCTTTTTCCAAATAAAAATATAAAAAATAGGCATCTGGGAGTGTAGCCCGGAGGTAGAAGGGTTTCCAGGAACCCCAGTACCACCAAAAAAAAAAAAAAAAAAAAATTTAATGGAACGAGAATGAACAAGATTTTAATTTTTTACTTTTTTGTGGTACTAGGGGTAGAACCCAGGGTCTTTTCTACCTCTGGGCTACACTCCCAGACCTAGCTTTATACTTTATTTGGAAACAGGGTTTCAATAAGTTGCTGAGGCCTCACTAAGTAGCAGAGGCTGGCTTCGAACCTGTGCGATCCTCCTGTCTCAGCCTCCCAAGCACTGGGATTACAAGCATGTGCCACCATGCCCAGCTGCTGAACAAGATTATTAAAACAACCTACCCAAGTAATAGTTTTTCTACTTCTCCTCTTTCTTAATTTGTACTGAGAACTGAATCCAGGGAAATTCTATCTCTGAGCTACACACCCAGCCCTTTATATTTTTTACTTTGACACAGGGTCTTGCTAAGTTACTGGGGTCTTGCTAAGTTGCTGACGCTGGCCTCCAACTCCGTCCCAAGTACTGGGATTAGTGGCATATGGCACTGTGCCCAGCCCAGTAGTAGTTTCTAAGGCACACCACCATACATGCTCTGCCTGGCCTGCAGAGGCAAGCACTGACCTGGAAATGGTGAGGGGGTTCTGGTACTACAGAAGCACAAGAAATACTTCCATGGGCTTCCTCGAAGTTGGAATCCAAGCAGGAGAGGTAGAAATAAGAAATGAGGAGCTGCCTGCTGGTTCTCCTGGTACATTCCTTCTGCCTGAGGCCCTGACCTCCAGGCCAAGTAATACCCAACTCCATAGGATAAGAACAGGCCACCGCAGGGTTCTCCATGTGTCTTTAATTTATGAGCACAAAATTGTGACTATTTGTTTTTAGTTCTAGTACAAAACCTTCCATACAAAGATAACAGGTATAAGCAGCTACAATAACTGAACCTTCTTGCAGCCAGGTCTAGAACTTCCTCTCCAGAGCAGAGGGAAGGAAGGTGATCCTCAGAGATAAACACCAGTGATAGTCCTTGGCAATCCTTACAGGCCTTTATAGCTGTCACAGGTCACAGGCTGTAATCATTCTTGGATTTTCTGACGATGAGACCTGTCACTGCTGTCAGACAGGCTTAACTGGCCTTTTTGGTCACTTTCCTAAAATATAAGTAAATTAGGCAACTAATCCTTCACTGTTATATCTTGATTTTTCTAGGAGCTTTGAAGTTTCGATTTGGAGAAGGAAAGGTTAAAGGAGGAACCAGAGAGAAAAGTAACTCAGAAATTTCTTTGTGTTTATCTTAACAACATCCGTAAGTTTCTACCTTTAGCTCCGTGACTTTTCTTCCCCTTTTTCTTGCCTAATGCCCATTTTTGGTCTTAGTCTCATTTAATATTTTTAGACAGAAATCACGATAAGACTAAGGGTCTTCTTACTGGCCCAGAATTAATATTGAAGCTTAAAAATTACTGAATAATTTAGCAAGTATTTGTATAACTATGTCCTTGACTCTGTGTCTAAAGAACATTTAACAAAGAGCAGAACAATGGATGCTGGGGCCTCAAGACTTTACTTGTAAGTGCCAAAACCTGAGAAGAGACTAAAGCTGCAGTTCAGATGAATATTTGCATGCAATACTTGGTAAACTATTTATTTTTCCCCTCATGCAGAATGCAGGAAAATGATATGTAAATATATTGGCAAAATTTCCATTACAGTCATCCCTCCCTTCAGTAAATACTGAGCACCTACCAAGTATAAAGTCCAACAGTAACCAAGTCCACTTCTATTTGAATGAATTCATTTTCACCAGGTTAATCCACATTTAGCCAAACCCATGTAGCATGATAGACTGGGCAACAGACTGTCAAATAGATCTCAAACTCTGGCTTCTATTCACTGCTGTAGGATTTAGAGCTAGCCACCTTTCTCCTCTGAACTTCAGTTTTTCTCATGTGCAAAGTAGAGATGATAAGTTATTAGGATAGCCTAAGACAATGTTTACCCTTACCGGGTACGTCCCCCAGGTTTGACAGTGAAGACTGGTACCTCATAACAACCCAGACAGGAAGTCATCCTTGAACTTTCTCTCCCTCTCATCTAGACGGAAAGAGTCACTAAGTCACGCTGTGCTCTCTCTGAAATATTTCTCGAATCTTTCCCTATCTCCGTTGCCCTGGCTCAGGCCCTCGTTATCTTCTGACCTCTTAAATGTCCCCCTGATTTCACCCTCGAGCCCCTTAAACATCCACTCTCCACATAGCAACCAAAGCAATTGCTTTCAACACAGACACGTCACTCCCTCTCTTGAAGCCCTTCAGTGGCTCCCCACCTCCGAGCACAAAGTACAAGCTCTCAGACCAGCACACAGGTCAACGTCCACCTCTCTAGACTTTGAACATTCCTGCCTACCACTCAAAACACTCCAGGCTTTTCTCTCCCACCTGCGTCTTATCTTATGCTTCAGTGTTGCTCCTGGAACACTGAACTGTGGCTCTGCTTCAACCTTCTTACTTCTTCCGCTTACTTATCTTCTAAGACTCAGCTCAGACTAGGAAATTCAGGAACACCTTCTTCGATGCCTCCACCATTTACTCTCAAGCGGGGTCGGGATCTTCTGGATCCTGTGTATGTCTCTTCCATCACATTTACCACTCTGACAATTTACTTAAGTAGGAGTTTTCCCTCCTTTACTAGACTCTTCTCCTTAAGGCGAACACTGTGTTTTGATGGGAAGAGTGGCACATATCTGTAATCCAAGCTTCTCCGGAAGCTGAGACAGGAGGGTTGTAAGTTTAAGGTTATCCTGGGGCAACTTAGCAAGACCTTGTCTCAAAATAAAAAATAAAAAGGGTTGGGGGCATGGCTCAGTGGTAAAGCATCCAAAGGTCCACTCCTCAGTACTGAAAAAAGCAAAACAAATGAAAACTAATGAACCATGTCCCACTCGTTCTTGCATCCCCATTGCCTAGCACAGTGTATAACATGTAGCGAAAGTTGAGGTGGCTCTCCAGCTCAGGCTCTTTGCATAGACCACACCCCGTCCTACACGTTTCATGCATCTAGAACAATAGATCACAACCAGGAGGTTGAGAGCAATTTTGCTCCCAGGGAAATGACTCTGCGATGTGTGGAGACACTCACCACTGTGACCCAAACACCTGACATGCAAAACTTGGAGGAGGAAAGAGATTTCAGAAGTCACATCTATAGCCCATGTCACCCTGGCTTCCAAGCAGGAGCGGGCTGAAGCTCTTAGAGCAGCTTGGCGGGGAAGCAGAGAGGAAGGGCGCAGAAGCAGATGTTGTAGCTGCACCCACCAGGGACACACACTGGACCTGGCCACGACCAGTTCAGTCGTGTCCCATCGCCAAACATGCTGCCTTCACATAAAGGCTTGGGGACATTTTAAATCCAACTGCAATGCTTGGGTCATCACAACAGGGGATAGGTAATTACGCTTTTAGCAACTACGAGATAGAAATTAGGGATGCTCCTAAGTATTCTACAGTGCCCAGGATGGACGCTCCCCTCTCACCTACCCACCATCCCCACCATCCCAGCAAAGGACTATCCAGCCCCAAATGTTAACTGTACCAAGGCTGAAAAATCCCATTATGGAATAGGATCTGGTACAAGGAAGATTTCAATATAGCGTTCATGACCCTGGCAGCTTAGTGGCACGACCAACAGAAGTGACAATAAAATGCAAGATAAACCCAATAATTAACCTGTTTAAGGTTATTGAGTAATGCGGCATAATATTAGTTCAATTCACATCATCAGACCTCAGGGGCTTCAGTGTTACCTTTATTGTTGTGGTACACATGCTAGACAGGTGCGCGACCACTAAATAGCACCCCCAGCCCTTTTAATTTTATTTTGAGACGGCATGGCCTTTTTATTTTATTTTCCTCAGGCTAGCCTCAACTTGTACTTCTCCTGCCTCAGACTTCAGAGTAGCTGGGATTATAAGGAGGTACTGCTATGTCCATCTCTGTCTCACTTTTAAAGTCACACTAAACAGGGCACAGTGGTACACACCTGTGATCCCAGTAATTGGGAGGCTGAAGCAGGAGGATCACAGGTTCAAGGCCTGCCTTAACAATCTAGTGAGACCCTAAGAAAGTTAGCAAGACCCTGTTTTAAAATAAAAGGGCTGGGAATGTAGCTCAGGAGTAGAATGCCCCTGGGTATTCATTACTAGTAACACACCCCCAACATACACACACACCAAAAGCCATTCTAAAAATAAAGCAAAAATACTCAGGAGCAATGGAGTTTGATGCACAGTCCTCTCTTCCCACTCCTCTCTCAACACACACACACACACACACACACACACACACACACACACACATATATGTTAGAATGGTGGACCATATGGACAAACATGTATAATACATCATTAAGAGATGTTGTTGAGTTTTTTAAAAAAATATATAGACAAGAGGATCATAAGTTCAAGGCCAAAAATTAAGTGAGCTCCTGTTTCAAAATAAAAAATAAAAAATAAAAAGGGATGGGGTGTAGCTCAGTTGTAGAAACTCTGGGTCCAATATCCAACAACACACACACACACACACACAGACACACACAATTAATTAATTAATTAATGAAAGAGAGAGAGAAAGACTCATATGTATTTTATACCCTACACAAGCCAATAGCTTGGAATACTCTCTAGGAAGGCCTGGACTCCTTGGGATAATAGAAAAAATGGAAAGATTAAATCAGTTTAGCTAGCAAGCTTTATTGGGCATCTGGCCTAGCACAGGTATGGCAGGAGCCTGTGGCGTGGGACCCAGGATGTCCCACTTCTCAGGAACCTCATGGTTGCACCAACTACACACACCTTAAAAGCAATTCTTCCCATCTATGCATTTTCAACCTCCTAATGTTTGGAGCTGAGTGCATGCTGAAGGAAGCTGCCTGGAGGTTTCAAAGTCAGGACATAATTTCTAAAGCCACCACAGTGACCTCTGCCTATAATTTGGCTGCATGACCCCTGTCTGACCCTTGAGGCAAATTTATGATCAGTGTGTCCTGGTTATCTTTTTCTCCTCTCTCAGTTGCTTTCTTATCAGTCCAGATGCCTGACTTTTGAGAAGAATCATCTTTCTTGTCCTGAAATCCCTTCTCCTTTTTATCTAGTTTAAATTATTAAACCACCAAAACCACTGACAGCCCTGGGTAAGTTCGCCTCTGCTTGATATACATGGACACAAAAGTGGCCACGTATTCTGTTTGTTGTTGATTTTGTAACTGGATTTAACACTTAACTCATCCTAAAACATTTGACTCATCCTAGGATTTCCAAGTTGAGATGAGGCATCCTGGCTTTCTTTAGGTAGCTTTGAGTCCTAGCATAAACAGGAATGAATAGTTCTTTGCTAGAAAACTTTTTCAGTTCTAGAATAATGATTTTAGCTGCCATTAAAACCACAAGCAGGTGATAGTTCAGGGGCAAAGAGCAATAAAGTTGGACAGTGTAAAGTTTCCTTTGCCAACACCCTGATTTGTTGGACAGATAACCAGTGTTCAAAAGTGATGGTCTTTGGCGGAAAATTTCCCATTGGCCATGTTGCTATTAAACATATCTCAAGGGAGTTCAAGCACATTTGTAGTAAAGAGGCTTCTGCTGGTTCTGCTCCTTGGCTTAGATAATTCATTTATCATTTAAGTAGAAAATACAGCAATAACCTGCTTTCAGGTTTCCTGACTGCTTGTGAGCCACCCACTGAACAATCCTGTAAGTGGCAAAGACATTCTCCTCGGATGTGCAAATATAGCCAGAAGAAACCTAGTCTCCTGAAGGCCCAGGACTAGAAGTTCCCTGACTTCTTCCTTATTGTTGAATAGTGTTAGGAACTAAATATTTGTGTCCCCTTCAGATTCATATGTTGAAACTCTAACTTCCATTGTGGCTGTATTTGAAGATGGGAGGTCCAAGAAATAATTAGAGTTAAATGAGTTCATAAAGATGGGGCTCTGAGCAGACAGGATTAATGCCTTATAAGAAGAGACATTAATACAGGGTGTGCTGCTCAGTGGTAGAGCATTCGCCTGGCATACACGAGGCCTTGGGTTTGATCCTCAGCCCTGCAAAAAAAGAAAGAAAAAAGTACTCCAGAGCTAATTTTCTGCCTCTCTCCAAGCACACCCACATAGGCAAAGCCATGGGAGGACATAATGAGAAGCAGCCATCTGCAAGCCAGGAAGGCAGCCCTCACAAGAGACCAAATCCTGCCAGAACAATGGTCTTGGACTTCATTGCTTCCATAAGTATGAGAAAATAAGTTTCTGCTGTTTAAGCCACACATTGTGTTATGGCTTCCCGAGCAGATTAATACATATGGCTGGGATAAGCAGTACTAAGGAATGTATCATCTACCATGGTTAGAAAATTATAATCACAGTGGTTGCCCAACCATTGTCACCAAGTACAGGTCATCCAAATGCTAGATTTTAACCCAGAATTACTTTGTGTTAGTGGGGAAACTGATACACATTAGCACACACATACAAAGCATTCCTATATATCCACTAATTTTTTTTTTTATTGTTGCCCTTTTGTTATTTTTCTTGATTATTCACTTTGGGAGAAAAACCAGTTTATCTTTTGTGATACTATCTCAAATGTCTGTAACACATTTCTCCCACAAAGTTCAAAGGATTTTGCTCAATACTTCTCACCAGTTTTGATTGAAGTTCCAGGATCTAGGCAGAAGGCTGATTCTCTTTTTTCATTAAAAATCATTTTGCTTTTTCCTGGTACTTGATGAGAGAAGCAGCTCTTTGATTTGGGGAATCTTTTTAAAACTGACTTTGTTCTTTTTTAATCCCAACTGCTGCAGGGATCATTAGCTCCTTTTAATAGAAGTTTCAATTTCCTTTTATCCCTTTGAGCATGGCTTCCAATACTCTCAAAGCAGCACCTTTTAATTGGCCAGGAAAAGGTCACCCTTCTAAGAAAAAGCTATATCACACATTTCACAAAGTCAATGTAGGTCTTTGAGATCAGAAGAGGGTGGTTGCTGGGGGTGGATTCATCCCTAAGCAAAATGTTTAAGTAGCTAGCTGGTAGTATGTGATTACATTTCAACATAATTACTATGTAATTACATATATCCACTCTTATCCAACACATTCCCTGCTATAATTAGTTGGCTTTTATTTAAAATTTATATTTGTCTTTAAGATTTTGTTCTCCTTTTCTTACTTAGCCAGCGGCTGAAGAGTACTGTTAATTTTAACAGTGGTTTCTTTATATATAATAATTTTCTGTGACACTCTCCTTAGAAAGCTTCCCGCCCATCATCTACTTTTAAGAAAATAATACAAGAGCATGTATTTCCCCACCTTCACATACTCCCATCCCAGGTTCTTTGTATATTCCAATAGAAGTTTTTCAGAGATGTGATTTCTAAGGGCATAGTGAAATCTTACATGAACATGGTCACAATCTCCACTGGTTTCTGTGGTGAACCTACCGGTCAGAAAACCTCTAGTTCCTCTAGTGCTTATGGCTAATCTGCATCTGCAGTGGGTGCCCCAGGCCTGTGGGCAAGGAGGGAAGGACTGAGCTCTTAAAGGCAACATGAACAAATTCACAGAAGTAGGATTACATCCGGGCAGCAGGAATGAGGGACAACTAATAAACACACACAAACAAACAAAAATACCTAAGGGTCCAGCTACACATTGTAAAGAGTCACTGGCATAAAGAAATACTCTCTACAACACTTCAACTTTTGCTTTTTTTTTTTTTTTTTTTTTGGACTGAGGATTGAACCCAGGAGGATTCTACCTCCGAGCTATACCCTAGCACTTTTTCTTTTTTATTTTGAAGCAGGGTCTTGCTAAGTTGCTGAGACAGGCCTCAAACCTATGATCCTCATATCTCTGCCTCCCAAGTACTGGGATTTTAGACATGTGCCACCATGCCCACCTTTCTCACTTTGTTTTTAAGGAGCTCCAGTATTTGGTACATCAGAGATTTTTACTCAGATACTTATGAGAAGTTAAGAATTATTATTTGTAGTGCTAGTAGTATCGTGATTATTGTGATTCTAGGGATTAAACCCAGGAACATTTTACCTCCATGCTACACCACCAACCCTTTTAATTTTTTGTTTTGCAACAGAGTCTCAGTAGGTTGCTGAGATTCTCATTAAGTTGCTGAGGCTGGTCT
The DNA here is from genome assembly GCF_963383645.1 of Muscardinus avellanarius. Classification (NCBI taxonomy): domain Eukaryota; kingdom Metazoa; phylum Chordata; class Mammalia; order Rodentia; family Gliridae; genus Muscardinus; species Muscardinus avellanarius. The sequence goes on from NC_137791.1 coordinate 76,907,522, forward strand.
TGAACTTGTGATCCTCTTGTCTCAGCCTCCTAAGTACTGGGATTCCAGGCGCATGGGCTGGATACTGGACAAAAGCAAGTATTATTTTTATACAATACTTATCTTATGGAAGAGGCCAGGACTTAAATTTTTGTACACACACACACACACACACACACACACACACACACACACAGCATTCAAGAAAGATGCTACAATATGCCAAACGAAATATCTATGCTTGAAGAAAAAAAAATTAACCATTTGACTTTTTTTTTTTTTTTTATAGGCCACCAAAAGTCTCACTGAGTTGCTAAGGCTGTCCTTGAACCTGTGATCGCCCTGTCTCAACCTTTCAAGTACAGGGATTACAGGTGTGCACCACCACATCCAGCTTCAACGTTTTTTCAATGTTTTTAATTTTTCAATGTTTTTTTAAACAAACATTCCAGAATAAAATTCCTTGGTTTCCCCTTCTTTTGGAGAACTGGGTGAAATCCAGAAGGAAATCATCAAGAACAAGTAAAGTGGTTCCTCATGCGTGTATCTGTGTTAGCTATAGTCTGGAAACAGCACAGACCATTTAAATGACAATAGAGAAAGAGGGACCTGAACAGCCCAGGACTCTAGACCACTCCAGGTGTAGGGATGAAAGACATCATCTGGGAAAGAGAAGGTTTACAGGAAAATGATGACCACCCTCCAAAGCCCAGAAGGCAGTAAGTGGAAAAATTATGTGATGCTTTCTGTTTGGTCCAAGAAGGATGAGAGGATTGATGTCCTCCTTTTGGGACAGCATATGATAGAGTTAATATAAAGAAGACCATTGCTATCATTTGAAACCTTTTGAAAATGCAGTCCTCTGCTTTTGGACTTGCTGAGCACACCTTCCTTGGTGGTATGCAAATTGAGGCTAGCTGACCACCACGGAAGCCTGCTGTAACATGGATCAGACAAGAAACTGAACTTCAATTTCAGTTCCCTTCTATCCCCAAAATTCTATGAAACTGTCTACCCTGGTAAGGGTGACACCATATGAAGAGGAAATGTACTTATTTGGTGTTCATCCCCAGGCTCCTAGCAAAGAGTTTTATTTATCTATTGAGCTATGCTGGAGATGGGACCTGGGGCCTCAAGCATGCTAGACAAGTGCTCAACTACTCAGCTGCATCCCCAGCCCCTGGCAAAGAGATCCTAAAACCCATCTAATGCCCTACCACCCCGAAACACCAGCTCTCGTCTGATCTCAGAAGCTAAGCGGGGTCAGGCCTGGCTAGTACCTGGAAGGGAGAGATCCTAAAACCTTTGGAGTTTTTCTGAGTGACAGGACAAAAAGGGGCACCTTTTTATTATTCAAAATAAGCCCCTTTCAACCACACAGGCATTTATGCTTGAGGCAACCCTTGGAGGATGGGGACCGGTCACCTAAAGAACCCACCTTGTGTCTGAAGCCTCAGAACCTCAGCCCCACGCGCAGACTCAAGGGGAAGAAGAGGATCTGGAGACAGCTCAGTCACCTTGCCCCGTGCATCTCCACTGTTTGGCTGTTCCTGATTATATTCTTATAAACCAGTTAAGATAGGGGAAGTGTTTCCCCGAATTCTGTGAGCCATTCTAGCAAATTATTGAGCATAAAGAGAATATCTTAGGAATCCCTGATTTATAGCCAGTCAATCAGAAGTTCTGGAAGCCTGTACTTCCACAGGGCAGTCTTATGCTAGCTGGGCAGTAGACATCGCCTCTATGTAATCATCCCGTGGCCACCTGAGGGGTGGAGAGCACAGTGACCCAGCCTCCACGGGAGGACCAAGAGTTGAGGCATTCTCTAGGAAGACTGAGCAGCAGTGAGTCCAACCTCAGGCCAGCCTGTGACCTGAGGGGGTGGGCTGCAGAAAGAGACAGCAGAAAGGAAGGGCTCCTCCTGATCTCCCCCCTTGGGCTGCTGGGTTTTGTGAAGTGTGCTCATCTCTATTGACTAACTTTTATTCTGCAATTGACCTCCTCAAGTTTCTATGGAAACCACTGCATTTTAATCAGTGTAAGTAAAAGACTTGTAAGAGCAATAAAGAGTCAGTGTGCCGCTAAATCTACAGGCTTTAGAGCTAAGGAACCAGAGTTCAGGTTAAAAATGTCTAGCTCAAGAGACCTTGAGTAAGTAAGTTACTTAACCTCTGCAGGCCTCAGGTTCGGCATCTGTTAGATGGAGCTAGGTATAGCTGCTGGTTTATAGTGAGTACTAGATAAATTCTAGCTTCTGTTATTTTAAAAGAAACAGGAAACCCAGTCTCATTTGAGCCTGCTTCTCCTTGAGTCCTGTCCAAGACACAAAAGGAACCAAAGTAGCACTAAGGTAAGAATCTAGGCCACATCAGGTCTGTTGCTGTTTTGATCGGAAAAGAACGTGAATCTCGTGGGTGAAGCTGGAATTGAAAGTGACTCCTAGGCCACTTTTAAAGGAAAGAAAATTAAACTGTATGTCCTGAAATGAGAAAAGACTTATTAAGTGAATAAGCATGTTACAAAACAGTATGGTCTGTCTTGAGAAGAAAAAATAGGAATGGTGATAATACGTCAGCCTATATAAAAATAAAGAGCTGGAAAAAATTCCACCCAACAATGGATAATAATTTTTGAGGAGGTGGGGCATTAGAATTGCATGACCCACTCACCTTCTTTATTTGTTATTTCTTTAAGATTTGAATTTTTATAATGAACACTATTCTTTTTAAAAAAAAAACAATGTTTAAAAGGCAAAAGGAAAAGCATTTCATAGATTTTAAGTTTTACTGTGTACTGATCTTAAACTGGAGTAGACAATTAATGGTGATGGTAGATAAGGTGATACAGAAAATGCTTCTCTCATCTCCTTTCAAGATGCTGATAACATACATCTCTTTTTAGGATCTCTTTCATCATACCATAAACCCTCCCACAAACCTGTTGAAGTGGGTATTTGTGGTTAAGACTTGGACCTGTGCAGCCTTACATCCTGTTTGACTCTGCGTCTTAATGTCTGATCTTGGGCAAGTTACTTAATCTCTCTGTGCCTCAGTTGATTTATCTGTAAAATAGAGCTAATAATAGTACTTCAAAGGAGTGCTTCGAGGATGAATTGAGATACTTTATACAAAATGCTTACAACTGTGACAGGCATCTAATAAACAAGGTGTTTAGCTATGGTTATTTTAATCCTCATTTGGAGAGAAAACTGTGGATACAAACTGTACCTTAATCTCACCCCCCCCAAAGTACCCCAAAACCCTGCCATTCATTTCCCCAGAATCTCATCTGCTGGTTCCTGGATTGCTGCTATACATTCCTTGCGGGCTCCTTGCCCTGCAAGCGCCAACCTATCTTGCCTGGCACGCTGGATTCAGCTCTTTTAAGCCTTCCTTTTATCTCTTTATGGTTTGCCTTCGGTGGTTTCTCACTGCCAAAAGTTTAAATTTCAAACATCTTTGCCCCTCCCACTCTGGCCACATCCTCCCCTTCTCAGGTGTTTCAAAGGGGTTTCAAACAGGAGCCCTCTGCTTCCACCACTCTGATCCATTCCCTGTCCCCCAAGCACCACAAGAACTCAAGAACGTTCCTGATTCTGTGCCTTTGCCTCCAGCAACCAGCCACCCCACTCTGAATCCTATCATCTCAAGATCTCAGTGGAAAAATACCATATTTGAGAAGGCTGTCTGACCACTCAGATCCAGTGATTCTATTTTACGCCCCTAAAGTGTCTCAAATCTTAGACCTGGTTCTCATTTGAGAAGCAATGATACTCATCCTTACCGTGTTGTGTGGCTGTGGGGTGGGCGCCAGGGGTATCATACGCAGGAAAATTCCAACAAGCCTTTGTGGATCAGGCTTTGGAAAGTCAGAAATGAAGAAGGCAAAGTCCTTGTCCTCATTGAGTTCATGGTATATTTGAAGAGATAGAAAGAAAATAATAATAATAATAATAATAATAATAATAATAATAATAATAATAAAATTGCTAGGCCATGGTTGGCCCTGTGATTTGTCAGAGGCACACATAAAGCACATGGTGGCCCAAAGATTAAAAAAAAAATGATCACAAAGGAATGAATCAACATTAAAGGTGTGAAGTGTGTGGTTCATCTTTTCCTCTCCCAACCAAATTTGCCTTTCAAAAACATAGAGCCGGTTTTGAAATATTTTAAGATCCTGTCCTACTTAGGCTCTCAAGATGACCGGCTCTGACCGGTTTTCCCTCCCCAGCACCTGCCTCTCCCTGGAGTATATTTCCACCTTCCTTTCTACTTAATTCACCTTTATCTGCCTATTTATTTGTTTAAAATGTGAACCAACTGGTCAGGTACAGTAATCTAATTCTGCATTTGGTTGGAAGCCAATGCATTGAGGGCATTCAATAAATAATGGCGTTTGGCGTGCCGTTCCTACATTCTGGCCGCTTAAGTCTGAGCCAAAGCTGGGACCGTAGGAGGCAAGCTCAAGAGATACCGAAATGAAGGGCCGGGGAGCTTTGAAGACCGTGAAGGCAAATTTGCTCTGATTGCCTGGCCCAGAGATGATGCACCTGTATGCGGGCTTGCTGGGGTGAAGGCTGACATGCAAAGCTTACTCCTGTGAGTCGGTGAGGGTGTGTCCATCTTCCTGACAAGTTTTCCCTGATTCGATCTGGGTAAAGTACATAAAGTCTCCTCGCCATGGGCACAGAGGCTGGTATTTACTTGCCTTCATTAAGGAAATTCTTCTTCCTGTGAGTGGGTGGTTCTGGGAGGGGCGAGGCAGGTACCTGCTGGATGACACAGCTGTTCCAAGGAAGGAAGAGCAGGAAGAAGATGGGGCATCTTTAAAACAAAATCTCAGGCAGGGGATGTAGCTCAGTGGAAGAGCAGGTGGGAGGACCCAGGTTTGATCTCCAGCACCACATAAGTAAAACAAAACAAAACCAAAGTCTCATGAGCAATGTGTGTTCATTCGAACATTGATTCATCCATCCATCCATCCTTCTGCCATGTGATAGTCAATGAGGATAAAAAGATGACTATTAAAGCCCTGGATAGTCAACAAATATGTACTCAATCAGTGGTCTAGATTAGGCTTCAGCTTTACTTCGATGACCATCTCCTACCGAAGGACACTCTGTACTTTCCCTGTTACAGATGTTATTGAACCCATCTCAGCACACAGTGAAAAGTGGCATCATGGCCTGGATGAAAACGGTATTCCAGTAGAGTCCCTACATCCCAGGACTTAGGCCTCCAATTTCCTCATTTTTAACCTTCTTCCCTGTTGTCTGTTTATGTACCTGTGTAGTCCCCTCTGGTTTCATCTGCTATTTGGTTTCTCCAGGCCCCTGAGTGGTTATTTAAATGCAGATGACTCTCAGGCAGCACTGGGCAGTTGTGATTTACCCTCTAGTTCCCCTCTTCTAGCTGCATTTTCCCAGGCTGTAAACGGTGGGAGAGAAACTTCCCAGGCAGTAAAGGCTGGCTCCGCTTCCAACTAGATCACAGGCTCTGTAGCAATTTGGCTTTTCCAGTGCATCGCCCATGCTCCATCTGTAGGATGCAAGGGTGCCAGTCGGCTCAGAGATAGGACAAGTGCCGGGGAACTCTTAGCTGGAAAGGATAAAGCACCCAAGAACAAGGCAATATTGTAAGAAGAAATTCTGATTTTTATGGTTCCTCAAAACCAAGCCTCACAGTTTCCAGCTTTTCTGCTTCTGCGATTTTGGCATTTTACCTCCAAGGAGGTCTGAATAATGAGCATGACTAGTCTTCTCAAGCACAGACTCCCATACTTAGAATGGAGTTGGCACAAAAACGAACACTGGGTTGGGCTGGCTGGTAGTCAAACACTGCCAGCAGGTGAGCCTGGAGCACTGGTTGGGGGAAGCACCTCTGATACAGGAGAGGTTTTCTTAAAATGTCACTCAAAGCTGGATTCAATTAAGCTACAAATTTGAAAAGAATCATGTTTCAAAATGAGAAACTGATCTTTATGCCTCATGATGGAGAAACCTTTCCAGATTACACTACATGAACACACACACACACACATACACACACACACGACGTCCATGAGTTGTAGGTTTTTTTCTCCCCCGTGGGGTATATAAAGCAAATTCTTTGAGCACGCATGATGGATGTCACTCTAGAGGAAAACTCCTCTCTATATCTGCTTTCAATAATCTGCCAGGGGACAAAATGTTAGCAATGTTAACACAGGAGAACAGCTAAAAATCCCAAATAAACACTATGCTCACAAGCAGAATGGGAAATAGCAAACTCAGTTCTGATAAAGTATGGGTAGCCATAATTATTCTTCTATCCTAACTTTCAAATATAAGAATGAACAAACATAATGTTTCTAACTTAAAAAGAGAAACTTCCAGAAATAAGATCCCTTGAGGGAAAAGACTGTCTAACTGAAACTCGGACCCAAGGCGGCTGAAGGTGCGCTCAGCTTTACTCTTCGTGCTGAGTAAACACTTTCCATTTATCAAGTGGAGGAAGTAAGAGGACTGAGCACTGTAGTACTGCCTTCACATTCCCCACTCCCCCCCAGAAACCCTCACGTAGGAATACTGGCTAACAGGAAACACAGCCCTGTGCAGGCCTCACTTACAAATTCCGTTGCCTCCTTGAGTTTTGGGTTCCAAGCCTGGGAAGCACGAGAGCCAGGCAGCCACCTTTGCTCACCACCATGTCTGATGCAGGCCAGCGCGGAGACTGGTACAGAGAGGAGAGCAGCCCAGAGGGAAGAGGAAGAGGCTCTTAATCACCATCCACGCAGAGCTGGCACTGCTTATAAAAACAACAGAACTCCCCCAGGTAGCAGCACCTCCCAGCTACCTTGCCTCATTACCAATTTGCAGTAATAACCTCTGCTGTGAGCATGAAAGGGAAGAGGGCTGGCCTAGATGGCCAGAGGGCAGAAAACAAGCAAGAGACCCCAAGCGATGGGTAGACAGTCACTTCAGGAGGGCTTCCTGATACCAAGGGCTCTTCTCTGAAGAGCAGGTGCCAGGGAATTACATGTGGATTTTGTAGGTACTCAGTAAAGGCTTACCGACTGCTCCCTTTCAAGTCGTTTGGAATATCTCCCTGTAAATAGAGCCAGCCGCCTGATTAGGGGTGCCGGCAGAGGTGGAACCTGTTATGGTAGTTTCTGTGTCCCCTCCAAGATCTGGCTGCCTCAAGGGGACTGCCTTCCAAAGGTTTGAGGACGATGGGGATTCCCTCTTCCCGGAAAGCCCACTTTGGATCTACACAAGCCAGGCCTTACAGACCCCTGACCAAATGTTGCTCCTTCCCCAAAAGGTAAGGTCACTCTTAAGAGTTGGCAAAAGCTTTAGAGTCTTCAGCAGTAATGAGCAAATGGTTTTTCTTGATCTGATCCATGGAAGACTCATTCCCTAGGGTCAGACTGTGGGGGACGGAGTGTACAGATTAGGAAGGATCATTTCATTTCTGTCTTGCTCAGGTATAATGCCTTATTCCTGCAGACAATTTTAGAGTTTTGTAGTAAAAACCCAGGGGGAAATGAGAAGGGATGGTTTTCAGGGATGAATCACGCCCTTTAAAGTTTTGAGCTCACTTGGCCTGGTCCCATTGCATGCCAGAAAATTAACCTTTAACTAGGCCCTTTTGAAAGAAGGTTGTAACTAAAAATATTTTTTTATTTTAACATAACATATCCAGAGCAAAAAGGTTACCCTTGCATTGGAGATAAAATGACCCATTAACCGGCCTTCTAACATTGCTTGTAAATATAAATATACAATATGAGACCATTCATTTCTGGATTTAAAAAAAATGTATTTAGTGCCATTTAAGAAATTAGGATGGACAGAAGCAGACATCCACGTCTCCATCTGTTGACTCACTGAACAGGCTTGGCAAAGCTTCCTTTGACCTCTCCCAAGACATCCTCTTAGGTGTCTGGCTCAGTCACCCCACCCCACCTCCATTCTAGCACGGGTGGGTGGTGGTGCCTGTTTCCCCTGGGCTAGCCAGATGCCACTCATTGCAGAGAATCAGAGTCATTCAATCCCGCCAGACCTGACCTCATGACCTGGGAGGGAAAGGCAGTTAGGAGGGGCACTGAGCCCAATTTCTTCCCTTTCAGGGATCTCCCAGACTCAGCCAGGCTGGAGTCCTTGGCTTTGGCTACTAATCCCTACACCTAGTGAGGAGGGTGTCTCCCTGGGGCAAACCATTAAAAGTTTTTTTTTGTTTTGTTTTGTTTTGCGGGTCTGGGGATGGAACCCAGGGGCATTTGACCTCCAAGCTACACCCCCTGCCCTATTTTTTATTCTTTATTTTGAAACCGGGTCTCACTGAGTTGCAGAGGGCTTCACTAAGTAGCTGAGGCTGTCCGCAAACCGCAATCCTCCTGTCTCAGCCTCCCGAATGCTGGGATTACAAGCGTGCGCCACCACGCCCGGCTCCATTAAAAGTTTTAACTGAAGACATTCCCACAATATCCAAAGCTTGGATTTGTCCATCTGAGTAGAATTGTTTCTCCTTTAGCAAATTTCTCATTGCCCAGGGGAGCCAGTGGCTGTGGCTTTACAACAAGCTTCTAAGGATCTGGAGTATATCTTTTCCTCAAAAATGTTTAAAGGAGTTGGGCATGCAGGGCGTGGTGGCACACACTTGTAATCCCAGATTTCCGGTGGCGAGACTGGAGGATCACAGTTCCTGGGCAGCCTCAGCTACTAGGCGAGGCCCTCAGTGAGACCCTGTTTCAAAAAAGTAGGGTTAGGGGGTGTAGCTCGGAGGTAGAACACCCCTGGGTTCCATCCCCAGTACTGCAAAAAAAAAAAAAAAATAAAATAAATAAATAAATAAATAAATAAATAAAAATTAAAAGACTAAAAAATAGGGCTGGGGGTGTACCTCAGAGGTACAATACCCCTGGGTTCCATCCTGAGTACAGAAAAAAAAAGAGTCGGGCGTAGTGGTACGCGCTTATAATCCCAGTACTTGGGAGGCTGAGACAGGAGCATCACAGGTTCACTTTCAGCCTCAGCTACTTAGTGAGGCCCTTTGCAACTCAGTGAGACCCTGTTTCAAAATAAAGAAAAAAAAATAGGGCTCGAGGTGCAGCTCAGAGGTAGAATGCCCCTGGGTTCAATCTCCAGTACCGCAAAAAAAAACAAAAACAAAAACAAAAACAAAACAAAAACATTTTAAAGTAAGCATTGAATTCACAAAGGAAGAAGAGGAAAGGAACCTGTGATATTCAAAGTAATTCCTCTCCTCCTTTTTTTGTGACCTTTCCTTCCCTGAAAATAGTGATTCTTCTGATGTTCTCATTTTTGCTACCAATGTTCCACTCTTGAGTATGTCATTAGGATGAGACTATACTCTCAATCTTTATGTTTTCATTAGACCTAGAAAAACAATGGATAAACAGAGAAGCTTTGGGTTTGGGTTCAAATTCTGCAGGATGAACTTTCTATGATAAAATGTGCCCATTCAGAAAGGCACTGGAAAATCTTGATTGAAAAACGTCTGTTCATTTTTTTTTTTTTTTTGGGCAGATTTTTGGTGGTACTGGGAGTGGAACCCAGAGGCTTTCTACCTCCGGGCTATACTCCCAGACCTATTTTATATTTTATTTGGAAACAGGGTCTCACTAAGTTGCTGAGCCTTACTAAGTAGCTGAGGCTGGCTTCAAACCTGTGCGATCCTCCTGTCTCGCCTCCCAAGTGCGGGGATTACAAGCGTGCGCCACCACTCCCGGCTAAAATGTCTGTTCATTTAAATGTGTATATTGTAGAAGTATTTTTCTCTCACCTAGAAATGAGCTAAAATACTATAATTCTTGGATGATAGGCAAATGGGGCTGTCAAGCACATTAGGACTAATGATTTTTAAATCACCGAGAGGAGAAATTTCAGAGCTGAAGTAAAAAGCTATTTCTGAATATTTAGCTATACTTTATTTGAAAATTCAGAAAGTTCATTAATAATTACTAACTTGTTTTCTCTTGGGTTCCTAATGGTTGGGTTATTTATTAAACAGGTATATCTCTGCCAAAAGATTTGAAAATAGCTGAGTGTTTCTTCAAATATGTCACTTGGCACTTTAACCAAAAAAGTAATGAAGAATGTCTGAAAATTTTAGAATTTTTGTAGAAGAAAAACAAGGTTCCAATAAAATAAAGGGAGACATCAATTACACATTCTGCCCATTTAAGAATTTAAAAGTAAGACTTCCAGGAAGATGGCGATGGAGGAAAGCGGCACTTACAAGCCCCGCTAACAATCGAACTCTATTACCACAAAACTAGCACCTTTCAGAGCCAGAAAACACCACCAGCAAAGAAATAAAACCTGTAAATACAAAAAGGACAGAGAAAAAGGGCTGGAAAAACAAGACACAAGAAAGAAACCAGCCCAAAGGGCCGCGCCTGCCTCGCGCCGCGGCCCAAAGGAGCCGGAGCGGCCAGAGCCGGGGAGTGGAGCAGCCAGACCCACAGCGCAGGGCAGCCGGACCCGCGGCGCAGAGCAGCCGAAGCCGGGGCACAAAGGAGCCGGAGCGGCCAGAGCCGGGTCAGGGAGCAGCCAGACCCGCGGCACAGAGCACCTAGAGCCACAGCGCGGAGCAACCCAAGCCGCGGCGCAAAGTGGCTGGAGCGGCCGGAGCCGCAGCGAGGAGCGGAGCGGCCAGAGCTGCGGCGAGGAGCGGCGCGGCCTACATCTTCGCTAGCAGCACCAGGCTCCAGAAGGAGGGAAATTCAGAACAGAGCTCAAATCCAAAGAGGAGGTACGCCGGCCTTGCGGCCTAGGTTGCAGCAGCAGTGCCTTACTGCTGGTGGCAGCGGCGAGTTCACCGGACGGCCCTAGACCAACACACTCAAGCAGCCACCAGGCGCCAGAGAGGAGGTGTGGACAGCAAGCCGAGGTGAGCCACTGCTGAATAGCCGGGCGGCAGTCAGCAGTTTCTTCGGCGCAAGGAGCATCTAAAGCTCCCAAGGGCCGGAATCAGCACACCTGGCAGGGACTCAGAGCGGAGCTCGAAACCAGAGAAGAAATACGCAGCATCACAGCCGAGGGCGTGGCAGTGATGCCATATTGCCAGTGGCGGCAGCAGCGAATCCACCGAGTTCTCTACAGCTCCATCAGCTGTACAGAAAATCAACAAAACCAAAAGCTGGTTTCTTGAAAAAATTAACAAGATTGATAAACGACTAGCCAACCTAACTAAAAAAAAGAGAGAATCAACCCAAATTATGAATATAAGGGATGAAAAAGGAGACATTACTACTGAGAGCGTAGAAATCCAGAGGATTATCAGAAACTACTTTGAAAAACTATACTCCAACAAAATGGAAAGTCTGGAGGAAATCGACAACTTCCTAGATAAATACAACCTTCCTAAACAGAGTCAAGAAGATATAGAACACTTAAACCAACCAATAACAATCAAAGAGATTGAAATAGCAATAAAGAGCTTACCATCAAAGAAAAGCCCAGGGACCAGATGGTTTCCCAAGTGAATTCTATAAAACCTTTATAGGAGAACTAATCCCAATACTACTCAAACTATTTCAGGAAATAGAAAAAACCGGGACTCTCCCAAATACATTCTATGAAGCCAACATCACACTAATACCCAAACCAAATAAAGACAGTTCAAGGAAGGAAAACTACAGGCCTATATCTCTGATGAACTTGGATGCAAAACTATTAAACAAAATACTAGCAACACGCATTCAAAACCACATCAAGAAAATCATTCACCATGACCAGGTAGGGTTCATCCCAGGGATGCAAGGCTGGTTCAATATACGAAAAACAATCCACGTAATTCATCATATAAACATAATCAAAGACAAAAACCACATGATCATCTCAATAGATGCTGAAAAAGCATTTGATAAAATTCAACATCCGGAAAAAAAAAAAAAAAAAAGGCTACATTTCAAGATGGCGACCGAGAAAAGCGGGGCTTAAGAGTCCCGCTAACAACCAATCTCCATTACCACAAAAAGAGCGCCTTTCATAGCCAGAAAACACCATCACCAGAAAAACAAAAAAAACCACCAGGCTAGAGAGAAAGCGGACTGAGAACAGAGCTCAGGGCCACAGAGGAGACACACGAGCCCGAGGATGCGGCAGCAGCGCCATACTGCCGGCGGCAGCGGCGAACTCAACGGACGGCTACAGCAAGCCAGGTGAGCCGCTGCGGAACAGCCAGGCGGGATATTTCGGCGCAGACAGCATTTAAAGCTCCCAGTGGCTGAGCTCAGCACACGCTGCAGGGATTCAGAGTAGAAATCAAAACCAGAGAAGAAAAAATACGCCAGCCTCATGGCCGAGGGCGTGGCAGAGGCGCCATATTGCCACCGGCGGCGGCAGCAGCAGTGAATTCACCGAGTCCAGTACAGCTACATCTGCGTACTCAAGAACAGTGAGTCAAATTGCGGGCCACAGAGGAGAAATCGCAGTATTGGGCCTCCTGGGACTTGACCCAGTGAGGGAGTGGTGGTGGCAGAGATATCACACCATAGGAGAACGTGCAACCTGGCACCTCCCATAGTTTAAAGCAGCCTCTATCGACTCCCTGGGTCGGAGACTCTGTGATACAACCCAGTAAAGGAGTAGTGGAGTCTGAGATACTACTGACTCGAGATCCAGAGCACCTTAAGTGAAGCCATAGTGACCCAAGGGAAGAACCCAGAGAAGGCACTAACCTCCAAAATCATGGGAAAGAGGAATAACAATGGAGTAATGAATGTGCACAACCCCACAACATCAGAACCTGATAAAACAGAAAATCAGAGATTTCTAGAAGATCAAATCAGGAAAATAACTGTAGAAATAATAGAGGTGCTTCGAAAAGAACTCAGAGAGAGCCAAAAAGAGATAAAGGATGCAATTAATGAAGTAAAGGCCTCAATTCAAAGCACAAACAACCGATTAGACCACATGGAGAACAGAATCTCGCTCTTAGAAGATGAGCAATCAAAAAATGAATGCATAGTTTCTGATCTGGAAAAAAATATCCAACAGCAGGAATCTGACATTGAAGAAATATGGGCCCATCTTAAGAGAGCTAACCTAAGAATAATTGGAATAGAGGAGGGAAAAGAAAGTGATACCAAAGGGATCAACAATCTCTTCAAGGAAGTAATAGCAGAAAATTTTCCAAATATAGAGCAAGAGGTTGATACACAGATCCAGGAAACTTATAGAACTCCCTTTAGACAGGATCGGAGAAGAGGATCCCCAAGCCATATAATTGTCAAAATGACCAATGTGGAAGCCAAGCAGAGAATCTTAAAGGCAACAAAAACAAAGGGCCAAGTGACATTCAGAGGCAAACCAATTAGAATCACTCCAGACTTCCCAAACCAAGTCAGGAGAGCCAGAAGGGCTTGGAGTAACATATTCCAAACTCTGAAAGAAAACAACTTCCAGCCAAAAATTTCCTATCCAGCAAAACTTTCTATCAAATTAGATGGAGAAATAAGAAGCTTCCATGACAAACAGAAACTGAAGGAATTTATGTCTTCAAAACCAGCGCTAGAGAAAATACTCAAAGAGATTAACTACAAAGAAGAAATAGGGAACACTCACCAGAACCAGAGAAACAAGAGTTTCCATCCAACAGACAACTAAGATTGGTTATCTGTGGAGATTCATTATTTATGTTAGTCTTTTACCTATCTCTAAGTTGTATTGTTTGCCTTTATTGGTGTTAATTTTTAGGATTTCTAGTTGGAATATTAATATACCTTCAGATATAGCATTTGGAAATATTTTATCCAATTCTATTAGTAACTTTTAACTCTGTTTACATTGTCTTTGGATACACAATATTTTCTTTTATTTTTTAGGGAGTTTGTATATTCTTCTGTTGCCTGTGCCATTGAAATCATATCCAAGAAATCACTGCCAATTTCAATGTTGTGAGGTTTTATGACCCAGATTTTCTCCTAAAAGTTTATAGTCTTAAGATTTATATTTAGGTCTTTTATCTATTTTGAGTTAATACTTGTATATGGGATTAGGTAAAGGTCCAATTTTATTCTTTTCCATGTAATTATTATTTTTCAACAATATTTAGTTAAAAGATTATTATTTCCACCACCAAATGTTCGTGGAAACCTTGTCAAAAATAACTTGACAATATAGGGAAGAATTTAGCTCTAGGCTTGTATTTAACTCCAATGGTCTATATATCTGCCTTTAGAACAGTACTACACTGTTTCAATTATTGTAGCTTTATATGGTTTGAAATCAGAAAATATATATCTGCTAGCTTTGTTCTTTTTCAAGATCGTTTTGGGTATCTAGAATTCATATTCCATATTAGGATAGATATTTTTCTGAAAAATAAATATATAAATATATGATAGTTTCACCTAAAAAAACAGAAAAAAATATGCTCTAGTAAGAAAGAAAGCAAAAAGAAATATTGAAATGCTATCTTTAAATCATCAAACACTTGGTATCAGACAAATGAAACTGTTATGTGAGATTATCATTTTTAATTTTGGATAAATTGCTATAATACTAGATGTCAACCACTAAGCCAAGCATGGGAAGGAGGGATGGGGAGAGAATGGGGTGGGGATCGGGTGGGGGCTGACTGGGCGATGTGTGCATGTATGTCTACAAAAGTTTGTATCCCACTATGATGTATGAATACAGTGCACCAATAAAATAAAATTAAAAAAAAAAAAAATTCAACATCCATTTATGATAAAAACACTGCAGAGCATTGGAATAGAAGGAACATATCTCAACATTATTAAGGCAATCTACAATAAGCCCACTGCCAACATCATATTAAATGGGGAAAAACTTCAAGAATTTCCCCTAAAAACTGGAACGAGACAAGGATGTCCACTATCACCACTTCTCTTCCATATAGTACTAGAGACTCTAGCCAGAGCAATAAGGCAAGAAAAGGAAATCAAAGGAGTACAAATAGGAAAAGAAGAACTTAAGCTTTCACTATTTGCAGATGACATGATACTATATTTAGAAAACCCAACAAACTCAACCAAAAGGCTTATAGAACTGATCAACAAATTCAGCAAGGTATCTGGATACAAAATCAATCTTAAAAAGTCAGAAGCTTTCCTGTACACCAACCATAAATCCACTGAAAAAGAAATTCAGAAAACACTTCCACTCAGGATCTTCCACAAAAAAATAAAATACCTAGGAATAAACTTGACCAAGGAAGTAAAAGATCTCTACAAAGAAAATTATAAAACACTGAAAAAAGAAATCGAAGAAGATCTTAGAAGATGGAAAGACCTTCCATGTTCATGGATTGGTAGAATAAATATCATTAAAATGGCCATCCTCCCAAAAGTGATCTACAGATTTAATGCAATGCCCATTAAACTACCAAAATCATTCCTCACAGACATAGAAAAATCAGTCCTTAAATTTATCTGGAATAACAAAAAGCCCAGAATAGCCAAGGTAGTTTTCAGCAACAAAAACCATGCAGGAGGAATCACAATACCTGACTTTAAACTATACTACAAAGCCATTGTAATAAAAACAGCATGGTACTGGCAAAAGAACAGATATATAGACCAATGGAGCAGAGTAGAAGACCCAGAAACAAGTCCACACACTTTCAGCCAATTGATTTTTGACAAAGGGGCCAAAAACATATACTGGAAAAAAGATAGCCTCTTCAACAAATGGTGTTGGCAAAACTGGTTAACCATATGCAGAAAATTGGATATTAATCCCACTTTTTCACCCTGTACAAAAGTCAACTCACGATGGATCAAAGACTTGGAAATTGAACCAGAGACTTTGAAGCTCCTTGAAGAGGGCATAGGTCCAACACTACAACACATAGGCACAGACAAACATTTCCTCAACAAGACCCCAAAGGCACAACAAATTAAAAGGAGAATCAATACATGGGATTGCATGAAACTGAAGAGCTTCTGTTCAGCAAAGGAAACTATCAAGAACCTCAATCGAGAGCCAACAGAATGGGAGAAGATTTTTGCCACCTACACCACTGATAGAGGACTAATATCTAGAATATACAGAGAACTCAAGAAACTCAACACTAAGAAAACAAAGCATCCAATAACAAAATGGGCAAATGAACTAAATAGACACTTCACAAAAGAAGAAATTCAAATGGCCAATAAATGCATGAAAAAATGCTCAACATCACTGGCAATCAGAGAGATGCAAATCAAAACTACCCTGAGATTTCACCTAACTCCAACTAGAATGGCCATCATTCAAAACACAAACAACAACAGATGCTGGTGAGGATGTGGAGAAGTGGGAACTCTAAGACATTGTTGGTGGGATTGCAAATTAGTGCAACCACTCTGGAAAACAGTATGGAGAATCCTCAGAAGAATGGGAACAAATCTACCATTCGATCCAGCAATACCACTGTTGGTATCTACCCAAAAGAAAAGAAACCAAACTACCAAACTAATGCATGTGTATCTATGTTCATAGCTGCACAATTCACCATAGCCAAACTATGGAACCAGCCAAGATGTCCATCAACAGATGAATGGATTACAAAACTGTGGGAAATGTACACAATGGAATTTTACTCAGCCATCAAAAAAAACCTCAATTACATCATTTTCAGAGAAATGGATGGAACTGGAGGACATTATGCTAAGTGAGATTAATCAGTCACAAAAAATAAAAAATCAGATGCTTTCCCTAATATGTGAGAGTTAGGGAGAAATGTGTCATAGGAGGAACTCTTGAAAGAGGAAATCCTATAGAGGAGCAAACAAAACAACCTAAAGGAGGAGAAAGGAGAGGGGAAGAGGAAAATCTCTAAAACACATAAAGTACTTAAACATATCAAAGTCAATCACTAAGCCAAGCAAGGGAGGGAGGGATGGGGAGGGAGAGAAACAAGATTTTCCATCCAAAAGACAACTAAGATTAGTTATCTGTGGAGATTCATTATTTATGTTAGTCTTTTACCTATCTAAATTGTATTGTTTTGATGGGGTGTGTCTATACAGCGCCTAAGAAGATTCGGCCTGAGCGGCCTACAGCCTAAGGCAAAACTTTAAGTAATGGGGTGTGTCTATACAGCACCTAAGAAGATTCGGCCTGAGCTGCCTACGGCCTACGGCAAAACTTTAAGTAAAGTGATTCAGTAAAAAACGGTCAAGATGGCGCCTGGAGGAAGCTAGGAAGGCGGAGTTTCCCCATTCACTATGGGTGGGGAAACTGAGCGGTTTTTCCCTTTCTACCTTAAAAGGAGCTTCCCGTACACATGAATGGCTCATGTACTGGCCTGGGATTGGCTGTAAACTACGTGCTAGTGATCTTTATCCCAGATAGGCTAGGCTAAATTCCCCTCATGGCTTGGTGCTATATAAAGAACTGCTTGGAGAGAAATAAATGAGATCTTGCTTGACTTGACTCCCGGCTCGTGGGTTTGTGTTCGAGTCGTCCGGTACTCATCATCTCGCCAAGCCCCGTCAGCTGTCGGGCAGGATTCCCGACATTGTTTGCTTTTATTGTTGTTAATTTTTAGGATTTCTAGTTGGAATATTAATATACCTTCAGATATAGCATTTGGAAATATTTTATCCCATTCTATCAGTAACTTTTAACTCTGTTCACATTGTCTTTGGATATACAATATTTTTTTTTTTTTAGGGAGTTTGTTTACCCTCCTGTTGCCTGTGCCATTGAAATCATATCCAAGAAATCACTCCCACTTTCAATGTTGTGAGGTTTATGACCCAGATTTTCTTCTAAAAGTTTATAGTCTTAAGAATTATATTTAGGTCTTTTATCTATTTTGAGTTAATATTTGTATATGGGATTAGGTAAGGGTCCAATTTTATTCTTTTTCATGTAATTTTAATTTTTCAACAATATTCAGTTAAAAGATTATTATTTCCTCCACCAAATGTTCGTGGAAACCTTGTCAAATATAACTTGACAATATATGGAAGAATTTAGCTCTAGGCTTTTATTTAGCTCCAATGGTTTATATATCTGCCTTTAGAACAGTACTACACTGTTTCAATTATTGTAGCTTTATATGGTTTGAAATCAGAAAATATACATCTTCTAACTTTGTTCTTTTTCGAGATCCTTTTGGGTATCTAGAATCCATATTCCATATTAGGATAGATTTTTTTCTGAAAAATAAATATGTAAATATATGATAGTTTCACCTAAAAAAAAAAAGAAAAAATATTCTCTGGTAAGAAAGAAAGCAGCCGGGCGTGGTGGCGCACGCTTGCAATCCCCGCGCTTGGGAGGCAGAAACAGGAGGATCGCGCAGGTTCGAAGCCAGCCCCGCGCGCTGGTTTAGGAGACCCTGTTTCCAAATAAAAATGTAAAAATAGGTCTGGGAGTGTAGCCCGGAGGTACAAGGGCTTCCAGGAACCCCAGTACCACCAAAAAAAAAGAAAAAGAAAAAGAAAGAAAGCAAAAAGAAATATTGAAATGTTATCTTTATGTTATCAGAAGCTTGGTATCAGACAAATGAAACTGTTATATGAGATTATCATTTTTAATTTTGGATTAATTGCTATAATACTAGATGTCAATCACTAAGCCAAACATGGGAAGGAGGGAATGGGGTGGGGATTGAGTGGGGGTTGACTGGCGATGTGTGCATGTATGTCTACAAAAGTTTTCTTTGTATCCCACTATGATGTATGAATACAGTGCACCAATAAAAAATTAAAAAAATAAAAAATAAATAAAACCTCCAAAAAAAAAAGAATTTAAAAATGTCTGGGTATCAAGAGGAGCTCCCAGGAACCACTTTAAAGAACTGGATTTGGGAGCCAGGTGTGGTGGTATACCTGTAATACAGTATTTGGGAGGCTGAAACAGTAGGATGATAGATTCAAGAGCTGCCTCGGCAACTTATTGAGACTCTTAAAACCCAGTGAAAACCTGTTTCAAATAAAAAAGGACTGGGCGTGTAGTACAGAGGTGGCATGCCTCTGAGTTCAATCCATGGTGAAGCCCCCCCATACTCCCCACACATACACTCAAGAACTGGATTTGGATGCATGAGACAGTCTCAGTTCTTAATTGTAAAAGTCTACAACCAAGAGAATAATACATTGGGATTCCAAAATATAGTGTTTGTATGAGGCATCAGGGTGAATACCTAAGAGACTGTAAATAGGATGAGAGTGGGCATCTCCCAGGCTGAAATCTCAGGATTGAGCTGATATTACAAACCAAATGTCAGAAGTTTCCCTACAGTTCTGGCCTGTGCTTTTTTCCCAACCCTGATAATCTAGGGTAGTGTCTATCTTGAATTGCTCCTATGGCGGGGGAACCATGAAGTTACTTTGGCCACATAACGTTGCTCTGCTTCAAGGAAATTGTTATGGTCTGTGTATGAAATGTCCCACAGAAAACCTCATGTGCTGGCATGTTTCTTCCTCTCTCTCTCTCTCTCTCTCTCTCTCTCTCTCTCTCTCTCTCTCTCTCTCTCTCTCTCTCTCTTCTAGCTGTGGAGCAGTTTCCCTTCCACACCTTGCTGCCATGATGCCATATTTCTGCCTTGGAGCAGGCCACACATGGACTGAAACTGTCCACCTAATAAAATTATCCTCCTTTAAGTTATTCTTGTCAAGTATTTTGGTTATAGGGTCTCACTATTTGTTTAACATAATATGCTAAGTATATAAACATAAAGAATAATATAATAATATATAATATAATATATAATAATATAATATATACATATAAAATAATATATAATATAATATAAAATATAAAATATAATATAAAATAATATAATAATATAAATAATATTAAGTATATAATATAAATATAAAAGTACATAATATGTTAAGTTAACATAATATGTTAAATATATTTGGTTAACAGGGTCTCACTGAGTTGCAAAGGGCCTCACTAAGTAGCTGAAGCTGTCTGTGAACCGAGATCCTCCTGTCTTAGCCTCCCAAATGCTGGGATTACAAGCATGTGCCACCACACCCGGCTTGCCATAAAAAATTCTTAAAGGAAACTTGGCCTACCAATTTCACTTTGTTTTAAAGTGTGTATGTGCCGGGCGTGGTGGCGCACGCTTGTAATCCCCGCACTTGGGAGGTGGAGACAGGAGGATCGCGCAGGTATGAAGCCAGCCATGCTGGCTTAAGAGACCTTGTTTCCAAATAAAAATATAAAAAATAGGTCTGGAGTGTAGCCTGGACGTAGAAGGGCTTCCAGAAATCCCAGTACCACCAAACAATAAAAAATAAAAATAAGTAAATAAATAAATAAAGTGTGTGTGTACACTAATGTAGTTGACACATCTCTTTCTCTCTCTCAAAGTCATATAAACAGTTTTCCTGGGTATACTATAAAATATGCATCTTTTTTTAAACTTAGAAAATAAAATCAGCTCTTGAAGAACTAGTCAGCTCTCACATATGGGAAACATGATTGGAGACTCTCATCGTTTGGAATTTGAGATGCTTTCTCTTTTTGCAACACTGCAGATGAAGAGTTTAGAATTTGATAAATTATAAACCTAATGAGGCTTCTAACTCCTCTAGCCAGTCATTAGCTGCCAGGAAATGATCGTTGTTACTTAATTATAAGATGAGGCTAACCATTGAGAAATGCTCAAAGTGATCTGATTGGCCAATATACCCAGGACTAATTCCCCAGGCATGCCCTCTACATGCCAATTAAAGCTGCATCACCCACAATGAAAGGCTGCGTGCCGTTGGCTGTGTTCTACGTTGTCATTTTTAGATTAACAAAATCTGAACAAAAACAATTCTAGTCTAGGGCACTTCTCAAGCACGAATGGCTACTAGACCTTTCTAGTTTGGAGGATACGGTATCCACTTATGAGCTTATTGTTCTTCAGGAAATATCCTGTATTCTCACTTTGATTCCATTAAAAAAAGAGGCAATCTTGAAGATATTAAAGACAACCAATCATTGGTTATAATGACTATCAGATAGAAGAATGCCAAAAGCCTTCCAAAAGGAAAGTGTATATATTTCACTCGTTTGCAGTGAAAATGGGTGATGGTGGAAAATATTGAGTAATAAACGGGACCACCATTCTATCAGTGCAGGTTCTACTAGTATACAGATTTTTAAAACAAACAAACAAACAACAACAACAACAAAAGCCACTATCAAGAGGTTTCCAGAATAAAGTTTTCAATTTTATCTCAATGCATTATAATTTTATGCAGTTGTGTTCCAACACTGGTTTGATCAGATCTCTTCTGCCTTTTGTTTCTGGAATACCCCTCGGGTGGAGTTGCAGGACAATATGTTGGTTGGGATCAGAGGCCTGCAGCTCCCAGACTGCCTGGAATTGGTTTCCAATACCTACACTGTTATTTCAGCTTGGTACTTGGATGAGAAGAAAAGAATAGTGAGAACACTGAAATGTTTGCTGAAACATAAGAACCCCTCCCCAACTTAAGTTCAAGGCGTGTTGCAAGATTTCCATTGTAAACAGATCACCTGGAATTTAGAGGAGGCTGTGCAACCTTCTCATAAAAGGATGACATCAGCTCCCACTTACCTGGGAATTGTGAGGATTAGCTGAGTGAATACACCTACAACAGCGTACTAAGTGCTCAATTAAAGGTGAGATTTTTATTTTGTTGACTTTTGTTCTATTTGAGGGGCAGTGCTATTGAAATATGCCCAGGAAACTAGTGTTAAAAACTGCTTGGGGCAGCATGGATAAACATCAAGGTGACTCCATCTCTCCAAGCACACACAACACATAAAATTTCCTAAGAATGTGGTTTTTGTTTGTTTTTATAATTCACCATTTTAAAGCCTAAGACTCTGATGGCTTTCTAGTAACAGTATTTACAGTACTGCCTCAATTCCTAGGGAAAACAGTGATAGAAAGCTGGGTGTGGTGGTACACAACTATAATGCTAGTACTTGTAAGGCTGAGACTGAGAGATCACAGGTTCGAGACTAACATCAACAACTTAGCAAGACCCTGTTTCCAAATTAAAAAATTAAAAGGGCTGGGGGGTGTAGTTCGACAGTAGAATAACCCTGTATTCAATCTCCAGTCCCCTCCCCAGTTAATAATAATAATTTTAAAGTGGTAATAGAAACCCCCAAGGTGAATACGTTGTCCATACTCGCCATCTCATTTTGCCTCTTCTTCTTTCTTCAACCCACTGCAGTCCAGCATTTGTCCCCATGCCTCCCATGACTGCTCTGCTCAAAGTCACCGTTGTTCTCTATCTTGCAAGGTCAGCGATTTGTGCCCATCTCTCTCAGCAGAGACTGTCCCCTTCTTGAAACACTCTCCTCTGGGCTCCCACAGCACCAAGCCCTCTTGAGATCTTCCTCCTGCCCCAGGGCAGGGCTCCTTCCACATGCCTTTGCTGAGCCCACCTTCTCTCTGAGTGCCTGTGCCTGGGACTTACTCTTTATATCTTTTCTTTTCCCCATTTACATGCTGTCCTCAGGAGAGTGATTCCAGTCTTAGGACCTTACATATTACTTATATGTTGATAACTCTCCACTTAATGTCTTGGCTCTCTTTTACTGTTAAATTCTAAACTCTTATGTACAACCACAAACCCAGACATCTGATTGATATATCGAATCAAGCATAATATTTCTAATGTAGAATTCTTGATTCTGCTCTTGCCCGATCCCTGCCTCATCTGAAAATCAGTTGGTTTTACTGTCTCAAATCTCACCAGCTATGTCCACTGCTACTATGTCAGAGGAAGAAACCATCACCTCCTTGCGTTAGTAGAAGAACTTCCCTATTGGCTTCCCTTCCTACTTCTGCTTTTAGCCTCACATACTCTATTTCTCAAAATAGGATCTCAGTGTTATTTCATAGAAATAAACTTCATACTAATGTTTCCTTGCTTAAAATGCTCCAAGGACCTAGTGCTACACTTAGAATAGCATTTAACTCCTTACGATGGAGTACAGGCTCTGTGTGGCATGGCACCAGTCTATCTGTTCTCTGTGCTTCATTTGCTTTTACTGACCTTCATGTCCATCAATATTCAAAGACTGTTCCCATTTCAAGGCCTTGCCCCTCTGCCAAGAATACCTCACACAAGCCAGGCGTGGTGATGCACGCTTGTAATCCCAGCATTTGGGAGGCTGAGACAGGAGGATCGTGGTTCGAGGCCACCCCTAGCTACTACTTAGTGAGGCTCTCTGCAACTCAGTGAGACCTTGTTTCAAAATAAAAAAAATACAATATAGGGCTGGGATGTAGCTTGGGGGTAGAATGTCCAGGGTTCCATCCCCAGTACTGAAAAAAGAAAAAAGAAAAATAAAGAATACCTCACACCTTCATGTGGCTGGTTCCTTCCTCTTATTTCAGTTTTAGTTCAAAAGTCATCTGTCCTTTTCTAACTCTTTCTAAAGCAGCCAATCCCATGTACCTGTTCTATTTTTTTTACAGCATTTATTATGTAAAATTATTTCTACATTTAGTTGTTTGCTAATTGTATGCCCCCATGAGAAGTTCTATGAAAGCAATGCCTCTCCTATCTTATTCACCAAAACATTCCCCTTCCTTGCCTGCCATGGAGCAGGTAGTCCACAAAGATCTGCGGCATGAGGTAATTATCTCTGAGGGTAATAGCAGTTTGCAAATTATACATAATAGCCCTCTCGAACTCAGTGGCTAGTCCAAATAATTCACCAATACTTAAGAAAGTGCTGGGACCTGGGGCAAATTGAACTGAAGTTTATGTCTGATTGAAATCTACAGTCAAATAAAACTTATGTTCAAGCCTATGTTCATTTGCCCTTTATAGCTTCTTCTCTGATTCCTCATCAGGAGCCATCAAATGCTCATGGCAGAAGCATCCGTACAATCTTCCTTCGCCTTTTTCCTCTGGCTTCCTAGTCTAACAAGAATTCTTTAGCTGCAACTGATTGGATGAAAGAAATGAGTGCTTCTGTGCCCCAGCTTCTTCTAACCCAGTGGCCACTCCCTGCTTTATCTAAAACCTGGCCGCAGCAACTCAGGAGGCTCCGTCCAACTCTTCCTTTGAGAGTAGATCTGCTAAAATTTCCACAAGGGATGCAAGTCCACCAAAGTCAATGCATACAATGGCTGCTGCCACAGATTTTAACAAATGGTGGCAGAAATGACCTTCGACTTCACCGGTCTGCTCTCGCCTTTCCTGCTCCATCTAATGAAACTTCTAGCACTGCAGGTAGTGGAAAGGAGAGTACCGAGCTGGCATGTAAGTCTACACCGGGCTCTGCTGTAACCGGTTAGTGTACTAGTGGGCAAATCGTTTACTTTCTCAGGGCCGAGTTTCTTTATCTGTAAAAAGAGACCCTGTTAGGAGATGACTTCTAACTGTGCAGAGTGTGGAAACATGTTGAATCCAGTGAATACCAAGCAATTAAACTAATGGGTGTAGCTCGTTAGGACTTGTGCTGTCCTCCTATAGTTAAGACAGTGGAAGACAGGGTCAATTTGGCCAGAGGATTGGACTGAGTCCTATATTGTCATTGGCTACAACTTCCAGAGATGGGACTTCCAGGGATTAATGAATTCCAATGGGATATTTCATGGTACACATATGTGCCAAAAACTATAATCCAACATAGTCGGATTATATCCAACATAGTTCCCATTGCTACATGCCGGGTTGGTGTGCCAAACTGTCTAACTAACATCTTCATCTGATGTTAATAGTTTCATCCAACTGCAAATATTTGAAATGTTTCCCACCCCATCAGCTTGTCATCTTCTCCATCCCAGTTGATGGCACTTCATCCACTCAGTGCTCAAGCCTGAAACCCTCACTCCTCTCTTCCTCTTACCCCACATTTAACCTTCCAGCAGACACTGTTGTTTCAACCTTCAAAATCAATCCAGAACCCACAGTATCTCATCACCTCCAGGCCCAAGTCACCATCACCTCTGTTCTTGATCATAGCCACTGCGTTCTCACCAACCTCCTGCCTCCCCCTGACCTCCCACCTCCAGTCCTTTCGCAGCCTGAGTGGCTTTCCTGAACATTAGTCAATTCTGCCCTTGCTCTGCTCCAAACTTTGCAATCTTTCTTCATTTCACTAATGGTAAGTGCTATGGGGACTTGGGGTGAAGGGAATTGTCTGAAGCTGCTTGGGTGTATTTGAGAAAGACTGAGGCGGCCACTGTAGCTGGGGCAGAGTGAGATAGGGAGAAGATTGGGGTTCTGGGATTAGGTTAAAGATGCGGCAGGTGCATAGGAAGAGGGGTTCATCAGGCCATCGTGAGGACTAGGTTTTACTTTTAGTAATATATTATTGTCCCTTTAAACACAGAAACAGATTGAAATTCCTTACAGACCACATCAAAAATTTTTGCAAATATGATGAGTATTATCTGACTTCCATTCGAACGATCGTTCCAACTTCTGGTATTATTAAATCCCAGAGGCAGGCCTGCAATACACAGCACACACACTTCCATGTCAGCTCAAATGTCTACACACACATTCATTGTGGACATTTCTTTATGATTCCTGTTTGGCTTCTGAAGTGCAGCCCAACTTTGAAAGCACCACTATAGCACCCTTTTAGAAAGGCGTGACAGAGGAGAGGTGCGGGGCGGCAGCAGTTTTGATGTGCAGCGGTAACTGCCCCTACCCGGAATTCTCATGCCCCTCACCCACCCTTGGAACCCAAACAACAAAACAGGCCTCGAGGCCCCTGAAATGACCCAGGCCCCAAGCAAACCTTGCTCATGCTTCATCTCCCAGGAAACCCAGAAACTTCCCAAGAATGAGAAGACAGGAGCGAGGCAGGCAGCCGAGTGGCCTGGAGCGGGAGCTATAATGCACTGTCTTTTACAGACAACAGCACTTCAGTGTCAAAGCCACAAGACCAGGGGCAGGCACGGCCTGCAGGGGAAAGCCTTCACGGGCCAGCATGAGACAGCGATCACAGGCAGGCGGCCCGGGTGAGAGGACAGGGTCAGCAGGCTGCCATGTCTGAATGCTGAGCACGCCTGCAATCGTTCTCCACTCAGGCATTTTAATGAGGAATAAAGGAGAAATGGGAAGGTTTTATGATCACTTTATGTATCTGTTAAAAACACAGGGCCACTCTTTTACATTTGATCTTAGCCAGAAGGCAGGAATGTGATGAGTAAACTCTGAGAATGTCAATTTCTCTCTCACAGAGAGACCTGAAAAATATTTGATTAGAAACATTGAGCCCTTCCAGTCCCAGGAGCATCTGGAACCACGGTTTACAGTGCAGACATGGCCAGGTCCAAGAACCACACCACGTACAACCAGGCCCGCAAATGGCACAGAAACAGCATCTAGAAACCTTGATTCTCAAAGATACGAATGTCTTAAGGGGGTGGACCCCAAGTTCCTGAGGAATATGCATCTTGCCAAGAAGCACAAGAAGGGCCTGAAGAAGATGCAGGCCAATAACGCCAAGGCCATGAGCACACGAGCCGAGGACATCAGGGCCCTTGTAAAGCCCGAGGAGTCTAAGCCCAAGATCCCCAGGGTGCCACCCACAAACTCAACCGACTTGATCTTATTGCCCACCCCAACCTCGGCAAGCGCACCCATACCCGCATCACTAAGGCTCACTGCATCTGCTGGCCAAAGGCCAAGGCTCAGACCAAGACCTTTATCCTGGGATAAAACCCAAACCAAGGCCCAGGCTAAGGCCCAAACCAGGCCCCGGCCTCAGCGCCAGCTCCTGCTGCAGCTCCCAAGGGTGCGCAGGCCCCAGCAAAGGCTGCACAGTAAAGGCCTCTGTCTGCAAACGAGGACAGAAGGACTGGTGTGACCCCTGGGCCGTTTACAAGTAAAACCGAGCTGTGGCAGGGGTGGTGGTGGTGGTGGAAATAAGAAATTTAAGATCCAGGCCCACAAATTACAAAGATTAACATGTAGGATTAAAGCAAAAATAAGGTCCCTCCTCAGAATTTTACCCCAACTTCCTCCATAGAATGTTTTAGGAAGAAAATGCAGATTGCTAGATGAGGGGGCATCTGTGAGCAGAAGACATATCCTTACCTCTTCCCTTCCTTCCCCATCTTATTTCAAATTCGAAGAATATTGTTTTAATTCCACTAACTCATCTCATCCTCTGAAATCACTTTGGTGTTTCACACAAATCCACAGGTAAATAGAAAGGAAACAGATAAATATTCTGACACACAACAATCTTGAAGGAAACAATTCTGTATCATGAATATCAGTTAGTGGGGGAAAAAAGTGCTTCACTTAGGAACTCTCCAATGAATGATAACATTTATTTATTTATTTATTTATTTATTTATTTATTTATTTATTTATTTTTGTGGTACTGGTGGTAGAACCTAGAGGCTTTCTACCTCCAGGCTATACTCCCAGTCCTATATTTTTTATATTTTATTTGGAAACAGGGTCTCACTAAATTGCTGAGAGCCTCACTAAGTAGCTGAGGCTGGCTTCAAACCTGTGCGATCTTCCTGTCTCAGCCTCTCAAGTGCTGGGATTACAAGTGTGCAGCACCATGCCCAGCAAATGATAACTTATAAAACATCATCTTTGCGCCAGGCGTGGTGGCGCATGCTTGTAATCCCCGCACTTGGGAGGCAGAGACAGGAGGCTCGCGCAGGTTTAAAGCCAGCCTCCCTGGCTTAAGAGACCCTGTTTTCAAATAAAAATATAAATAGGTCTGGGAGTGTAGCCTTGAGGTAGAAGGGTTTCCAGGAACCCCAGTACCACCCCCAAAAAATAAAATAAATAAATAAAATAAATAAATAAATAAAATAGAACATCATCTTTCTTAAAGAAAATCTTTGTGTAAATTGGTTAAAGGAAATAAAGAATGTTCTTGCTAATTCCTTGAAAAGAGTGAGGGCTCAGGTCCAGCTGTGCAGTGCATGACGGACTCCGCGTGGTAGCCCAGGGCTTGCCTTGGGTCTTCTGGTAATTAGCTTTGTAGCCAGGAGTCAAGTTTTATAAACTGTGAAGTAGCCAGGCAGACAGACTGGCTCTACAAGGTAATGTTTCCAATTTGACTCATGCTTTTGATCTCTGACCTTAAAAGTCATTTGTGGTCCAATTGCCACCAGACATTCTATTTATTTATTTATTTATTTATTTATTTACTTCAGTACTGGGGATTGAAATCAGCGCTGCGCTGTCACTGATCATTTCAATATTTATTTATTTATTTTGTGGTACGAGGGATTGAACCCAGAGGCATTCTACCAATTCACCCCCAGCCTGATTTTATTTTTTATTTTGAAACAGGATCTCAACAGGTTGATAAGAGTCTCACTACTTGCTGAGGCTGTCCTTGAACCTGTGATCCTCCTGTCTTAGCCTCCCAAGTACAGGGATTACAGGCCTGTACCACCATGCCAGGCTTTTTTTTATTTTGAGACAGAGTCTCACTAATATCACCTAGGCTGGCCTCAAACTTGCGATCTTGCTGTCTCAGCCTCTAGAGTAGCTGGGATTATAGGCATGTGCCACGGCATCCTGCTCCATCAGACATTTTAATTTTTATTTTGTTGTGGTGCTGAGTATTGAGCCCATGGAATTCGACCTCCAAGCTACATCCTCAATCCTATCTTATTTAGAAACAGCCTCTCTCTAAATTGCTGAAAGCCTCCCTAAGCTGCTGGGGCTGGCTTTCAACCTGCTATCCTCCTGATTCAACCTCCCAAGTACTGAGAAGACAGATTCGCGCCACCTTGCCTAGCTTCCATCAGATGTTCCTAAAGGTGGTGGACTTGGTGGTCAGCTAAGACACTCAATCTTTGGTTGACTTCTTGCCTTAGTGTCTAGACTTGGGGCTGCAGGAGATAGGAGAAAGGAAGAAAGCAAGAGGAAACGAAAACACAGATTAAAGTATATTTCCTCAAGCGAAACATCCCGACCTTAAAAGAGTCACAAATGAAGTCAAAACCATAAAAGAGATGTTAGAAGGAGCTCTTCCAACTAAAATCAACAAATATATTGCTAAAAGAACTGTAAATCAAAGTCTACTGCTTAGTGCATTCTTAGAGTTTCTTTCTAAGAGCAAATTCCAGAGAGAAATGGACTGTCATGAATCCAGACAGCTCAGCGGTAAAGACAACTGACCTCAGTTGTTTCCCTTGAGGAGATAAGATCACTCCTATCCTCTCCAGTAGCTTTAGTAGCTAATGTCCCTCCACTGGGCTCTCAAAACCATCAACTGAGAAGAAAAAATCCTTTGCTTTTAGCAAGCACCGCCAGCACTTTAAGCACAGACAGCATGAAGACTGATAAAAATATGTGTGACATGGTTGAGATTTATTCCTGTATCCATCAATCTTTGTCAGGGGCCTTTATTCCCCATACGGCCTCCCTTCCTCAATCAGTGGGAAAATTTGCCTTCCAGATCCCATCTTTGTTTCCTTCTCAAACCAAACTCCCACAAATATGATTAATTCTTGCTTAAAGAGGGTTCTGGAAAATGAGAGAACGTTTATCTCCCTGTGAGAAATAAAATGAACTGAAAACCAGAGAGAAACTTAGGTAGGAATACGATAGTGAATGGTTACATATTTACAACATAAGAGGTAGTTCATTTGAAAACCAACGGACAAGTGCCTGGCCTGGCTCTCTGCCTCAGGAATCAAGAATGTTCCTTTGCTGAAAGCTGCCATTTTGTTAACATTTGAGTAAAAGATCTGGCTGCAGGAAAAGAGGATGGGAATGAATACATGAACTATAGTTCTGCAAACCAGTGTCATGGCAGATGAGTTCCTTCTGTAACTATCCTTTAAAATGACAAATTTGAAAAGAAGTGCCTAGATATAAAAGCATAATTTTGATATCAAGTATGGCCGTGCCTCTGTGAAAACTTATCAATCTACTCATTCAATTGCCCTAAACTAAATAGGTTGCAAAGGCCAGGCATGGTGGTGCATACCTATAATCCCAGTACTTGGGAGTCTGAGACAGAAGCATCGCAGGTTTGAGGCCAGCCTCAACAACTTTGCGAGATCCTCTTCAACTTAGTGAGATCCCATTTCAAAATTAAAACATTAAATAAAATAGGGCTGGGGATGTAACTTGGAGGTAAAATGCCTCTAGGTTCAATCCCCAATATGGTAGGGAGGGAGGGAGGGAGGGAGAGAGAGAGAGAGAGAGAGAGAGAGAGAGAGAAAGAGAGAGAGAGAGAGAGAGAGAGAGAGAGATGGAAGAAGTTGGGTATGGTAGCGTATGCCTGTGATCTTGGGAGCTGAGGCAGGAGGATCACAAATTTGAGGACAGTCTTAGCCACTTAGCAAGACCCTGTTTTAAAATAAAAAGGGTTGATGGTGTAGCTTGGAGGCAGAATTTCCTTAGGTTCCATCCACAGTACATCCTTCCCCTCCCACAAAAAAAGAATGGAAGAAAGTTCATATTATATCAAATCTGAAGAAAACATTGGAATGGTATACTCCAGGCAACCAGGACCTGCATCTCATCTAAGGTGGAGGGAAAAACAAAAAATGAGGGAGAGAAAATCAAGCTTCATTCAAACTACTGTATAAATAAATAAATACCATCTAAGGCTCATTATTCGAACTTTGCTTTGATGCAAAGATGGTAGTTTGTGGATTAGGAGAGTGTTTAAGATAATTATTCTTAGAAATCCTTTGTATTCTCTCTCTCTCTCTCTCTCTCTCTCTCTCTCTCTCTCTCTCTCTCTCTCTTTTTCTTTTTGGTGATACTGGGAGTGGAACCCAGGGGCATTCTACCTCTGAGCCACACCCCCAGCCCTGTTTTTTATTCTTTATTTTGAAACAGGGTCTCACTGAGTTGCGAAAAGCTTCACTAAGTAGCTGAGGCTGGCCGTGAACCATGATTCTCCTGTCTCAGCCTCCAAAATGCTGGGATTACAGGCATGTGCTACCACACCCAGCTTTATTCATTATTATTATTATTATTAGTAGTAGTAGTAGTAGTAGTAGTAGTAGTAGTACTGGGAGTGGTACCCAGAGGCTTTCTACCTCCAGGCTATACTCCCAGACCTATTTTATACTTTATTTGGAAACAGGGTCTCACTAAGTTGCTAAGAGCCTCAATAAGTAGCTGAGGCTGGCTTTGAGCTGTGTGATCCTTCTGTCTCAGCCTCCCAAGCGCTGGGATTACAAGCGAGCGCCACCATGCCCGGCTTCTATTTTCTCTTAATTAGCCTAAATCAGTGAAGCTTCTCTGAAGGGTCCCACAGAAGTGTCTGCTGAGAATCCTCAGGCAACAAGACAGCTGGAGATGGAGGTTTTGGGAACATTCAGATGACCACCTGAGCTTGTGGTTCTGTCCCTTCTTGTGCCTGGTATTGGCCCAATATGAGGCTCTCCACAGGGTGCACAGCTGACTAAAGGAGGATTTTTAAAAAAATACTAGGCAATAAGAGGCTCTTGGAGATGGGAATAGAAACAAAGACAGCACCGCCACCACCCAAAACACAAAAATCCCACTGAAGTCAGCTTCGCTTTTCTGGACTCTTTCTGTTGCAAGTGGCTGCTTGGTGTTTTCACACGCTTGCTGGAGGGTTTTTATGTGAGCTGTTCTAGACCCTTCAGTTAACATCATGGTACTGCTCTCTGACACCAAGAAAAGTGCCTCTTCATTTTTTCATCTGCTTCTGAGGTAGAGGTGACTGTTGAATGACTTTTTAAGAGTCATTAAAGAGGGGAGATACACCTCTGCACTACATGGACACTGAGTTACACAGGAAGTCAGTTGCAGGGTTTCTCAGCCTTCTTGATGCTGCACCCCCTTCTTGATGCCTCTGCAGCTCGACATCTCCGAAGAACCCTCTGCCCCTGGCCTCTGCCTCCTTCTCCTCCTACATTTTCTAATCCTGCAGTCAGGCTGTGGAGCTCCTCCCTGCTCAGATTACCCCCACCCCAGTCACCAAGTCTGCGCTTCTCTTAAGTGTCTCCCTGCTCCCTCGCTGTGGGCATAGCTGACCTTCCCTCCCTCTGAAACTCTCCTCAGTTGACTTCCACAACAGCCTGTTCTGGTTAGCCCCCCCACCCGTAGGCTAGCTGTGATGTATATTTTTCTTCCTTTAAACACCAAGGACCAAGGCCCTCCTCTCTTGGCTGCTTCTGCTCCCTTCCTGGAGACTGCATCCGTTTTCATGTATAATGCTCACACTCCCAGGAGACAATTCCCGGAGCTCTAACACTGCTGCTGATGCTTCCTCGGGCTTGGTTCTACATTCCCAGCTGCCTGATGGACACCTTCACAGACATAGTACAAGACCTACCCAAGGCCAAAATCATAATAGTCTTCCAAACAAGTCTGAGGATTACTCACACCTACTATATATGTTTATTAATTCCAAATTGTTGTTCCCACAGTTTTAATGCTAAAACTTTAGCTTTTGCTGGGCATGGTGGCACGCACTTGTAATATCAGCATTCAGGAGGATGAGACAGGTGGATCGTGGTCCATGGACAGCCTCAGCTACTTAGTGAGGCCCTTTGCAACTCAGTGAGACCCTATTTCAAAATAAAGAATAAAAATAGGGTTGGGGGTATAGCTCAGAGGTAGAATGCCCCAGGTTCCATCCCCAGTACTAAAAAAAACAAAAACAAAAACAAACTAACAACAACAACAACAAAAGAACCCTTTAGCTTCTTACAGGACTCCCTAGATACCTTAAATTTAACTTTTATATTTTGGTTAATATTCTATGTGTTAATTTTTTATTAAAAATGCAAAAAATGGAGCCCGGTGTGGTGGTGCATGCTTATAATCTCAGCATAGGGAGGCTGAGACAGGAGGATTGTGGCCAAGGATAGCCTCAGTTACTTAATAAGACCCTCTGCAACTCAGTGAGACCCTGTTTTAAAATAAAGTATAAGAGAAACCAGTAGAATAGTGGAAGGGGATCGGGGAGGAGAAAAGAAGAGGAAAAGCAAGGCTTGAGGAAGAGAAAAGTTAAAATAAGGTTATGTCCATACATGAAGGTATCATTATCAATCTCCCTAACATGTATAGAAAGGGAAGAAGGGGAGCAGGCTGGGATACAGAGGGATATACACCAAGTAATGTGTGCATGTATTTATGTTTCATTTTGAATCTTACTGTGATATAGCATTACAAAGTACAAATAAAAATATAAAAAGAAAATAAAGTATAAAAAAATAGGGCTGGGGATGTAGCTTGGAGGTAGAATGTCCCTGGGTTCCTTCCCCAGTACTACAAAAAAAAAAAAAGCAAAAAATGTGGACTAATTTTTAGAGCTCAAAACATACTATTGAGGAGATAGAAAGGAAATAGGCAGATAGAGAAGAGGCCTCTGTAGAAAAAAACTTAATTTCCTGAGGGGCGAGGGGCCAAGGTTCAGAGATAAGAAGGACCAAAGCTTCACAAAACCATCTAATCAACAAACCCAGGAGACATCAATGGATCAAGTCTGACACTTTACTAAAAGGAGACTCTTCAAAGGACATGCAAATTCTGAGAGCTGCTTCCCAGGATTCTCCGGATCCCAAACTCACCACAACCAACAGAGGACACCCAGACATCTATAAAACCTTAGACCAGCCACCAGGACGGGTTTTTCCCTCTCAGGGAACCCCTTCCCTTTGGGGAGCTTTTCTCTCTCACAGGTCGTGTTAGCTTTGAGAGAAGACAGAGTGCAATTGAGGGCACATGGCTCTGGATACACTCGGATAGTGACCTGAAGGCCTCTGCTGGACACCAAGGCTGACCTCGGCCCCTAGGGGTGACCTGCACCTCTTTTCTGGCTGATCACGTGGACTCTGTGAGAAAGCAGCTTGCAACTGAAGGCATTCGGCTTGGGCTACTCTCAAGTATTGTCCTGAAGGCAGCTGCTAGACTTCAGAGTTCTGACAGCCCCTTAGGGGTGTTCAGCCACTTTTCCCTATTCCCTGCTGCTTCCAATAAACCATTTACTCCCCTTCCTGCGGTCTGAGGGTGTCATTCTTAGCTCACCGTAAACAAGAACCCGGTAAGGAATCACCGAGTTTCTTCTCAAGAAACTCCGTTTCATCTTTGATGAAACACTGGGTTTTTTCTCAAGAAATCCCCCATTTCACTGTCATTTACTCTATTTTACAGATGATGAAACCATCACAGAGAAGTTAAATCATTTGCCTGAGGTCCAGTTGAGTACGGTAGGACCTGAGCCCAGGTATTCTGGCACAGAGCCTATGTGTGCTCTTATCCACTGCAGGGAACACCCATTTAGCTAAAATATTAACCACTCGGACTCCATTTTCAAATGTGCAGTAGTTGATTTTTTATTTTTAGCATATATCTACTTAATTTTGGTTTCTCAGGTTTTCTTATATATTTTTTTTATCTTGTATATTGCCTGTTTAACTTCTCTATGTTAACTTCTACAGGAGGGAAGATCAATTGGTAGACAAAAAAGCCAGATTATTGTGGTTTTTTTTTGGGGGGGGGGGGAAGAGTTGTTTTTATAGTACTGGAATTTGAACCCAGGACCTTGCACATGCCAAGATGATTGTTTTTAAAAAATTATTTATTGGGTTAGGGGTGAAGCTTAGTGGGCTAATGGGTGTGCGCTTAGCATGTGGAAGGCCCTAGGTTTGAGCCACAGCACGGCAAAAACAACATTATTTATGATTTGGGAAATAAGAAATGCAGGAAAGTTATTCCTGTCAAGATTCCAAGTCAGGGCTGGGCTTGTAGCTGAGTGTAAAGCAGCTGCCTAGCAAGTGCGGGCCCTGAGCTCAACCCTCAGCACCACAAACAAACAAAGACTCCAAGCCAGATTACTAGAACCATAGAATCTCAGTTTAGATAAGAACAGGAACTTCATCTCAGGAAACCTGTTTGTGATGCAGAATCTCACCATAGTGTCCCTGACCAGAGGCCCCTTCTATTTTCAAGCTATCTAATTGGTGTAGAATCCTTCCTGCAGTCAAGTCTGCTTTCTGTCTCCCTTTAGCTTCTTCCCCTGCTCCTGAATCTGCCCTGTAGAGTCAAATCCTCCTTTCACACAGTGCTCTCTTCAAGTATTGAAAGTCAGACAGAATCCCTCTGAATCTTTTCTACTCTAAGATTGATGTGATGGCCAGATGTGATGACCAAGGCGCACGAGAGGTAGAGAACCTTGAGGTTCCACAAAGTGGAGGCTCCAACATCCTCATCCACGAACCACTCAACACTTGATTTTTTGCAGTGTGGAGATCAAACCCAAGGCCTCATGAATGGTAAACACATGTTCTACCATTGAGCCACACACACCCTGCCCCACTCAACATTGCGTACATATTTCTGGAACTAAAGGACAGTTCTTTGATCCTATCACCTGATCAAAACTTCCTATCTCAGTAAATATGAACGTGAAACACCTCCATGTTTTGTAGAGCTGTGTAATTCAATGGGGACAGTAATTCTCTGAAGGAGAGATGCTTCTTTCTTCCAGGACGTTAGCACCATGGTGCCTCCCACCACCTCCTTTCCTTCACTTGTTCTTATAACTCCAATGATGGTTTCATGCTCAATCTCTTCCAAAATTCTCAGCTGTAAACCAGCTGCTGGCAGCAGGATGGTGATGTACTCTCAACTTCAAACAGGGGTTGGAAACATCGTGACGAATGGCAAGAACCACAAAAGCCCCCTTCCTCCAGCAGGTCCTCCAGCATCGGTTGGCATAATTTGTTCATTTCAAATCAGGACTGAAATTTCCCACTGTCCTTTTCAGGCACCTTTCCCATCCATCCCCTGGTGCTGTGTGCATGTACGTCATTACCATTATGATTTCCACTATGATGTGAGACTGTCATGCACCAATAAAAGTATATAAAAAATTAAAGGAAGCTGGGCATGGTGGCGCACGCTTGTAATCCCCACGCTTGGGAGGCGGAGACAGGAGGATCGCGCAGGTTCGAAGCCAGACGTGCTGGCGTAAGAGAACTTGTTTCCAAAAATAAAATAGGTCTGGGAGCGTAGCCCGGAAATAAAAGGGCTTCCAGGAACCCCAGTACCACCAAAAAAAGAAAAAAAAAAAATCAAAGGGAACACAGCACACTGAGACTTGAGAAGATTGTGCCAACTCCATTAACTACACTTTCAGTTGAAAGTAGTACTTACAGTATGTGGCAAGAGGCTTTTTTAGAAAAGGGCGGCAATGTTAAAGTTTCTGACATCATGAGTTTAGGCATAAATTGGGTGCGGTGGCACACACCTGTAATCCCAGCTATTGGGGAGGCTGAGGGATGAGGATTGCAAGTTTGAAGCCAGTCTCAGTAATTTAGCAAGATCCTGTCTCAACATAGAAAGGTTGAGTATGTGTGTTTAGTATATCTTCAAAGGTGCTTGGCCATTCTGCAGTCTCTGGTGTTCATACTTTCTGTGCTTATTGTATAGTATTTCTCTGTGCTCCTCGTCTGTGTGTGTGTGTGTGTGTGTGTGTGTGAGAGAGAGAGAGAGAGAGAGAGAGAGAGAGAGAGAGAGAGAGAGAGAGAGAGATACTGGGGATGGAACCCAGGGGCACTGTACCTCTGAGGTACACCCCCTGCTCCATTTTTTATTCTTTATTTTGAAACAGGGTTCCACTGAGTTGCAAAGGGCCTCACTAAGTAGTAACTGAGGCTGTCCGCAAACCACAATCCTCCTGTCTCAACCTCCCAAATGCTGGGATTACAAGCGTGTGCCACCACTCCTGGCTCCTATCTTCCTCCTCTGTACTTTGCTAGGGATCGGTTGAATTCAGAGGGCAGCCAGGCATTTCTCCAGGGGTGGCACAGAGTTCAGCTCAGTCTTTTCTGGGGTAGGGGAAATGGGATGGCAAAGTCCATTTGCAGAAAACCACGTGGACCTGCTCACAGGCCCTCTTTAATGCCTTTGTTCATAAGCTTCCTTAAGCCCAGGAGAGCACCTGCAAACACAATTTGGCTTACAGGCGTGTTTGGGTTGGCCTGTTCTGTGTTGGTCCACATAATGCTTTTGATTTCAGTATTTCATTATCTGGGATCATTCACATAAAAATCCTGATTTCTGGTCACATGGAATCTGTATTCCTTCATAATAATAACATGCTGGAACCAAGAAGCAGCCGCCTCCTTTTATTTTTTATATTTTGTGGTACTGAGGGTGGAACCCAAGGGCCTTCTACCATGGGCTATACCTTCAGCCCTATTTTGAAAAAAAATTTTTTTTATTTGGGAACAGGGTCTTGCTAGTAGCTGAGAGCCTCACTACTTGCTGAGGCTGACTTTAAACCTGAGGCGGTTCTCCCATCTCAGCCTCCCAAGTACTGAGATTACAGGCATGCACCTCCACACCCGGCTAGCTGCCTCCAGTTTCCCCATGACTGTCATTCCCCATTATGTTCTCAGGAAAAGGGCCTTTTAGATTTTGTACCTGGTACATTTTATTCATTTGTGTTTCTTCCTTAGTCTTGTAGTCTTGTAAATTCACAAATCTGGTAGACTTTCTGTCAAAGGCCGTTATATTTATTTTCTATCTGTGAAATACTGGCATTGGAGCCGGGCGTGGTGGCACATGCTTATAATCCCCGCGCTTTGAAAGATGAGATGGGAGGATCATACAAGTTCGAAGCCAGCCTCAGCTACTGAGTGAGGCTCTCAGCAACTTAGTGAGACCGTGTTTCCAAATAGAATATAAAATAGGTCTGGGAGTATAGCCTGGAGGTAGAAAAGCCCCTGGGTTCCACTCCCAGTATTGAAAAAAAAAAAAAAAAACTGGCATTTTAGCTCCATGGTCATGGCCTTTTAGCTCCATGACCATATGATTTAGTGGCTTTCTGGGCAAAAGTGCTGTTGTGCGGTTCTTAATCCCAGTTCCTCAGAAGTGAGGTTGAGAATGCACCACGGCCAATTAAAACTGTGACCAATAGAAGCTATGATCACAACTGCTCCAGCCCTCTTCTCAGACATGCCCTTCACTTGAACCCAGGTAAGGCCCTTCTCTTTTTTGCCATTAACATTTTAACAAGAGAAGCCCCAGGAAAGTTGAAGATATAGTTCAGGTTTGAATGGGTGACTTCCTTTAAAGTCTATCTGATTTTTCCAACTTCTCTGCCAACCCACCCATCTGTGGTATGTTCCCAGGACCACTGGAGAGTTTTTATCAAAGCAGAGGAGGTACAGATAAGACTTTTCTCATGTAATGGCCTTACTTGACTCCTTGCAACTCTGTTAGCTCTGCTAGAATACTGACAGCCCATGGCAAATGCTTTTTGTAAACTTTTTTGTTCCTACGCTCTAAAGCTTGACAGCATGAGAGAACTACTCCCCTTGGTGAGAAGTGTGGTCAATGGTAATTTGAGGCAGACAGTGTAGGACTCATAGTTTCAACCTCTAAATAAGGAGTGGGCTGACTTGGTAAATTGTGGGAAACCATGCAAAATGGGGCTGACATGCATCTATTTTAAAATCATAGTACTAATAGTAGTAGTGGTAGTAGTAGTAGTAGTACTAGGGATTGAATCAAGGGGTCACATGGGTTCTATTTTCAGCATCTCCAGTCCTTTATTTGTTTTGTTCTGAAATAGGTCTTTGTAGGTTGCTGAGAGGCTTGCTAAATTGCTAAGGCTATCCTTGAACCCATGATCCTCCTATCTCAGCCTCCCAAGTACTGAGATTATAGGCAAGTGCCACCATGCCTGTCCTGTCCTAGTTATCTTAGTCTCCTGCATGGGAGAGACTGGTAAGGTGAGAGTTAGGAAGTGTGAGGGGATGCATTGGACTGCCTTACCTATAACACCCTCCTAGGAATTCTTCATTCTCCTACTGATTTTTTGGTTTTATTTCTGGTGTGTGTGTGTGTGTGTGTGATACAGAAAGCCACTGATGTGGCATTTACCCACCTCACAAGACACTAAAGCAATCAATAGTACATGGATCAGGTTCTCCGTTGGTGTTTAGAGTATTCACAACATAGAACTTAATCTTGCCTGAAATAAATGTCATTGTGTTCTCTTGTTTGGCTCTTAAGTTTCCCCTAAAGGATTTAGTCCCAGTGTTGTGCTCTTGGGAGGAGACAGAACACTTAATAGGTGGGTCTAGTGGGAGGTAGGGCCTGATCCCTTCCTCTCCCTCTCTTGAGTGGCCAGGCCATGGGATGAGCAGTTTTCTCACCGTACACTTCTGCCATGGTGTAATACCCTGCCACAGGCCCAGAGCAACAGGGCTAATTGATCATGAGCTGAAATCTCCAAAACTGTGAGTCAAAAATAAATCATTCCTCTTTTTTTGTCCAGAGTTAGAGATATAACCTAGGGCCACTAGTATGCTAGACCACTGAACTATGCCACCAGCCAGGTGATAGCAATAGGCATAAGATATATAAAGACCACTAAAGCTCCAGCCAAAAGAAAATGCTTTTAAGGACTTCCGGGAAGATGGCGACCGAGAAAAGCGGGGCTTAAGAGCCCTGCTAACAACCAATCTCCATTACCACAAAATCAGCACCTTTCATAGCCAGAAAACACCATCACCAGAGAAACAAAAAAATCACCAGGCTCCAGAGAGAAAGCAGACTGAGAACAGAGCTCAGAGCCACAGAGGAGATACACCGGCCTCACGCCCGAGAACACGGCAGCAGCGCCATACTGCCGGAGGCAGCAGCGAATTCACCGGACGGCTACAGCAAGCGAGGTGAGCTGATGTGGAACAGCCAGGCGGAATCTTTCGACACAGGGGAGCATCTAAAGCTCCCAGTGGCTGAGCTCAGCACACGCTGCAGGGACTCAGAGTTGAACTCAAAACCAGAGAAGAAAAAATACGCCAGCCTCATGGCCGAGGGCGTAGCAGCGGCGCCATATTGCCACCGGCGGCAGCAGCAGTGAATTCACCGAGTCCAGTACAGCTACATCTGTGTACTCAAGAACAGTGAGTCAAATTACGGGCCACAGAGGAGAAATCCCAGTACTGTACTCCCTGGGACTTGACCCAGTGGGGGAGTGGCGGTGGCAGAGATATCACACCATAGGAGAACGTGCAACCTGGCACCCCCCATAGTTTAAAGCAGCTTCTATCGACTCCCTGGGTCGGAGACTCTGTGATAAAAACCCAGTAAAGGAGTAGTGCGGTCTGAGATACTACAGACTCGAGATCCAGAGCACCTTAAGTGAAGTCATAGTGACCCAAGGGAAGAACCCAGAGAAGGCACAAACTTCCGAAATCATGGGAAAGAGGAATAACACTGGAGCAATGAATGCCCACAACCCCACAACATCAGAACCCGATAAAACAGAAATCAGAGATTTCTAGAAGATCAAATCAGGAAAATAACTGTAGAAATAATAGAGGTGCTTCGAAAAGAATTCAGAGGGCCAAAAAGAGATAAAAGATGCAATTAATGAAGTAAAGGCCTCAATTCAAACATGAACAACCGATTAGACCACATGGAGAACAGAATCTCACTCTTAGAAGAAGATCATTCCAAAAATGAACACATAGTTTCTAATCTAGGAAAAAATATCCAACAGCAGGAATCTGATATTGAAGAAATATGGGCCCATTTAGAGAGCTAACCTAAGAATAATTGGAATAGAGGAGGGAAAAGAAAGTGAAACCAAAGGGATCAACAATCTCTTCAAGGAAGTAATAGCAGAAAATTTTCCAAACATAGAGCAAGAGGTTGAGACACAGGTCCCGGAAACTTATAGAACTCCCTTTAGACAGGATCGGAGAAGAGGATCCCCACGCCACATAATTGTTAAAATGACCACTGTGGAAGCCAAGCAGAGAATCTTAAAGGCAACAAAAACAAAGGGCCAAGTGACATTCAGAGGCAAACCAATTAGAATCACTCCAGACTTCCCAAACCAAGTCATGAGAGCCAGAAGGGCTTGGAGTAACATATTCCAAACTCTGAAAGAAAACAACTTCCAGCCAAAAATTTCCTACCCAGCAAAACTTTCTATCAAGTTAGATGGAGAAATAAGAAGCTTCCATGACAAACAGAAACTGAAGGAATTTATGTCTTCAAAACCAGCACTAGAGAAAATACTCAAAGAGATTAACTACAAGAAG
Organism: Muscardinus avellanarius; assembly: GCF_963383645.1. Classification (NCBI taxonomy): domain Eukaryota; kingdom Metazoa; phylum Chordata; class Mammalia; order Rodentia; family Gliridae; genus Muscardinus; species Muscardinus avellanarius. Next base: position 76,948,432 of record NC_137791.1, read on the forward strand.
AAATAGGTAACACACACCAGAAACAGAGAAACAAGATTTTCCATCCAACAGACAACTAAGATTGGTTATCTGTGGAGATTCATTATTTATGTTAGTCTTTTACCTATCTCTAAATGGTATTGTTTGCCTTTATTGTTGTTAATTTCTAGGATGTCTAGTTGGAATATTAATATACCTTCAGATATAGCATTTGGAAATATTTTATCCCATTCTATTAGTAACTTTTAACTCTGTTTATATTGTCTTTGGATATACAATATTTTTTTATTTTTTAGGGAGTTTGTATAATTTTCTGTTGCCTGTGCCATTGAAATCATATCCAAGAAATCACTGCAATTTCTTTTTTTTTTTTTTTTTTCAGGTCTGGGGATGGAACCCAGGGGCATTTGACCTCCGAGCTACACCCCCTGCCCTATTTTTTATTCTTTATTTTGAAACCGGGTCTCACTGAGTTGCGGAGGGCCTCACTAAGTAGCTGAGGCTGTCCACGAACCGCAATCCTCCAGGTCTCAGCCTCCCGAATGCTGGGATTACAAGCGTGCGCCACCACACCCGGCTATCACTGCAATTTCAATGTTGTGAGGTTTTATGACCCAGATTTTCTTCTAAAAGTTTATAGTCTTAAGATTTATATTTAGGTCTTTTATCTATTTTGAGTTAATATTTGTATATGGGATTAGGTAAGGGTCCAATTTTATTCTTTTCCATGTAAGTATGATTTTTCAACAATATTTAGTTAAAAGATTATTATTTCCACCACCAAATGTTCGTGGAAACCTTGTCAAAAATAACTTGACAATATAGGGAAGAATTTAGCTCTAGGCTTTTATTTAACTCCAATGGTTTATATATCTGCCTTTAGAACAGTACTACACTGTTTCAATTATTGTAGCTTTATATGGTTTGAAATCAGAAAATATATATCTTCTAGCTTTGTTCTTTTTCAAGATGGTTTTGGGTATCTAGAGTCCATATTCCATATTAGGATAGATTTTTTTCTGAAAAATAAATATATAAATATATGATAGTTTCACCTAAAAAAAAAAAAAGAAGGAAAAAAATATTCTCTGGTAAGAAAGAACAAAAAGAAATATTGAAATGTTATCTTTAATTCATCAAAAGCTTGGTATCAGACAAATGAAACTGTTATGTGAAATTATCATTTTTAATTTTGGATAAATTGCTATAATACTAGATGTCAACCACTAAGGCAAGCATGGGAAGGAGGTATGGGGAGGGAATGGGGTGGGGATCGGGTGGGGGCTGACTGGGGGATGTGTGCATGTATGTCTACAAAAGTTTGTTTCCCACTAAGATGTATGAATACAATGCACCAATAAAAAAATAAAAATAAAAATAAATAAAATAAAATAAAAATAAAAATAGCTACATAAATGAAAAAAAAAAGAAAGAAATTGCTTTTAAGCCTGTCAATGGTCTTATTAGGAGGTACTTAACATCTCACAGTATGGAGCTCTGGTTCATTAGCAATTTAAAGGGCCTTAACACTCACCACTGGTTGTCCCATTAGGTCTTCAGATTATCTCCACAAGGTTTTAAGTACTCCTGTATTATGACCATTGCTCCCACTTATATCTTGTTTGGCTAAACAAACTAGCTCTATATCTAATATTATATTCTTAATTATGTAGAGATTTAATAAGAACATTCTGCCCTAGTAGAAGCAGGATATAGAAGTAGTTGCCCATAGATTGAGATTTTGCTACTTCCTTCTGATGTAATATTACTAGATACTGCTATATTTGGAAAGAAAAAAATATCTCTAAAACAAAAATGTAGAATTCCTCCAGAAAGGGTTTAGAATAGAGGAATAGAGTCAGGCGTGGTAATGCATGCTTGCAATCCCAGTACTTGGGAGGCTGAGAGAGGAGGATCACAGGTTTGTGGCCAGACTCAGCTACTTAGTGAGGTCCTCTGCAACTTAGTAAGACTCTGTTTCAGAATAAAGAATAAAAAAATAAGGCTGGGGGCATAGCTCAGAGGTAGAAAGCCCCTGGATATAATCCCCAGGACTGCAAAAAAAAAAAAAAAGAGAGAGAGAGAGAGAGATGTATAAACGTTTGGGGTTTATAACAATGATGGAGGCAGAGGAGATTAGGAGTTTGGATGAGAAAAAAAATGTGTATGTGTGTGTCTCTCTCCTTGGGAAAAGTGCATAAATTGTTCCAAGAAGAAAAATATACTGTATTCAACATGGGACTAATGTAGCCTATGTTGCCCAAACAGGTTTCCATGGCCAACAATAAAGACACTGAAAGAAGTTGTCATCCCTCCAGCAAGAGGTTGGAACCAGCAGAGCCTGAGCCTACAGGAAAGTCTCCGCTAGAAAGGCTCAGCAATAGGCTGGCCTTGTTCAGAGTATCTGTCGTAGACTTCCTGGTATGTGGGGCAGTAAGTAAATATTAAAGAACTTCCCTATGCCCAGTTCAGTGGTAACCCAAGGGCACTATGACCTGAAGTTCTCATCACTGGAGAGCAAGTAGAAAAACAGCCAAATACAAACATCTGGCCTAAAGTACAGCCAGATTTAGGTAAAAATGGAGAGTCTCGTTTCATGCAGAGTGCCAACAGACCTCTTTAGCGCCCAGAATGTATTTCCAAGAATGACTTTTTGCCACCATTTCCTCTCTTTTGCTAAAATGATTCAAAAAAGAGTTGCCTCCTTTTTGCCCCTTCACCTCTGCCATTCCTCTCAGAAAAAAAATTGGCATTCCCCATAAGAAATACGAAACAGCGAGATTGCTTGAATTCCACTGAGAGCCATTCATCATGCAGTGGGGGAAAAAAATCTCTTTTATTTTCCAAGTTAAATAACCAGAACAGGAACACAGGCTTTAAAAGAGTGTGAGAGACTATGAAGCCAACTGAAATTTGGAAACAGAGGCAAGAAGTAATTTGGAAAACATCCTCTTAAAGATCCAAAGATGAATAGTAATGATAGTTACACAGTGATGTGAACACACTTAGGCCACTGAATTATACACTTCAAAATGGCAAATAATGGTCAATTTTATGTTATACAGATATTACACTCTGTGTGTATGTGTTTGTGTGTGTGTGTGTGTGTGTGTGTGTGTGTGTTTTACTAAGGACTGAACCCAAAGGCATTCTACCTCTGAGCCACACCCCAGACTTTAAAAAAATTTTTTTGAAACAAAGCTAAATTGCTAATGCTAGCCTCAAACCTACCATCCTTCTGTCTTAGCCTCCCAAATACTAGGATTATAGGCATGTGCCACCAAAGCCAGCACAGTTGTTTTTATATTTATTTATTTGTTTGTTTGTTTGTTTGTTTATTTATTTTTGGTGGTACTGGGGTTCCTGGAAACCCTTCTACTTCTGGGCTACACTCCCAGACCTATTTTTTAAAATATTTTTATTTGGAAACAGGGTCTCTTAAGCCAGCACGACTGGCTTTGAACCAGCGCAATCCTCCTGTCTCTGCCTCCCAAGCGCGGGGATTACAAGCGAGTGCCACCATGCCCGGTGTTATTTTTGGTTTTTAATGATAAGAAAAAAATTACCTGCAGGCAAATCCTTTCCCCATCCCTAACCAAAGTGGAGAACAAATAGGTTAAGGTGACTAAACCTATTAGTTTCTCCTTTGGGCAAGTGTTACTGAAAATGGATGGAAGCAGCACCCTATGTCACCAACTGCCAGAGTCCTAGCCTCCCTCCTCACCGGCCACACACATCCCTCCTTCTGGAGAGCTCCTTCACTAGGGAGACACTGCCGGCAGAATCCCTGAGCCACCTTTGACTCTAGACCACTCAGTCAATAGAAGAGGGAGATAACCCTGTCTTGGAGAGGAGTAACACCAGGCTCCCTCTTACAGGAATGCCAATAGCATAGTAAACAAAACCCCAAATTACAGAAGAAACATGGAAAAGACAGGGGTTGATTCCTAGGGGTGCATTTCAGTGGAAAGGACACTCGTGTACAAAGCAAAGGAGCCACTACAAGAACGCATCAAGATTGTGGCTATCGGAGAACTATATATAAACGAGTGGCAAAAAAACAAAGGGCATAGAGCTTTTTCTGCAAAAGAGGAGGCTTGACCTCCAAATTTCATATTGATATATAAGTTGCTAATCACTTTATTTTTTTCTTTTTATTTTCTTAGCACTTCAATATCTTTATCTTCAAATCGGTTAAACCCTAAAAACCGCACTCAGAATGTACTTCCACCATTTAGGAAGTCCAGAATTACCCAAAATGAACAGCTGTGGTTTTGCTAAACAAATAAAATGTCTCCACAAAATGCCAACATTTAACTCTTATTGTGATGGCCAGTCACTCAACAAGAGCAAAGGAGTAAACACCTTCTGGAGCGAGGGAGGTTTGCTTTGGCCTCAACTTCTGTAGTATGGTTATTTACTATTCTAGTTTTACAATAAGAAAGACTGGCACTGGGTTGTTTGCTTTGGTTGGACAGATGATGGTCAAGAATGGCATTGAGATTTTATCCTCATTGCCCTTTATAAAGAAAAGCAAAGGAGGACTTCCGGGAAGATGGCGACCGAGAAAAGCGGGGCTTAAGAGCCCCGCTAACAACTAATCTCCATTACCACAAAATCAGTGCCTTTCATAGCCAGAAAAAACCATAACCAGAGAAACAAAAAAATCACCAGGCTCCAGAGAGAAAGCGGACTGAGAACAGAGCTCAGAGCCACAGAGGAGATACACCGACCTCATGCCCGAGGCCGCGGCAGCAGCGCCATACTGCCGGCAGCAGCGGCGACTTCACCGGACGGCTACAGCAAGCCGAGGTGAGCCGCTGCGGAACAGCCAGGCGGGATTTCTCGCCGCAGGTAAAATCTAAAGCTGCCAGTGGCTGAGCTCAGCACACGCTGCAGGGATTCAGAGTGGAAATCAAAACCAAGAAGAAATACGCCAGCCTCACGGCCGAAGGCGTACCAGCAGCGCCATATTGCCACCGGCGGCAGCAGCAGAGAATTCACCGAATCCAGTACAGCTACATCTGCGTACTCAAGTCAAATTGAAAGAGAGCTAACCCATTTTAAGAGAGCTAACCTAAGAATAATTGGAATAGAGGAGGGAAAAGAAAGTGAAACCAAAGGGATCAACAATCTCTTCAAGGAAGTAATAGCAGAAAATTTTCCAAACATAGAGCAAGAGGTTGATACACAAATCCAGGAAACTTATAGAACTCCCTTTAGACAGGATCGGAGAAGAGGATCCCCACGCCACATAATTGTCAAAATGACCAATGTGGAAGCCAAGCAGAGAATCTTAAAGGCAACAAAAACAAACTGAGTCAAATTGCGGGCCACAGAGGAGAAATCCCAGTACTGTACTCCCTGGGACTTGACCCAGTGGGGGAGTGGCGGTGGCAGAGATATCACACCATAGGAGAACGTGCAACCTGGCACCCCCCCACAGTCTAAAGCAGCCTCTATCGACTCTCTGGGTCGGAGACTCTGTGATACAACCCAGTAAAGGAGTAGTGCGGTCTGAGATACTACAGACTCGAGATCCAGAGCACCTTAAGTGAAGTCATAGTGACCCAAGGGAAGAACCCAGAGAAGGCACAAACTTCCGAAATCATGGGAAAGAGGAATAACACTGGAGCAATGAATGCCCACAACCCCACAACATCAGAACCCGATAAAACAGAAAATCAGAGATTTCTAGAAGATCAAATCAGGAAAATAACTGTAGAAATAATAGAGGTGCTTCAAAAAGAACTCAGAGAGAGCCAAAAAGAGATAAAAGATGCAATTAATGAAGTAAAGGCCTCAATTCAAAGCACAAACAACCGATTAGACCACATGGAGAACAGAATCTCGCTCTTAGAAGATGATCATTCCAAAAATGAACACATAGTTTCTAATCTAGGAAAAAATATCCGACAGCAGGAATCTGACATTGAAGAAATATGGGCCCATTTTAAGAGAGCTAACCTAAGAATAATTGGAATAGAGGAGGGAAAAGAAAGTGAAACCAAAGGGATCAACAATCTCTTCAAGGAAGTAATAGCAGAAAATTTTCCAAACATAGAGCAAGAGGTTGATACACAGGTCCCGGAAACTTATAGAACTCCCTTTAGACAGGATCGGAGAAGAGGATCCCCATGCCACATAATTGTCAAAATGACCAATGTGGAAGCCAAGCAGAGAATCTTAAAGGCAACAAAAACAAAGGGCCAAGTGACATTCAGAGGTAAGCCAATGAGAATCACTCCAGACTTCCCAAACCAAGTCATGAGAGCCAGAAGGGCTTGGAGTAACATATTCCAAACTCTGAAAGAAAACAACTTCCAGCCAAAAATTTCCTACCCAGCAAAACTTTCGATCAAATTAGATGGAGAAATAAGAAGCTTCCATGACAAACAGAAACTGAAAGAATTTATGTCTTCAAAACCAGCACTAGAGAAAATACTCAAAGAGATTAACTACAAGAAGAAATAGGTAACACACACCAGAAACAGAGAAACAAGATTTTCCATCCAACAGACAACTAAGATTGGTTATCTGTGGAGATTCATTATTTATGTTAGTCTTTTACCTATCTCTAAATGGTATTGTTTGCCTTTATTGTTGTTAATTTCTAGGATGTCTAGTTGGAATATTAATATACCTTCAGATATAGCATTTGGAAATATTTTATCCCATTCTATTAGTAACTTTTAACTCTGTTTACATTGTCTTTGGATATACAATTTTTTTTATTTTTTAGGGAGTTTGTATACTCTTCTGTTGCATGTGCCATTTAAATCATATCCAAGAAATCACTGCAATTTCAATGTTGTGAGGTTTTATGACCCAGATTTTCTCCTAAAAGTTTATAGTCTTAAGATTTATATTTAGGTCTTTTATCTATTTTGAGTTAATATTTGTATATGGGATTAGGTAAGGGTCCAATTTTATTCTTTTCCATGTAATTATTATGTTTCAGCAATATTTAGTTAAAAGATTATTATTTCCACCACCAAATGTTCGTGGAAACCTTGTCAAAAATAACTTGACAATATAGGGAAGAATTTAGCTGTAGGCTTTTATTTAACTCCAATGGTTTATATATCTGCCTTTAGAATAGTACTACACTGTTTCAATTATTGTAGCTTTATATGGTTTGAAATCAGAAAATATTTATCTTCTAGCTTTGTTCTTTTTCAAGATGGTTGTGGGTATCTAGAGTCCATTTTCTATATTAGGATAGATTTTTTTTTCTGAAAAATAAATATATAAATATATGATAGTTTCACCTAAAAAAATAGAAAAAAAAATATTCTCAGGTAAGAAAGAAAGGAAAAAGAAATATTGAAATGTTATCTTTAAATCATCAAAAGCTTGGTATCAGACAAATGAAACTGTTATATGAGATTATCATTTTTAATTTTGGATAAATTGCTATAATACTAGATGTCAACCACTAAGCTAAGCATGGGAGGGAGGGATGGGGAGAGAATTGGGTGGGGATCGGGTGGGGGCTGACTGGGCGATGTGTGCATGTATGTCTACAAAAGTTTGTATCCCACTATGATGTATGAATACAATGCACCAATAAAAAATAAAAAAAAATTAGATGCTTAAAAAAAAAAGAAAAAAAAAAAAAAGAAAAGCAAAGGACAATCGACTTCTGGTGCAGAAAATGCTTCCCCTTTCTCGCCTGGGGGATTCTTCAAAGGCTTTTCACCTTTTGCTCTTCAAAAGGTAAATAAAAAATAAAGAAAAATGGGTACCAGGCAGTAAATCCTACTTGAAACAAGTTTGAAAATCTAAATTCATGGTGAATAAGATGTGACAGAATAAGATGCTTGCAGCTCAGTAGCATTTCCTGAAAAAGTAAATAACGCTACCTTTTCTATTATTACTTTCAATCAGAATATGCAGTAGCGTGAGCACATGATAATTCTAGGCTTCGTCTGTTTTCTGTTAGGAAATGCGTGAGATGGGTACAAAGACTCAAGTTGCCTGCTAGTGCCACTCTTGACATCTCTTCTGATGGGCCATTTGAAATGAAAGCAGCATTATTTGGCTTTTCACATTAAAAAAGAAGAAAAAGGAAAGAAAGAAAGACTAGAATCCTAAAGAGAAACAAGGTCAGAGACAGATTCGGGCATTGTTCTGTATGTGCTGCGAGGTACTAAAAGCCTAGGGAAATGAGAACGTGGTTTCACAAGGCCAAATGTGCACCTCAGAAATGAAATCACAGTCAGGCGTGGTGGCACATGCTTGTAATCCCAGCATTCGGGAGGCTGAGACCTGGAGGATCGTGGTTTGCGGATAGCCTCAGCTACTTAGTGAGGCCCTCTGCAACTCAGTGAGACCTGGTTTCAAAATAAAGAATAAAAAATAGGGCAGGGGGTGTATCTCAGAGGTAGAATGCCCCTGGGTTCCAGCCCCAGACCCACAAAAAAAAAAAAAAAAAAAGAAAGAAATGAAATCACTGCCTTCTCCAATCAGACATCAGGAAATAACAAACATACATGCATTTCCTAAATGTGAATGGTTAAGGAGGAGGAATGTGCTTGTTATTGTATCTCCCAATTGTCTTAGTAAGAATTTCCAAATGTTACTTGCTGGATGTCAAAATTAGAATACTAGAAAGTTCACATTAAATTAAACCATGCTTAAACATTGCTTATGCTTTACTAGTGAATATATAATAATAATGTCAGCTATAATTTATTAAATGGTTGCCCTGCGTTAGTGTGTCTTAAAGTTGATCAAGCATCAGAACTACATGGAGAGATTGTTAAAACTCAGATTGTTAGGTCCCACCTCTGAGTTTCTTTGTCAAATTATGGTAAAGCACACATAATATAAAATTTACTACATTCATTTTTTTTTTTTTAATGTTGGGGACTGAACCCAGGGCCAATGAGCTATACCACCAACCGTGTTAACCATTTTTTTAAGTGGGCAGTTCCAAGGCCTAGTACATTAACATTGTTGTGCACGCTTTCAGGTACTGGAGATGGAACCCAGGGCCTCGTGTATGCTAGGGATGTGCTCTACACTGAGCTACACCCCTTGCCAAAAAGTACTTTAGTATGAACTCACTGGATCCTCATTTCTTTTTCTTCTTTTACCAAGGAGGAAATGGATCCTCAAGAAGGTGAACTGACTTGCTCAAGGTTATTCAGAGAAAGCAGGGATTTTCACTCAGGTCTTCTGCCCTGATACTATACTATTATGCTATACCATCTCTGCCTGGTAAAGCAAATAAAGTTCCCAGAAAATATAATCAAATGTCCATGTCAGTGGTCTGAGTGAAGAGGTAATACTCTGCAAACCCTGCTGCTTGTTGTTATCAGAACTGAAATGCCAGACCCCTCTTCTCCCTTGTCCTGTTCTGGCTTCATTAATATGAGCGGATAGAGTGAAAGGAACTTGCTTTAAGGTAATGAAAAAAAGGATGGTAGGAGGTGGGGTCACCTGGCCAAAGGAAAGCTGTGCCAGACTGACCTCAGGAGACAGCTAAATGACTTGCTGGGTGGAGTAGGCCAGGGCAGCGCTTCCTCCTAAGGCTGCCTGTGCTTGGACACTTCCCTGCTCTCTGCAGTTGAGTCAACAGCTGGCCCACCTGAGGGAAAGGATACTCCCCAGGCTATGCGGCCAGCACCACAGGTACTGGCCTGGCCAGGGGTGTGACTCGTTTTTAAATGCTTTCTAACTGGGCACTGTGGAGTGAGCGCCCAGCTGGAGATCCCAGTGCTAAGTGAAGCCAGAGTGGAGCATGCCAGTATTCCCAGTACTTGGGAGGCTGAGACAGGACAATAACAGGTTCGAGGTCAGCCTCAGCAACTTAGTGAGACCCTTAGCAACTTTGCCAGACCCTGTATTAAAATAAAAAGTGGAAAGGACTGGGGGGACAGCTTGGAGAGAGTCCACCCCTGGGCTCAAGCCCCAGTTCCATGGGGGGTGGGGGGGAGTGAATAACATAGAGGGGGCTGTCATCCCTGTGGCTAGGCTTTAACCACCCCAGATAAAGGTCGCTGTTGCTATTGGTTAAAAGGCTTCCCAATTACTCAGTTCCTTGGATAACCAAGGAATGATGGTAACCCAACAAGCACGATGCTTTTAAGTACTGAGGTTAAACAATTCTTCATTGCGCTGGACCTCTTGCCATTGACACCCAAGGAGTGACTTATTCTGATGTAAAGCTAGCTATTTAAAGCCTCCCTTGAAACTCTATTCTTTATCAGGCAGGAGAAAGAAAAAAAATCTACCCCTCATAGAAACTAGGCTCAACAATATCCATGCAGAACCTGGTGCTTTGTGTTGGACTTCACAGCTGCAAACTCAAAAAATGTGCTTGTTTCTAGCCAGTTACAAATAGAAAATGTGGAGGATGAAGACATGGGCTTTATTTGTCTTCAGATATTGACATTCCCCAGAACTACCACAACAAAAACAGAATTCAGATGCAAAAGGAATTCAGGTTCTCCCTTTGCTATCCCAAGCCTGGGAATCTTTTCAAATTTAAATGAATATCTGTCAAACTAATTAAGAGAAGATGCTATGCTCTTGTTCTGTGCTCATTAGAGAGCAACTCACTGGTCCTGAATTCCTTAGGGAGTGGGTGTGAATAGTCCCTGGCGCTCTTGCTTAAGATTCCTGGCTTTGCTTAATTCCAGTTTGGCCTGTTCACCTTTTCAACCCCCAAAGGCCACAAAATATGCCTTGAATCAAGTTTTAATTGCATATAACAGAAATGGATAAGATTATGACATTTTGCAAATGATGCTTTTAAACTGGGTGAAAGGACACTACTCATTTGCATTTGCGTGGCAAGATGTTTTTCAATTCATGAGTACATCTTTTCCAAGATGTTTTCAATTCATAAGTACATTACAAATCTTAAATATTTCATGCACGTACAAATACATATAAATGTGAATACTACACACACACACACACACACACACACACACAAACACACACACACACAGAGTTTCCCCACCACTTTTGCAGATTTTGTTAATTGAGGCTCAGGGAGCTGATTTGGTAGTATACCTATGTAAATTGTGCCAGAGTCAGGGTAAAATTTAACATCCCCAAACACTACCTGCCCATTCTACAGCATGTTTTGGACTCCCGCCAGCTAACCTGTACTGTATTATGTATGCAAGCTGATGTAATATGTGCATAATTAATTCTCCCAGTAACAGAGGTCTTTACTCCCATTGTACAGATAACAAAACAGAGGTTCAGGGCAGTTATATCACACCAGTAAGCAGCAAAGTTGGTAGTAAGTGTGATGCTTATAAATATTTCTTTCAAATATATCATATTGTGCCTTTTACACATTTTTAGAAATCAAAATGGTAAAGAGAGGTTAGGTATCTGAAGTTTCATTATCAGAAAGAATTTTAAATGTAGCTACTAAAATCTTCACTAAGTGTCACATGTGAGAAAATACAGTTTTCTAGTCTCTTTTGAAAGCCTACATCGTTCCCATTTATTTTCTTTGCTATGAATGTATGCCACGGAAAAAAAAATTTCCCCTTTGGAGATTCCACTAGGTTTTTCCCATTGTCACCACTTAGCTAAACTTGCAGTTTTCTCAACAAATTGGGCAATTCTATTTGACTGTTTATTGTTTCTGCCTTTTGCTATTTGCATGTAAATAAGACTATTACAATTTCTTGCTCATGTTAGAAGAATGGGTTCTACCTGCTTGCACTCTGACAGTTTAAAGGGATACAGGATGGAGTGTGTTGAGAATACAATGCCGTCAAATTCAAGTCTAATTTATGCCGTTCATTAGTTTTCCAACTTTTCTTAAAATATCTGTAATGAGAACTATTCTCCTCCACTACCAGGCATTAATATGGTGTTTCAAAATGTCTCTTCTGGTCTATATGTCATTTAATGGTTACTTGGGCACATTTAGGCTCTTGTTATCTCCACTCATGTTTTTAATTAAAGTTCTCTCTGATGATGCTGACAAGGCCATTAACTCCATTGCTGCACCACATCATTGGCGTTTATCATGAAATAGGGCCGACTGATCCTCCTACAGCAAATCTTTCCACACTCTTCACAGAATGATGCTTTTACAGCAGTGGGTACATTAGTCTTAGAGCCCATGTTTGAGTTGTATAAGAGGGTATTTAAATCCAAATCCATTTAATGTTTACTGGTAATCCTTTGTTCAGCACTGAATCAAAAGTGCATCTGCTCTGACCCTTGAGGAATTCAATCCAGAAAAACACATGACAGTGATTTTAACATTTTTGAGGCACAGTGTTTCCTTAGAAATAAATTGGTTCATGTTTTTTTGTTTTAAAGATGAGTAAATCATTGGCCTTATATACCTAGGTAATTGGTTATTTATTAGAAATTCAACTAGAATCACTAGAATATAATTCCCAGACCTCTTCTTTTGAATGCAATATCACTTTTATCTTACAAAACTTACCATCTTAATATTTCTCTGTCTTGGGTGGTTAGATTTTAAATGTTCAGACATTGTCTAACAATGATCAATACTGATGCTCGGAAAGCAATGATTCCTAATATTTCCAAGGTGTTCTTTAGATGCCTTGTTTTCATTTTAACAAGAAAATTCAGACTTTAAAGAGATCATTTTGATCAATGCCCTTTGTGTACAGGAACAGCACAAAGGCAATTTAGATACCAAGCTAATGTATTTCAGCTTGAAAGCAGTCATGTGTCTTTACTTAGGGAGCAAGTAAGATATGTTTCTAGGAAGAAAAAGCCAAAGTTATAAACAATCTCTACCTGTGTACAGCATTTTGATTTTATCTTACTTTAGACAGATAAATGTACTAAGTTCCATATGTCACCAAATTGGCATAAATATACCCATAATATTTATATCAACATCCTTGGGCATGTTGATATAAATATGTAGCAACATCCAACACTCCTAAGAATTACATACAACAGGCTAAATGAGCTGAAAATATCCTCTTCCAAGGCAATCATGGGCTCCAATTCTAAAATATGTTCTGCTGCACCAGAGGCGCGGGAATCTAAGATGCTGGCCTTCTGGTATTCCATACAGTCAGACTGCCTAGAAAGGCTGAAGCTTTGGTCATAAACTGATAGATCTCCGTTCTATTAGTTCCAAGGTAATGTATTTTTAAAAGACGACTGTCTCTGTTCTGTTAGTTTCAAGGTATGTGTTTTTAAAAGATAACTGTCTCAAGGAATGAGGTAATCAAAGTCAGACCACATTGGACTTGGGTGAGCTTTGATGGCCCAACCATCACTCCCATACTCAGTACAAACACACAGTCATAAAATATAACTCACAGCTGGGCATGGGGTGCACACCTGCAATCCAAGTACTTGGGAGGCTGAGACAGGAGGATTATAAGTTTGAGGCCACCTTCATCAACTTAGCGAGACCCTATTTCAAAATAAAATACAAAAAGGGCTGGGGGTGTAGCTCAGAAGTAGAATACCCCTGGGTTCAATCCCCAGAACAACAATAACAAATATATACATACATATATTGCAACAGCGATGATTATGACAGTAAAAACAACTATCCCACATGGAGTACTTACTGAGTGTCAGATACGTGTGTTGGCCAATTTAATCCTTACGGCCACTCTTTGAGAAAAATATTATGCTATTATAATCATTTTGAAGAGCAGGAAACTAAAGCCCTGGGAGAGAAGCCACGAGGGCAAAGTCGCACCGGCTCAGGTGTCAGAGGCAGAGCCAGGATTTGAACCCAGGCCATCTGCTTCAATCTACCTTCCTAATTCTTATGTCCTATTTGCCTGGTGAGTTCTACAGAAGCTCCTGGAGACGCGCTGATATTTATCAAATGAATAGTAATTTACACTCTGAACAAAAGGGATTTAAATGAAAAAACATTTCATAAAATTTATTAAGATTACTGTATATCCTTTGGAAAAAGCAACCTGGAAGTCAATGCTGACATTGGCAATAAATTTCTACTGAGCACACTTATAATATTCATCAATCTCATGTGTTACTAGTGAAATTGATGGTTATTTAAGGTTCACTATTTTTGTGTGTGTGGTACTGGATCTCAAACCTAGGAGAGTCCTATGTCTGAGATATTACCCCCCACCTTTATTTTACTCATTTTTTTTTCAGACTGGGGATGAAACCCATGGGCATTCTACTTTCAAGCTAGACCTCCAGCCCTATTTTTTAGCCCTTTTTTTGAAACAGGGTCTCACTGAGTTGCAAAGGGCCTCACTAAGTAGCTGAGGCTGACTGTGAACAGTGATCCTCCTATTTCAGCCTCCCTAATGCTGAGATTACAAGTGTGCACCACTATACCTGGCTACTTTTTTATTTTTTAAACAGTGTCTGGTTAAGTTTCTGAAAGCCTCACTAAATTGCTGAGATTAGTCTTGAACCTGCAATCCTCCCATCTCAGCCCCCCAAATTCTGGGATTATAGGCATGAATTGCTATTCCTGGCTAAAGATCACTATTTCTATGACCTACTTGAGCTTGCTTGGCAGAATCATAGCATCAACCCAGTATATGTTGCGTTGGCATAAGGACGAGGTTGAGCTAAAGCAATTGAGACTCTGATGCAGGAGGAGTTCTCTACCTTTACTTTGTCCAAAAGCAAGCCATTTATCACCCCTTGAAGAATGTGCTCCCTGTACCAGAAAGAAAAGGGCCAATAGTATCTTAAAGACAGAAAACACCAAGATGAGCATGTATCAAGAGGCCAACTGCACACACCTGTAATCCCAGTACTTGGGAGGATGAGACAGGACGATTGCAGATTCAAAGCCAGTCTCAGCAAATTAGAGAGGCTGTCCCAACTAAATGAGACCCTGTTTCCACATAAAATATCAAATAGGACTGGTGGTGTAGCTCAGAGGTGGAATGTCCCTGTCTCTGTGTTTCAACCTCAGCAACACACACACACACACACACACACACACACACACACACACACACAGCCTAATATCTTCCATTACTTCACCCATGTATTTTTGTACTTCCTACTCACTTGAAGCAAGTTAAAAGACAAAATTATTACAAAACATTTTTTTTTTTTGCAGTACTGGGGATGGAACCCAGGGGCATTCTACCTCTGAGCTACACCCCCAGGCCTATGTTATTTTAATGTTTATTTTTGAAACAGGGTCTCACTGAGTTGCAAAGGGCCTAAGTAGCTGAGGCTGTCCGTGAACCAAGATCCTCCTGTCTCAGCCTCCTGAATGCTGGGATTATAAGTGTGCTCCACCATGTCCTGCTATAAAACATTTTAAAATTAAATTTGAAATTATCTTTTTCTAGAATAATTTTAAGATCTTCTTACAGGAACAACCCATAAGGGACTTCTTTATGCTTGCTCAGATAAGTTTCTTAACTAGTTGCTGTGAATCTCTTATTTTCTGGAATACTGGACAATTTCAAAGTTTGATTGCATGGCACATAACTCCAATTAACTCCATTCTGCTTTGGTCGAACAATGGTTTCCCGTTGTTTCCTTAGGGTACCAAGCCCCATATCTAACCAGTTCAGTTCTAACCAAACTATTTTCTGTGTGCCTCAATGCATGCAAGTATTAATAAGGATTATGGGTTTTCCCCCTTAAAAAACATTACTTTTTACCTACAGTGTACCAGTATGGCTCCACTAGTAAGTCCCAGACCTGGGAAGTCTTTCAAAGTAAAGCAATATAATAATAATAATAATAATAATAATAATTATTATTATTATTATTTAGTACTGGAGATTAACCCAGGGTATTCTACCTCTGAGCTATACCCCACCCCTATTTTATTTTATTTTTTTATCTTGAAACAGGATCTTGCTAAGTTGCTGAGGCTGGTCTTGAACCTGCAATCTTCCCATCGCAACCTCCCACATACTGGGAATATAGGTGTGTGCCACCACGCTTGGCTGAGACGAGGCAGATTATTGATAGAACAGTGCAATTTTCTTTTAATTTTTCTTAAAATCCCTTGAGGTTTTGATATCATAAGCAGTATATATCACAGCAACTAAGGTGGTAAATATGCAAACAGCTTGTGAATTAATTGAAGGGAAACAGAAAGGAAAGCTGGAAAGAAAGATTCTGCAGCTGCCTTGCCTGGCTCCCCTTGGCAGGAAGCACTTTCTCTTTCTTGAGGGTGCACTGAGAGGCGAAGGCATTTCCTCCAACCTCTTCCCGCTCCCTTTATCAGGCAGAACAGCTGTGTGTGCAGGGGGTGCTGGACCAGTGGGCTGAAAAGCCTACCCTTGAGTCAACCTGGGGTTTGGTTTTTTCCACCTGCACTCTCCCAAGCACATGGCCTGATTTGCTGGATAATTTGGGAGTTCTGCATCAAGAAGAAAGTTCCGGCTAAACCTATGGAAAGGTGTAGCTTTTTTTCTATACAGCCTGAGGAAAAGAATTTTAGTTCTCTAGATACATAGGAAGGCTAATTTCTTGTGAGAAAAGACTCCAGTGTTGGATAGTAACCCGCAGTTGCTCCTGGCAGCCACTCTATAGCTCAGTGTTACTCAGCCTGAGGACTTGGGGATGCTGACCCCTGGACCAGGTGACTGTGGCGAGGCTGTCTGTGCCTCAGAGGATGCTGCCCAGTAACCCCAACTCTGCACCAGATCTCCACCCCCACATTGACAGCCAAAAAGCTCTCTACTCATTGTTAAGTGTCCCCTGAGGATAAATCACCTCTAATTGAGAACTACTGATTAAAAATTTTAACTGACACTGAATTCGCTGAATTTTCTTCTCTCACTCGCTCTCGCTCTCTCTAGGATAGTGGAAATTGAACTCAGGGATGTTCTACCTTTGATCTTCACCTGGGGCCCAATTTTACTTTTTATTTGGAAACAAGGTCTCGCTAAGTTGCAAAGGGCCTAAGTTCCTGAGGCTGGCCTCAAAACCACTGCCCTCCTGTCTCAGCCTCACAAGTACTGGGATTACAGGTGTGGCCCACCATGCCCAGCATTCTACTTTCTCTTTAATAATAAACAAGTTAGAGTTGGCTTATTTTAAAAATATAGTATAAAAATATAGACTTTCTACTTTTCCTAGTCTCTGATTCTGTTTGATTCTCATGGATGCTTCCTGAAGACAATCAATCAGGAAGCATCCATGTTTGTGGCAATCAAAAACAACAGTACTTGTCAGACATGGTGGCAATGCCTATAATCCCAGCACTTGGAAGACTGAGAGACCGCAGGTTTGAGGCCAGCTTCAGCAATTTAGCCAAGTTCCTCAGCAACTTACCAGACTCTATTTCAAAATAAAAAAATAAAATGGTGCGGGGAGTGTGGCTCAGAAGTACAGTGCCTCTGGGGGTCAACCTCCAGTATCAGATAAAAATAATAGCACTTAAAAAGGGTATGCTGATGCACATCTGTAATCCAGGGTTTGGGACTGCAGGTTCAAGACCAGCTTCAGCAAATTAGTGAGACTCTCAGCAACCTAGTGAGATCTGGTTTCAAAATAAAATATAATGTGAGATGGGTGCGGTGGCACACGTTTGTAATCCCAGAATTTGGAAGGCTGAGACGGGAGTATCACAGTTCGCGGCCAGCCTCATCTACTTAGAAAGGCCCTTTGCAACTCAGTGAGACCTTGTTTCAAAATAAAGAATAAAAAATAGAGCTGGGAGTGTAGCTTGGAGGTAGAATGCCCTTGGGTTCCATCCCCAATACCACAAAAAAGATACATCTATATCTATCTATCTATCTATCTATCTATCTATGGTTGGGGGTATAGGTGAGGTAGAATGTCTCTAGGTTCAATTTCAAGTACCATAAATAACAACAAAAAGAGTACTTAATGCTTAAACATGTATTTCTTTTTCCAGAAACTCTAATAATACTACCTCCTGAATTCTCACAACTCCCTTTATTACAGATGAGATAAAAGCCTACAAGTTTGTTTTCAGTTACAGTATGGCATAAAAGTATTTTTTAACTTATGTAAGCATTAAATGGGGGCATTTATAAAATTTACACGTCACATCCACGGGCAATGAAAACTGGCAGCCTCATCAAGGACATTCCAGGGCAATAACCAGTTACAGTCACCAAGAGTCTTATCAAAACCGTTTATTGATAAGAAAGTTGAAGCACATTTAAGTTGAAGCTGCTGAAGCCATAGGCGGCTGGTTAACCACAAGTATAGTTTGTTGAATTATTAATGTAATGTAGATTCAGTGGCCTTTCATATCCTAGAAAAACTTCTAGAAAACCAAGGCCACCACAACTTTCTGCCTGTCCTCCAGTGGTTTCTCCAGTCTCGTGACAAGCTTCTGCACCCTCAAGTGGGATCAGTGCAGTGTCTCAAGGCCCATTGGGTAGGAGCATAATCAGGCTGCTCTCTGACTCATGTGACATGGGACTTCTCCTTGAGCCAGCCCATAAGGAAGGAAAGTGGAGATACAGCTTCTACCTAACACAGGCCTAGGAACAACTGAGAGCTGGAAATGCAAACCCATCCTTTCTTGATGCCTGACACTGACATGGTAACAACAACAGCAACCGGGATGCTGCTACCCATCACTGGTGAGCAGCACGCCCCTGCCCGGCCTGTGCCAAGCGCTTCGCTGTCATCATCCCTAGCTGTCCCAGCAGCTCCATGGGCAGACCACATCCACCCCATTTTATAGATGAGATTCATGAAGATAAGAATTTTCCCCAAAGCTATAAACTTGGATTTCAAACACCAAACTATTAACCATCATCATGGTAAGCATAGAATGCTGCTAACATGGCCACTATCAGTGGAAAAGAGTTTAGGATACTCTAATATTCTCTCTCTCTCTCTCTCTCTCTCTCTCTCTCTCTGTACTGGGGATCGAACCCAGGGGCCCTCTACCACTGATTTTTTTTGATACAAAGTCTTGCTAAGTTGCCCAGGCCAGCCTTGAACTCGTGATCCTCCTGCCTCAGCCTCCAGAGTAGCTGAGGTTACAGGTGTGCTCCCCGGCACCAGGCTAACTTTCCCCTTGAAAGAAAGAATAAGGGCAGTGAACTAGTCTGTGGCTGGGCATGGCTCTCTGTCCTATCTTGAATGGCCTGATTTTCCACTGGGGGTTTTGGTGTACTTGAAAGAAATCCTAACCCAAACAACAGCTATGATTTCCTTCCATTAACAATTGGTCATTCTCTGAAGGGACACAACACAAGACCAGGGTGTTTTTCCTCTGCCTCAAAAGCTATTGAAGGCTTCTCTTTAATCTTTAACCACAACGCTTATATAAGGAACTTTTTTTATTGTTATTATTCAACAGTTAACACCTTACCACACAGTGTGTCAAAATTCTTGGCCTTATCAGGCCCTGCTGGGTTAAGATAACCTTCACCAGGAGCTGAAGCTAAAGCCCAAACCTAGGAGTCAGCCTTGCCCCCTTCACCCATGCAGCCACCCCATCACCAAGTCTACCCAGGCTGCCCTCTCAGTATCAAATGCACCGCTGCCCCCGCCCATAGTCGCAGGTCAGCCCCTTTGGTATTTCACACTTGGACTTGACTTCTCTCAGAAGTTTATTTTTGTCATCTTCAAAACCACATTGCAAAATGCAGCCAGAAAGTTCTTTCCCAAACCCAGGTCTGACTTTTATCACTGATCACATATTCATTCTCTCTCTCTCTCTCTCTCTCTCTCTCTCTCTCTCTCTCTCATAGTTTTGTTTTGTTGGCACTGGAGATGGAACCCAGGGATCTACCTCTGAGGTACACTTCCAGGTCTTTTTATTGTTTATTTTGAAACAGGGTCTCACTAGGTTGCTGAGAATCTCCCTAAGTTGCTGAAGCTGAGCTTGAACTTGTGATCCTCCTGTCTCAGCCTCCCGGTTACAGGGATTATCGGTGTGCAACACTGCATCAGGCAGCTCTGCCTTTTCGGTTCTTTATTAACTCCACATCCTTCCAGGTCCTGCTCAAACTCATGAGCATCTTCATGAACCCTCTCTAGTCAAAGACAACCAAATCCAGTCAGGACTATTCTCAGTCCATGGCACCTGTGCAAATTAGAAAAGGGCACCTCCTTGTCCAAGTGGGTGCAGCTGCTTGAGTCATCAAAGCCCAGACTGGATTTTAGCCCCTGAATTCTACATTCTGGCCAGCCCCAGCCTGTCTTTTTACACAAATGCATTCTCTATTCTGTAGCCCTGACCCGAGGTTCTCTGCAAGCACAACTGCTTATTTGTCTAGAATGTTTTCGTCACAACATCCATCATTTATCCTATTCATCCTTCTAGAAATTAAGACAATTGTTCTCCCACAAAAAGGATTCTTTTTTCTGGAAGTGCTGGGGATTGAACCCAGGACTCTGCATGACCAACATGTGCTTTACCTCTGAGCTATATCCCCAGCCCTCGCTTTTTTCTTTTGGTGCCTGTTATAATAGATTTTCTCAACTATTTTCTCCACCAGATACTGCTGCATTTTCTGAGAGCAAGGACCCTCCTTTCTGATCCACATGTCTACAAAGGCCAGCACAGTGCCTGCAGGATCATAGATACATAGCTGCTGGGATGCCTAACGAATGCCGTGTCTTGCTTTCTTAGCCTCATCATTGTGTGAGATGGGGCCCTTTCAGTGTCCCCCACCCCCAGCAATTTGGAGATTAGGCCTTCAGCTCTGCTTCCTCAAATTACATAATCCCTACTCAACTGGCTAGAAGCCAGATCTCATTTAGCAATTATTTCATTAACCTATGATTAGGGAAAACAAGCGTCTTGGATTTCAACTTCCTGTCCCCTCCTGATAAGTCTACTGATACATCTGTCACATACTAGTTTGTCCCTCCTGGGACACTGGACACTGCTCACTTATTTCATCTATTCCTTCTTGTCTCGTTCTACTTAACAGAACTCGTCCTACCGGGTGGAGGGTGCTGGGGCTTGTGGTACTCGCTCATTTCACAAAAGTCTAGCTGTTTTCATCATAAAAGGGTAAAAAAATTTAAAAAAAAAACAACTCTCTCATACTTCCTCAACCACAGGTTCAACATCTTAGGCTTTCCACCTCCTGTGGGATTTCCCTCTTCAGTCCAGCTGGCCTGAGGGCTGCACTGGTTTCCTTCATGACTTCACCCTCCCAGGCCCCTCGCAGGTCCTTCACTGGTTCCCCACTGGTGTAAATCCTCAATTCTCTCCTTCCATCTAAAGCAGCCAAAGGAGTCAGGGGGGGTGGCACACACCTGTGACCCCAGTACATGGGAGGCTGAGACAGGAGGTCACAGCCTCAACAACTTAGCAATGCCCTCAGTAACCCAGTAAGACCCTGTTTCAAAGCAAAGGGTAAAAAAGGGGTAAGGGTGTAACTTGGAGGTAGAATCCCTGGGTTCGATTCCCAGTAAAACACACACACACACACACACACACACACACACACACACACACGTTCGTACAGGTACCAGATTTTAATTTTCTGCCAGAGGCTTTTGTATATCAGAAATCAAGCCATTTCACGAATGAAAGTGCTTTTCAATTGGGTGGGCTTTTACATAGAATCTTTTTAGGAGGTACTGGACAGATACTACACATTGGTATATTGGTATTAGAGATGGAGGTCCTTTCTCCCTGTTCACATTTTTTTTTTCCTTAGCAGAACATGGTCCTGATGAGCCCCTGATGGATACAAGGAGAAGTTGGGCCAGCTCTTCCCAGGCTGTGAGCAGAGCCATGCAGGTTGCTGCCAGCAGAACCCAGAATTGGGGCCCAGGCTGTGCCAGCCAGTGAAGGCTCTAAGGCTCTGGGGTGCTTGGAGGGAAGCCCTGGAGAGCGGGCTGCGTGGTGAACCAGAGCCATACACCAGTGGGCATGGGAGGATGCAACCCCAGAAGCTGGGAAACCTACATCCGATTGGATTTTGTTGTTACTGCAAAAGACACAAGTAACATTGAACCTACAAAGAAATTGAAGCAAAAAGAATTTCTTGTGAAGGCCAGGGGTGGAGGTGGCCTTGGAATGCAAAACACTTCAGGTTCTCCTGATCCCACCGCATCAGCTACAGTCCTCTGGGGAAGGATGCCTCTCTTGAGATATATATAACTATAATATCTGGTTATGTGTATCTACCTATCAGTGAAAAGAACGACACACACACATTTTATCTAGAGTGAATAGAATTCAATGTGTTTGTGAGAGGGGAAAACAACCTAGGAAACAACCGCAGACTGGGGAACTTCAAAAAAGAGTCTGCCTTCTGGTAGTTTCTGGATATCAAAATATAAGGTCCCAGGAAGGACTCCGTTTGCCCAGCTTAGACACCTGCTCATCTCGGACTGGCCAATCTGATTGAGTATTCAGCAGTCACTGCCTCTTTTCCTTCACAAATATCGTTCTGATTCCACAGCAGTATCAGATGGGTAGGTGCTCAGAAAGGTGGATCCTACCAGGGCCCTAATAAATTAATCAAGCTTGGTCTCCACCAATCATGGTAATTCAACTCCCTGCCAGTTACTAAGATAGGCTTGGGTATAGAACATGGTTTAGATTAGTGGGCAAAGAAATGTTCTATCACTGAGCTACATCCCACCACCCTTACTTATTGTGTGTGTGTGTGTGTGTGTGTGTGTGTGTGTGTGTGTGTGTGTGTTACTGGGGATGGAACCCAGGGGCATTCTACCTCTGAGCTACATTCCAGCCCTATTTTTTATTCTTTGTTTTGAAACAGAGTCTCACTAAGCTGTAGAGGAGGCTAGCCACAAACCATGATCTTCCTGTTTCAGCCTCCCAAGTACTGAGAATATAAGCGTGCGCTACCACCTCCCAGTTTCCTTGCTCATTCTTGAAAAAATAAAGAAAACTGAGATTTGTTTCTTTTCTAAAATAAGGCTATATGAGCGCATGATGTCTGGAGTTGTAGCAGCCATCATGAAGAGCAAACCTGAGGATGAAAATCATCATGCTAAGGATGGTAGAATGGAAATAGAAACACACCCAGAGCCTTGATAACATAGTATACCTTTAATTAAACTGACCCTGGCACCATATTTTCCAGAAATATGGTCTGTAGGTAGGGTAATGGAACTGATGTTCAAAGTCAACTGAAATGAGTAACAGTGCAATCTAAAGAGAAAGCAAATACCTGCCTACTTTCTTTTTTTTTTTTTTTTTTTGTGGTACTGGAGGTGGAACCCAGAGGCTTTCTACCTCCGGGCTATACTCCCAGACCCATTTTTTTTTTAAATTTTATTTGGAAACAGGATCTCACTTAAGTTGCTGAGAGCCTCACTAAGTAGCTGAGGCTGGCTTCGAACCTGCGTGATCCTCCTGTCTCAGCCTCCCAAGCGCGGGGATTACAAGCGTGCGCCACCACGCCCAGCGTATACCTGCCTACTTTCTAATTATGAAGGCCCTGTGTGTGCAGTGGCACACGCCTGTAATACCAGCAACTCAGGAGGCTGAGGCAGGATGATCACAAGTTTCAGCTTGGCTTATGCAATTTAGTAATACCCTGTCTCAAGACAAAAAATAAAAAATGGCTGGGGCTATAGCTCTGCAGTAGAGTGCCTCTGAGGCTCAATCCCTAGTACTAAATAAACTTTGTAAAGGCTAGTGGTTCTTGAGCTCCTGTGTCAAGTTGTATTTCAAGTGCTTTAAATGTATTTCTTCACAACAACCCAATCAGGGATACACTTTATTCCCTACATCTTCGATGGATAAACAAAGTCCATTAACTAATTAATTCAATGCACTGGTTTCACAATGCCAAGGTGGGGCTCAAACCTGAGCCCTCTGACTCAAAGCTCTTGACCACCAGGCTAATGCCAATGCGTTCTTGGCTTTCTGTAGTTGGACTTCCCAAGCTTCTTTCTTCTCTTGTTTAAGAGCCCTCTTTGCATGTGAGCTGGGCAGCAGGGTTGTGTTCACTGAGCCTCACGTCCCCTCAGATGCTGGCACTGGACATACTCAGGGGTTCTTTCTCAGCCCGTTGCAGGTCTGAGTCTCAACATCCTCTTGTTAAAGGCACTGAATCCAGACCACACACCAATGCCCTGACTGCGGGGGATTCATGGTGTCCCTGCTTTCCCATTTTCCTTCTTGACTAATCATTTTTTGGCAGGTGTAAGCTTGATCTCAGGGTCATGGGGGGCACTACTACTAATTAATCTGACTTACAAATTAAAATACTAATGAGCGCATAGTATTGGCACTGGTTCAAATAACTGTCCCACTATATCCTCACCTCTAATTATATTTGTCTTGTTTTGTTTTAGCTTTTCAAAGCTAAGGGTTTTGCCTAAGTGGTACCCTGCAATCACGCACACCTCTGTGACTCTTAAGATGAGGAAGGCATTTCTATAGACTTATTACTGTTTATTCACGTCACACCCTCCATCTCTCACTCATCCAACAAATATTTGAGTATCTGTATGCACCAGGCACCACATTAGGCACTGGGTATCGACAGCCTGTGTTCTCTGCCCTCAACGGGGGTAATAAAGTATAATGATATACCATATGACTTCCCCTTCTAAATCAACAGGAAAGCTACAACAAATAAAAAGGGAATATAGGGGCTGGAGGTGTTGCTCAGTGATAGGGCACCTGCCTCACCTGGTTCAATCCTCCACACTGAAAAAAGAAACTGGAGGAGGGCCACACAGTACTAAACGAAGCATTTTGTGGACAATTCATCTTAACAGTTAAGACACTGACTCTGCTAGCGACAGCCTGGCATCAAATCCCTGCCACTGTGTGACCTTGGGTTAGTTACATACCAAGTATCTCAACTGTTTAACCTGTGACATGGGGGTAAAAATTGTTGCTGTTAGCTTACTTTTGGGACTGGGGATTGAACCCAGGGATATTTTACCTTGAGTTACACCTGCAGCTCTTTTTATTTTTTAATTTTGAAACAAGGTCTTGCTAAGTTGCCGGGGCTGGTCTTAAACCTGTGATCCTCCTGCCTCTCAAGTACTGGGATTACAGGTATGTACCACCACACCAGGTTTAAAGGTTGGTGTTTTAAAAATAAATTATATAAAGCCGGGCATGGTGGCGCACGCTTGTAATCCCCGCGCTTGGGTGGCTGAGACAGGAGGATCACATAGGTTCAAAGCCAGTCTCAGTTACCTAGTGAGGCTCTCAGCAACTTAGTGAGACCCTGTTTCCAAATAAAATGGAAAATAGGTCTGGGAGTATAGCCCGGAGGTAGAAAGCCCCTGGGTTCCACTCCCAGTACCACCCCCCCAAAAAAATTATATAAAGTCGGGTGTGGTGGCACACACTTGTAATCCCAGCATTTGGGAGGCTGAGATAGGAGGATCACAATTCAGGGACAGCCTCAGCTACTTAGTGAGGCTCTTGGCAACTCAGTGAGGCCCTGTTTCAAAATAAAGAATAAAAAAAATAGGGCTGAGGGTGTATCTCAGAGGTAGAATGGCCCTGGGTTCCATCCCCAGTGAAAGAAAAAATAATTATATATAACATGGCAAGTGCAATACAAGTGTTGGTTCAGAAGAAAGAAAAAAAAACCTGAGCTTCAGTCTACTCAATACACTGATAAAAACCAAGCCATTTGGCAGCAAGCATGCAAACCCTCAAAGAATCTGCAAAGGCACACAGCATGATAAGTGCCGGGGGGGCCTCAATTCCAGGCATCAGGACCTGAGTGACCACTGCAGGAGGACAACTACTCTGGCCACCACCCTAGTAAAATGGAACTCGCACAGCCAGTTGATTCTTGATTTCAGAATCTCCAAAATTGTGTGTCAAGGATTTAAGGTGACCTTTCCAGGGGAATTTCTTTTTTATTAAGTGTATCTTGGAAAGAGGCAGAACTGCCAATTTGGAAGTGTCCTTGGAAATCAAACTTTCAACCAAATATCTGAGAAGCCTTCCGACCACTGGTGGCTTAGCTGTCCTGGACCATTTCCAGTGATAAAAGTGTACATTTTCAGAGAGACTTTTGCATGGATTGAGCACTATCCTAGCTCAGGTGCAAGGATCAATCCAACTCTGAATGATGGTCTACATGTGATATACCTGCAGACAATGATTCCCACTCTTCCCCTAGTTTCCTGAGTGAGGCATCACTTGGTATGAGCTATAACTGGCATCCTTCAAGGGCACAGGAGGAGATAAACAGAATCTAGACAGAAAGATGATTTCTTTTGAAGATGACTGCCCTTGAAGATGACTTTAAGGACCCCGAAAGGCACTCTTGCCTGAGGGCTCCAGGGAGAAGGGGAACTCCTAGACTCCCTGTTTTCATTATATCTGCAACAGGCTTCTTTCAACCTCAAGTACTGTGGCCTAGAGAAGGAAAATTGATATTCAAACTCAAACATGAGCCGGGCGTGGTGACACACGCTAGTAATCCCAGCATTTGAGAGATCGGAAGATCACAGTTCACAGACAACCTCAGCTACTTAGTGAGGCCCTTTGCATCTCAGTGAGACCCTGTTTCAAAATAAAGATAAAAAATAGGGCAGGGGGTGTCACTCAGAGGTAGAATGACCCTGGGTTCCATCCCCAGTACCATAAAAAAACAACAAAAACAAGAAAAACTCACACATGAGTATGTTGTGGCATGATCTTACTGTGAACTCATTGGAATTCAACAGGACTTTAGAAGCTAAAATGTGTCAAAATACACCTGTCTCTGGAGAGTATATGGACTTGGTACTTTCATAACAGAAACAATGATTTAATGGTTTATCTTAAACAAGGCCAGTTTTTAAGTAAGGTTTTCCCTGGGTGGAAGAAACAAAGTTGGGCCCTAGTTGGCTGATGGAATGGAATACTGCAGGGGGCAAGTATGAGAGTTTAATCCTCATAGGAAATAACTAGAAGACAGCAGAGTCCTAAGTTGAAGAAGGATTTGAGAAGTCAATCTCTTGTCTAAATGCTTGATAACCCTCTGACCACAGCTTACCCAGTCCCTCCTGGAACATTCCTGAGGGCGAGAGTGTACATTTGGACAGAACACAGTTTTCTGTGCGGTGTGCTCACACCATTCTATCTTTAAGTCCCTAGTAGTGGTGGAAATATGAGCAGACAATGGCCAAGAAGTGTGGCAGATTTCCCAAGTGCTAGGCACTATGCGAAAGGCTTTACACAAACCTATTCCATTAAATCCTTGCAACAGTTCTCTGGGAAAAATGACCATATAGTATGTTCAGAGAAAAGGCCAAAGGGCTTCCAGTGACTGAGACCCAGCTCCTGCTGCACTCTCTCCTTCCACATAGGCCTCAGGGCTTCGCTGCCCGCAGCACGCCCCTGGTTAACCAGGGCTCAGCCCCTTCAAGTCCTCTTTCAAATATCCCCTTCCTCCTAAGACCCTTTAGAAAAATGCAAAGCCCCCTCTGCTGTCATACAACATAATTCTCTGCCTGTGCTTTTCCATGGAAGTTACCGTGTTCTAACCTCTGACATAAGTGGCTGATTTTTTGTCTCATTATCTGTGTCCCTTGATTGGAATGTGTGACAGGATCTTTGCCTACTTATGTTCACAGCCCTCAATCCAGCACCAAGGAGGACAGCTGGCGCATGGTGAGCACCCCATAAGTATTTATTGGCTTAATTTTATATGTGAGGCAACAGGCAAAAAAGATAAGTGGTCGTGCCTTTCATAGAGAGAATGGGTTTGTGAGGAACCCACATTCCAGAAAACAAACTCAGTGCTTATCTTTTCTCCAGTGGCTGGCAGCGTTACTTTGGACCATGGGGAGCAGTATGTTAGACCCAGGTAACACATATATAGCAACACACACTAGCAATCGAGAACATGAAGAAGTATTCCATGTGTGTCCGATGGTCAAGAAGTATATACACACGGGGTGTGGTGGCGCCCATTTGTAATCCCAGCGCTTGAGAGGCGGAGACCAGAGGATCGCGGTTCACAGCCTCAGCTACTTAGCTAGGCCCTTTGCAACTCAGTGAGACTCTGTTTCAAAAATAAAAAGACTAAAAAACTACTAGGGCTGGGAGTATAGCTCAGAGGTACAATGCCCCTGGGTTCCATCCCTGGTACTGCAAAAAAAAAAAAAAAAGGTGTATACCCATAGGAAACATCACCTGAATCACTTGAAATTGTTTGTAACTCTACCAGAAATTTTCTTTCACAAGACTTGAGGGAAATGTGTTCAATGAAAAAATAAAAGATATAAAAGTTAGCATGAAAATGTTTTCCCAGGGTTATACAACAGCAAGAATGATGGTATCATTCCCCCACCTCCGCTTATTTTATTTTACTTTTGGTATAGATGCCATTTGGATTTAAGAATTGCTTCCAAGTTCTTTCATGTGATTAAATACAACCTTTGTAATAATGCAGAAATCCAGTTTGCAGCTCAGGAACCACCCTCTGAGAGGTGTATCTTCCCAAAATAGCCCAGGACAAGGTAGAATGTGAAATACAATCTAATGCTTTCGTCGCCATCTGGGGACCCTCCCCACGCTGCAGGTGTCCATCCCGCTCAGTGCTTTCCATCTCCAGAAATCACCTCACTTTCTATAAATGGCTAATTTAATGCCTCATCAATTAAGAAAAATTTAAAACTACAAATAATGATTTTCTCTGGCTTTTCCTGAGGTGCACTGGGACCCTTCATACTGGAGATTCATACTGTCTCAGTCAAACTAGTCTCTGACTGAAATTCATTTCACTAACTTAACAGCCAGGCACATAATGCTCACATTATCATAGAAGCGGTTCCTGGTACCAGGAATATCTCAAAACCCTGGCCACATTCTTAATCATATTTTTGCCAATTATTTTGGCCACAGCTTTGGAAACTTGTTTTCACTTCCATTCTTTTCCAAAAAGAGAAAAGAAAAAAGAATTCTACCCCCAGGGGTTTGGGGGGGGGGAATTAAGACCTCAACACCAAGTACAAATTGCTCATTTAAAGAACAGGAATTAAGGACAAGAAGGCTTTTCTTCCTTAAAAGCTCATCACTGTAGAAAGAATCTGAATCCTGTTCTCATTCTTCTTGGGCAGTGGAGCAGTTTTGGGTTTTGTGTTAGTTAATTTTAATTTTTCAAAGAAGGGCTCCATTCTTGAGATGTGGTTGCTATGAGACCTCCTGGGCCACAACAGATGGCTGCAGGAACAGTTCTCAGGCCGAGCTCTGCTGCGAAGTCTCCTCTCAGGCATACCATTAACATTCCTGAAATACCACCTTCAGACCTGCTCACCCGCTGCTCCTTGGCTGGCTTCCCTGTCAAGGGGCCTGGGTTGAAATTTGTCATAAAGGAACTGATCAGGCCCCTCCAGGAAAAAGCCATGGAGGACAGGGGGTTCCTTTCTTAGCTGAAGCTTCCTGCAAAATTTACCAACCAACCACTGGGGTCGTTCAGGTGGGCCAGCACCCCCAGGCATGCACTCGCGCCATACACTTGTCTCCAAGTCTTGACTCCCTCCCAGGCGCCGTGTGGTCCAGTTAAGGCCGCCAGCATACTTTGGGCCAGAGGCAGTTTTAGTGCCCAGACTGGTCGCTGGGGTAAAGGTTTAACAATCTCTGGCAGACAAAAAGGGACATCTAACATCACGCTAACTTCTTGGTGCTGTTGGACAACTCATTCGGCTTCAACCCTTTTCTCTGTGTTCCAAACTAAGATAATGATACTGACCCACATGGTATCAGATGGAGGGGTCAGGGAGCCATGATTAATAAATGAAAAATCAGGGCATAATATAAAGTCACTGAGATCTTCACTACCAAGGGGAAGTGTTAAGAACCTGGGCACTCACCTGGCCTGGGTGTCTGATTGCTGAGACCAACACCCATGCAGGGCCACGCCCAGCAAGGGCCAAGGATGTTGGTAGACAGGGACTCCTGGCAACTTTACTGCCCACTGAGAAGTTTCAGTATGGGGCCCATATACATTCCATCCTGAGTTTTCACTCTAAAACCAGGCCTCGAGTGCAGAAGCAAAGTCCTTCAGGGTGCCAGGTGGCCAGGCCTCACCTGACCACTTGAGGGAAAGGCGGAGCCTTCGGACCTATCTCAGTTCCTACAAGTTCTGGACAGCTTCTCTACCAATCGGATTAGATGCTATGTCACAGATACTGAACCACCACTCTCATTTGGCTTTCGTTTTTAAGTCCGAACAGTCTGTCCAATTATGAAACAAAACAACTGGAGACTGCTTGGTTCCTGCCTTCCAAAGTCTCCTGTGGGGTGTGTGTCCTGCTGGACTCCAGAAAATGGCCATTTGAATAGCTGTGGGTTTTACGTTTTGCTTTTTAAACATGCCTCTTAGAGGTACAGCCTATCAACCAATGACACTTTAATGGAGCCATCTATGAAGAACCAGGGTGATATTGCTGCTCTTTTTCACGTGGTTTGGTACTAGAGGTTGAACCCAGAGGCAATCTACCTCCGAACTACATCCTAGGTCCTATTTTTTTTTTTTTTATTTTTTTATTTTGGTGGTACTGGGGTTCCTGAAACCCTTCTACCTTTGGGCTACACTCCCAGACCTATTTTTATACTTTTTTTTTTTTTTTAATTTGGAAACAGGGTCTCTTAAGCCAGCGCGGCTGGCTTCAAACCTGCGCAATCCTGATCCTTCTGTCTCTGCCTCCCAACCGCGGGGATTACAAGCGTGCGTCACCACGCCCAGCTAATTTTAATTTTTTAAATTTGAAACAGGTTCTCACTAAGTTGCTGAGCGTGTTGCTAAGTTGCCGAGGCTGGTTTTGGACCTGAGACCCTCCTGTCTCAGCCTTCCAAGTCTTGGGATTACAGGCCTGCGCCACCACTCTTGGCTGCTGCACTGTTTCCCACGTGTCTACTGATCCTCAACTTGCTTATCAAATGCTCTGGCCAGAGCACAGTGAGCCAAAAAAGGTCCTTGCTCAGCTGCTCAGTTTCTGAACTCATAGGTCTTTTGGCTCAGGAAAGTGAGAGACCAAAGCAGGGGCCTAGGGAGAGAAGCAGGGAGGAGGGCGGGTGTGAGGTATGCAGCCGTCCATTTGCAGAGCTGAGCTTTTCAAGCACAGCCATGGGGGGCACAATGCCTGGGTGTGGGGGAGAGGCTGGGCAGCTCTACTGTGTGTCATTGTGTGCTGTCCCACAGCACTAGGAGGGACCCTATCACTCAGCAATCCAGGGAGCCTGGCAGGCATTCCACAGCTCCAGGAAGGAGGCTTTCAAAAATGTTCTCTGGGGAAACAATACATGTAAGCTACTTAATCCCCCTGCCCTCCAATCTAACTCTCTAGTGATACTGTTCTTGGAGTGAAATACCTGTGTCTCCATCCTAGTTACTAATGACTGTTGAGTTATACACGGGGGTCTCCTGATTCACTGCAGGTATGTACAGGGCTTTCTGTGCTCTTAATGGGAAATGTAGGGTTCATTCATGTGACTTATTGATGTAGAGATAGCACTTTTTTTCCAACTAGCTTTCTGTTTCTTTAGGTTTTCATAGTGATTTTCTTTTAAAAATGGTGATTAAAGCTCAGATTGCATTTATCCATCCTCATACCAGAATGACTTACCTGTTACCTAGAAAAATAGCCTTTGATTTATATATTCTCTATGTTATAATTCATAAATAAAGGGTAGAAGTTGGAACTACAAATAAATGCTAAAGACTCGATGTCTATTTAGTTTTGAGTGCTCATATTTCTTTAACTCCTTTAACACTTTGAAGTTTGCTTAGTATTCTCTAGATTTTTAACTTATCACCATATATGTACACACACACACATACCATTTGTACACGTGTTATATTTGAAGTGCTTGCTGCAGGCATGTGTGATGATCACATTTCACCTGATGGTAATGTCATTGCTGATGACTTTATTTATGAAAGCCATTATAAAAATAATATAAAAATATTATATTTAGTATTACTTATATTTAGTATTACTTATATGCCGAGGTATAGGAAAATGTGGTGTTGGAGACATATTAGCTAATAGCTGAGAAAGATGGAAAATTCCAACCGGCTATCAACATTGAAAGCAAAGTCTTGTTTCCAGATGATCGGCATGTTCTGAGCAACTGGCTTCTGAAGGCTCCTCACATCTCTTTCCCTACCTCTATCTGCTTTCCTTATTGCCCTTTCTCCCTGATTAGGAATACTGAGAACTTCCTTTTGTGGCCCTGTTTATACCCTTGAAACTGTTAAGGTATGAAAAATAGTCCTTTGGATTTATAATGATACTCTACTCATTTACAAAATGCTTTCATTTTTTAAAATAAATTGAAACCCAAGGAAAAATTACTTCCTCCCTCTCATGACAAAACAGTCAGGGTGAAAACACCAGTCCCAAACCCCTGCCTTATGTATTTATTTATTTATTTATTTTACAAATCTTTGATTATTAAATCCCTGCGAGAAGATAAGATGGTCCTTAAAGTATTTGTCAATTGATTTACAAGTAAAATGAATCAGAGTAGAGAGTAAGCTTAATCAAAACCAAGGCTTAGCTTTTCTTTTTTTTTGTATTTTTTATTTTGTGGTACTGGAGATGGAACCCAGGGACTTTATACCTCTGGGCTACACTTCAAGACCTATTTTATATATTTTTTTGGAAACAGGGTCTCACTAAGTTGCTGAGAGCCTCACTAAGTAGTTGAAGCTGGCTTCGAACACGCATGATCCTCCTGTCTCAGCCTCCCAAGTACTGGGATTACAACTGTGTGCCACGACACCCAGCTTTTAGGGCTTAGCTTTTCTAAGTTTTTCCACTGTCACTTGAATTTGTGTGTTTGCATTTAGAATCTGACCCTCCCTGGAATATAAGGATGGGCAAAAATGAGTGGCCAACACAGTCAAAAACCCTTTGCCCACCTGGAATTCACAAACTCCCCTATGATAAACCAGCCTAAGAAATAAAAGTTGCTTTCACATCACATGAGAAAACGTTAAAACAATTTTTAAAAATACATTTCAATTAAAATTAGATTGGAAATTCTGAGGCTGCAGGACCAAAGGGAGACAAGATGTGCATCCTATTAGCCTATTTGCTGCCTCTAATCAAAAGTCACTTTATTATTGCTCGAGTTCGCACTGAATAGGAAGGCGTGCAGTCAGGTGGCAACTGCCTGCAAGGTTTACAGTAATCTGTCAAGTCCCCCGTCTCCCTTTACATCCTTATTTACTTCTTTATTTCATTTTACCACCACATCTGACAGCCGAGTAACTTAGTGATTTTCCATCAAGGCCCAAACTGAACAAGTCCCCTTCCTCACTTAGTTACCTTCCCAATATGGGCAGTTCTGTCAAGATAAAAATAAAAATAATTTTCACCAAGAAATGACTGGTTTAAAATAGACTTACCTTACAGAAGTCTAAGCCCAGGCTTCCATTGTCCTCTGTCATCTGTTCGCTATCTCTGTCCAACATGACATGGGCCCCGCTGGCCCCCCAAGGGTGCTCAGTGGCCAGGAAAGGTGGCAGCAACCAGGGAGAATCGAAAGGAGCCAGTCTCAGGAAGGCAAGAGCTAAGACACAGGTGTCTGACAGCACCCAAGCACCTCTGCTCCAAACCTGCTCTGCCCTGATTAGCCAAGTACAAAAGGCAGTTCGAATTACTGCCGTCTTTCCAGCCAATCAGCAGCCAGCCGGCTGGCCGGACCTAAGCAGGCCCCGTGATACCCAGAACCTGAGAACCAGTTTCTACAGCAGCCACAGGCAGCCAGGCTTCTGCACCACCGAGAGGCTGTCAGGCTACAGCAAGGAAAGCGTGTGGTATTGGGTCAGCTCTCGCCTGCCCTCAGCAACAAGTGTCCCGCTAGGGTCCTCTGATTCCCAGACACCACCCCGTGCCTGATGACACAGTGAAGGTAAAGAACACGTGGACTTGGCAGCCATCCAGGGCCTCTCTCTCCGCCCTTCACCCTCCCCGTGTGGGTCTCTGCTGGGGCTTCTTTGCAGTTGATTAAGTTCAATTTTTAAATCGCTATGGTTTTTGCAAGCAACAGTTTCTTAGTGAAACGGAGAATGGAAAGGAGGAAATAAAGACTTTTTTTTTTTTTTACAGTCACTGTCTCCTGCAATGAAATTCAGTATTATATATTAAAAAAAAACACATCAGACATACACACTGAAAAAAGTGCTGTTAGTAAAAGAAAAGAAAAAATAAAAGACAGAAAGAACAACAAACAAAACATGCCATTTTCAAATTCATCTAAATGGAATGCAGTGCAGCCCACCTTTGTGGAGGGAACCCTCATAGGTCCCCAAACCGCAAACAGTTAAAGGAATTTTTTTCAATCTGTCGTCTGAGACCCTGAAACTGCGATCTTCTGCAGCTGGATGGAGAAGGAGTGCTTGATTCAAGTTTGGCATTTGCCCCAGACAGTAGAGGTCAGCTTAGCAGTAACCATAGATACAAAGAGAGGAAAGGTTCAGGGCACGCAGAAAGACAACAGGACTCCAATGGGTCTGAGCCCTTGTGTGTGCAAATGAATTTCATCTATTTAGCACTGCCAAGGCAGGAAAAAATAAACCATAACACCCAGAGGTAATTCATAAAATAAAATTCCTTGCAAAAGAATTTTAAGGTTTGCAGATTTATTTATTTATTTATTTATTTATTTATTTATTTATTTATGGTGGTACTGGGGATGGAACCCTTCGACCTCCGGGCTACACTCCTAGACCTATTTTTTTTTCCTAAGTTCATATTTTTATTTTTTTATTTTTTATTTTTTTAACAATTTTTTTATTGAACATAAATAGTATACATTTAAACTATATTTGGTGCCCTCTCCCCCCCCGCCCCTGTTTTCCCTTCCCCCCTCCCACCAATGGTTGTCCAGGTTAACCATGTCATATTTATAATTTTACACATATTCAGATGTAGACCCTCATTAATCAAGATCAGCCTTCCTCCTCTCCTATCTTTCCATTCAAACTTTGTGATATTTCCCCTCCAATATCTGGAGTCCCACTGGTATCCTTTGTGTTTCCTAGTTTGGGCATATTAGAGGAAACATATGTACCTTCTCCTTCTGTGCTTGGCTGATCTCACTTAACATAATGTTCTCCAGGGCTTTCCATCTTCTTGCAAATGATAGGATTTTGTTCTTCTTTATGGCTGAATAGAATTCCATTGTGTGTATTTCCCAAAGTTTTGCTATCCATTCATCTGTTGATGGAGATCTGGGTTGGTTCCATATTTTGGCTATTACAAATTGTGCTGCTATGAACATAGGTATGCAAATATTGCTGTATTTCTCTGAATTCAACCCCTTTGGAAAGATACCCAGGAGTGGTAGGGCTGGATCATATGGTGGATCTATTCCCACCTTTCTTAGGAATCTCCACACAGATCTCCATAGTGGCTGAACTAGTTTGCACTCCCACCAACAGTGTAAAAGAGTTCTTCTTTCCCCACATCCTCGCCAGCATTTGTTGTTGTTTGATTTCTTTATGTTTGCCACTCTGACTGGTGTTAGATGGAATCTCAGTGTAGTTTTGATTTGCATCTCCCTGATGGCCAGTGATGAAGAACATCTTTTCATGTATCTATTGGCCCTTTGTATCTCTTCTTTTGTGAAGTGTCTATTTAGTTCATTTGCCCATTTCTTGATTGGGTTGTTTGTTTTGCTAGTGTAGAGTCTTTTGAGCTCTTTGTATATTCTGGATATTAGCCCCCTATCAGAATGGTGGCTGGTAAAGATCTTTTCCCATTCTGTAGGCTTCCTCTTTAGGTTATTGATAGTTTCCTTTGATGAGAAGAAACTTTTTAGTTTGATGCTATCCCACTTGTTTATTCTTGCTTTAATTTCCTGAGCTTTGGAGGTTTTGTTGAGAAAGTTACTGCCTGTGCCAATATGTTGTAGTGTTGAACTTATGCTCTCCTCTACTAACTTCACAGTCTCAGGTCTAATTTCTAAGTCTTTGATCCATCTTGAGTTGATTCCTGTGTTTGGTGAGATATAGGGGGTTTAGATTCCCAGACCTATTTTTTATTTTATTTGGAAACGGGATCTCCTAAGCCAGCAGGGCTGGCTTTGAACCTGTGCGATCCTCCTGTCTCCGCACCCCCCCCCACCCAAGCGCTGCGGGGATTACTAGCGTGCGCCACCATGCCCGGCTGCAGTTGTTGCTGTTGTTGTTTTAATTTATGTGGTTTTTACTACAATGTGTTTGTTTTTCTGGTGCTAGGGATTGAACTCAGGGCCTCAGGCAAACCCTCTGCCACTGAGCCACACGCCCTTCCCCACACATGCAGAAGGAAGAATTCTGAAATCACAGCGGCCTTATACTCTGTCAGTAGTAATCTCCATTCCAGACACATAGACAATCTAAAGCATCTGGAAGATATCATTGCATTTCAAAGGTGAGACAAATTTTATTTGAAGACTTTCTATATTAACTGGAAAGGCTATCTCTCCAGAATGTTCCACTTGAATTCCAGAGCTATTTATGTCTCTGTCATGTGAAATCCAAGGGACTGGATGGAGGCACGTGTGAGCTGGGAACAGTGATCGGATGGGCGCAGAAATCCTCGGTGAAACAGACACCCTTCAGGAGATCATGCATCCTCCACGCACCCCGTGAGAAGCAGCCTTCTTTCCTTTTTGGAAGGCAAAGTTCTCTCCCCAGTCTTGAGATTTCCTCGCCTGCCCCACAACCTCCCCAAACTCCACACTCTTTTTCCATGACAAGCTACTCCCAGTAGGCCAGGGTTCAAGAGCAGCCAGGCTACACCATTCATGTTGAATGTGTCAAATTTAACAACCTCCTGCTGCTGACCAAGGTCTCTCCACTGTGTGGAATGACAAATAGTTGTGTTTGACAGTTGTTTATCCCAACCAGCTTTCTCAGTGTGGGAATGCCTTGCCCTCAAACAGCTCGGCATTCACAGGCATTTAAAGGAGCCCATGTCTCCCTCTTCACTGTCTTGGCCTCTGTGGCCAAGACAGCCTCAGCTACTTAGTGAGGCCCTCCGCAACTTAGTGAACCCTGTTTCGAAATAAAGAATAAAAAATAGGGCAGGAGGTGTGGCTTGGAGGTCAAATATCCTTGGGTTCCATCCCCAGAGACCCACACACACAAAAAAATGTCCTGCATTCAGGAGGCAGAGACCAGAGGATCGAGGTTCATGGACAGCCTTAGCGAGGC
Organism: Muscardinus avellanarius; assembly: GCF_963383645.1. Classification (NCBI taxonomy): domain Eukaryota; kingdom Metazoa; phylum Chordata; class Mammalia; order Rodentia; family Gliridae; genus Muscardinus; species Muscardinus avellanarius. The sequence continues at coordinate 76,985,415 of NC_137791.1, forward strand.
CCTTCACAATTCAGTGAGACCCTGTTTCAAAAAAATAAAAAGACTTTTTAAAATAGGGCTGGGAGTATGGCTCTGATGTAGAATGCCGCTGGGTTCCATCTCCAGTACCACCCCCCCCCAAAAGTCTCTATGTGATTCTTTAGGGGAGCTAAAACAAGAAGGCAAAAAAAAATTAAAATTATATTGATATGAGCTGGGTGTGGTGGCCCAGGCCTGTAATTCCATCTATTAGAGAAGCTGAAGCATGAGGATCACAAGTTCGATCAGCCAGGGAAACAGACCTTATCTTAAAAAAAAATTATATAATACACACACACACACACACACACACACACACACACACACACACACGCTGGCTGGGGATGTAGAGCATTTGCCTGGCATATACAAGGCCCTGGTTCAATCCCCAGAACTGCATTAAAAAAGAGAGAGAGAGCAACACTGGCCCCTCTCCACCCTGCGACTTCTGCCCTTGACACACAATTCCTTCTTTTCACATGCGCTCCTGCTATGATGCCATCTGCCATGATGTGAGGCAGCCACAGGGCTCCTCACCAGAGCTAGCTCTATACCATTTGGACTTTCAGAGGCCAAAAAATGAGCTAAATAAGCCTCTCTACTTTATAAGACACCCAGCCTCAGGTATTTTGTTATAGCAATGGAAATGAAGTAATACAGATGTTCTTCACCATTAGTGCAGATGGCCTTGGTACAGAAATTTTTCACCCTGGTGTGCATGAGCCCTCACCACACTCCAGCTCCTCACTGTGCGGTGACCACCCACCCAGTGCTGCTTCCCTCTCTACTGCCCAGGAACCAGGTAAAACCTCACCCTCAGTCCCAACTCCCATTTCTGTTTTCTCGGCTTCAGAGTTCTGCTGAGCATCTGCACTGCCTTCAAAGACATGGTGGTGTATACCTGTAATCCTGGCACTTGGGAAGCTCAATGAATTAGTGAGACCCTGTTTCAAAAACAAATATTAAAGCTGGGCGTGGTGGCGCACACTTGTAATCCCAGCAGTTGGGAGGCTGAGACAGGAGGATCGCACAGGTTCAAAGCCAACCTCAGCTACTGAGTGAGGCTCTCAGCAACTTAGTGAGACCATTTCCAAATAAAATAGAAAATAGGTTTGGGAGTGTAGCTCCAAAGTAGAACGCTTCTGGGTTCTATCCCCAGTACAAATAAATAAATAAATAAATAAATAAATAAATATTAAGCCCGGCGTGGTGGCACACGATTGTAATCCCAATATTTGAGAGGCTAAAATAGGAGGATTGCAGGCTCATGGCCAGCCTCAGCTACTTAGAGAGGCCCTCTGCAACTTAGACCCTGTTTAAAAAAAATATATATATATAGGACTGAGGTATATATAACTCGGAGGTAGAATGCCCCTGGGTTCAATTCCCAGTACTACAAATATATATATATATATATTAGAAGCGTTATGAGTGTAGCTCATAGGTAGACTACTCCTGAGTTCAGTCCCTAGTACCTCCCACCACACACACACACACACACACACACACACACACACACACACACAGTTTAATGTGACTCTGATGATGAACTTCAGACCAAGATGGATAACCTTGATTTCAGAACACCAGACTTCCGCGGGCTTTCTTCCTTAATGATTTGCACATGTCCTTGAAGGGCTTTGTTTTGGTTTAGAGCTGAGGGTCTATGGTAGGGAAAATGCTCAACATAAGAAAAACAATGTGGTTCCTTCACTCACTTCCAATTCCTTTATGTCAGCCCATTATAGTTACACTGATGCTGGATGTTGTAAGAGAGATTTGATTGCCTGTAGGGTACTTCTTACTAGATCTTGCTTTGTGTGTGTGTGCGTGTGTGTGCATGTGTGTGCGTGTGTGTGCGTGTGTGTGTGGTACTGGGGGTAGAACCCAGGGGCTTTTCTACCCCCAGGCTATACTCCCAGACCCCCTTTTTATACTTTATTTGGAAACAGGGTCTCACTAAGTTGCTGAGAGCCTCACTCAGGAGCTGAGGCTGGCTTTGAACCTGTGCGATCCTCCTGTCTCAGCCTCCCAAGCGCGGGGATTACAAGCGTGCGCCACCACGCCCGGTTTATTCTTTATTTTGAAACAGGGTCTCACTGAGTTGCAGAGGCCCTCACTAAGTAGCTAAGGCTGTCCTCGAACCACGATCCTCCTGTCTCAGTCTCCCAAATGGTGGGATTACAAGTGTGTGCCACCACACTCAGCTTAGATTGTGTATTTTTATGGTATACTCTTGAAGCTCAAAGAATTTTCCCAGGGTAGCTTTTTAAGAATTATAAGTTCATCCTTAATATTCCCAGGAGGAATTTAAGAAATGTTATGAATGGAGGTGATAGAAACAGCCTCTCAGATTCTGGTCGTTGGCTTTTCTCTCCTAGAGCACTTGCCCACTTCAACACACTGTGTCATTTCCATTCATATGATATGTATTGTTTGTTGCCTCTCACATATGGCTAGTACATATTAGATGCTTAAAAAATAAATTGCAATTTATAAAGTTATACAAACGACCCAGCTCTAACTGGTACTCTGCACATCTCCCATTTATTTATTTATTTATTTATTTATTTATTTATTTATTTGGTGGTGTTGGGGATGGAACCCAGGGGCCTTCTACCTCCGACCTACACTCCCAGACCTATTTTTATACTTTTTCATGGAAGCATGCGCCACCACGCCCGGCACTACATCTCCCTTTTAGAAACCACACTGCACCTCCAGAAGGAAGAGGCCTTGTAGACTAGACCGCAGCGGCGAGGGGAATGCCCACAGCCGACGCGTGGACGATGCATGAGGTGAGAAGAGGCTTCAGTACATATACTTTCTTAGGATTCAGGGTTAGTTTATCCCAACTCCGCAAATCCCCACACACAGGCTCCAGGATGCAAGAAAACTGAGCTGTGAGCCAAGAAAGCAGCTTAAGAAGCTGTCTTTTCTGGTCCATTTTCACCTACAGCCACGGGAAATTGTATTTGTTGGAGATCCCAGAGTGTCTGCAGGGCTCAGGCGTTGGAGGGCGCTCAGAGGGTAGTGGACGCAGCAGCTGAGCAATGCTCATTTTGCTCAGGCAAATGTTTTTTATCCCAAGCTGACGGCAGTCTGACATTAACCAGGTTGCTGAGATAATGCCTATGGCCTCTCAGCGTCAGAAGAGATGTCAGTTAAGGCCAAAGTATCATTATGCCTTTCCTGTGTAATAATGGAAGGACATAAACCACGGGTGATAAGGAAATCAAAAGGCATGATATTTTTTCACTGCTGACGTTACTGGTGACAGTCACCGCACTTTTCAATTTAATTCTGACAATTCTGCTGGCCTAAAGTAATGATATCTACCCCTATCCATTTCTCTCTCGCTCGCTCCTTCCTCTCCTTTTCCCTCTCCCTCTCTCTCTCTCTGAAAACACTCTCCAAGTTCCCTCACCACCATTCTCTAATTTTTTTTTTTACAAAAACTAAGGTACTTCCTCACAAGAATGTTAGTGCCCACACCAGGCCTGGTGGTGCACACCTGCAATTCCAGTACTTGAGAGGCTGAGACAGGAGGATCGCAGGTTCAAGGCCACCCTCAGCAACTTAGCCAGACCCTCAGCAGTTAACATTTCAAAAATAAGGTTTTTTAAGTCTTTAAAAAATAAAAATTAAATTTGAAAAAGGATTAAAGGTGTAGCTCAGAAGTAGAATATCCCCTGGTTCAACCTCAGTACAAAACAAAAAGAAAAACAAAAACAAAAACAGGATGTCAGTGACCAGAAGGTAGAAAATTTAAAGCATTGAAGTCTTCCTTTCAAAGCTCCAACATTCTAGATGAGAAATCCAAGTCACCATGTAGGACTAAGAGCAGGTTAAAGAAATTACGTTCAGGTTCACAATTTAACATCAGAGATGAAAAATCTCTGGAGAAAGGGTCTTGTGGAATGAAATTATGGCACTATTAATGACTCATTTCAAGCTCTAGAAACATCACACAGCTAATATACAAAGAATAAATATGATACAAAATACATTTATGTACTTACTTACATGGGAACTTAGTTACCTGGCCGGGTGTTTACATATCAGGTAGGACACCAAGTACTATAAATATTGTGTTTTCATCATTGTATGAAGGAGATGATGTTATTCAACCCATTTCACAGCTAAAAAAATTTCAGGCACAGAAAGATGAAACACTTGTACAAGGTCACAAAACTAACAGGCCTTGAAGCCGGGTGGCCCAATATCAGGTTACACGCTCTTAAACACTACTGCCCATGTTGGATTTGCTTTATGATGTTTAGAAGCTCTGGGCATTTTTCCAGGTAGCAGAATTCTCCTTGGTGAGAATATGCCCGGCCTCTCCCAGCCAGCTATCATCAGAGTAGATCAGTTGAATGGCGCCAGCCAGCAGTAACAGGAGAGGCTGTCAAGCAATTAGCCTGATGATAATTTGGTATAATAAAACCAGCTTCAAATCATAATTTAAACTGACAGGGAGGAGAACATTTCTCCTTTTGCTTTCCTAACCATGTATCTTGTGCTACAGTAGAAAGAGGCAGTCAGAATCACAGGGGAGCTAGCAAACCCAAGTGCCTTGAAAAGAAATACGACAGAAGATTCGCACAGGACGTGGGCAGCACAGGACGTGGGCTTTTCATTCACTCAACGAACGTTTCTTGAGACACAGTGATTCCCTCCCCCCATTTATTACAGAAACTGTCAGCTCTCTATTGGAAAAGGCATCAGGGACAGCTGTTGGAGATGATAAAGATAACTGGCTTACCAATATCTGGGCTACCAGGCTGGCAACCTCAAATGTATACTGGGCCAGAGAGCTAAGCAGATTAGCCAAGTGCAGGAAGCGGTGGAACCCCATGGCCAACCAGGGACAGAATACCTCTCCTGTGGGTGCACACAGCACTAAGCCCTTCTGCCGGATCATCTGATTCTTCCAGAAACCAAAAAATCTAGATATGGAAAACTTGTGTATTAAACAGGTACTTGCAGGCCAAATACATGTGTAAGGCATCCTTTTCAAATCCAGTCAAAAAACATTATTATTAAAAGCCAGGCACGGTGGTACATGACTGTAATCCCAGTATTTGGGAGGCTTAGACTAGAGGATTGCAGGCTTGAGGTCAGCGTCAGAACTTTCTGAGACCCTCAGCAACTTAGCAAGACCCTGTTTCAAAATAAAAAGGGTTGGGGACGTTTCTCAGAAGTAGAACACCCTGGGTTCAACCTCCAGAACCAAAACAATACCAGCAATGAAAACATTATTGTCCACTGAGTAGGCTTTTTCTAAATTAACAGTGACTAACTTTAATAATGGATTTAGTATGTATCATTGTGAGTGTTATGTGCACAGCATTCAAATCTTTATTTATTTATTTGTTGTGATATTGGGGACTGAACCCAGGCTCTCCCACTAAGTTATACTCCCAGCCCCAAATTGTGTGTGTGTGTGTGTGGTGCTGGGGATTGAACCCAAGGGCATTTTACCTTCAAGCTACACCCCTAGCACTATTTGATTTTGAAACAGGGTTTTGCTAAATTCCTAAGACTCCCTAAGTTACTGAGGCTGGCTTCAAACCTGCAATCCTCCTGTCTAAATCTCCCAAGTTCTAGGATCACAGCTCCAGATCATTGTTAATCCTGGTGTGGAAGCAAATACTTGTAACCCCAGTAATGGAGAGGCTGAGACAGGAGGATCACTGGTTCAAAGCCAGCCTCAGAGCCGGGCCTGGTGGCACTCACTTGTAATCCCCGCACTTGGGAGGCTGAGACAGGAGGATCGCACAGGTTCGAAGCCAGCCTCAGCTACTCAGTGAGGCTCTCAGCAACTTAGTGAGACCATGTTTCCAAATAAAATATAAAAATAGGTCTGGGAGTGGGAGTATAGCCCGGAGGTAGAAAGCCTCTGGGTTCCACCCCCAGTACCACCACCAAAAAAAAAAAAAAAAAAAAAAAAAAAATTAACAAAGCCAGCCTCAGCTATTAGTCAGGCCCTTTGCAACTTAGTAAGACCCTGTTTCAAAATAAAGAATAAAAAAATAGGGCTGAGGATGTACTCAAGAGATAGCATCCCCTGGGTTTAGTTCCATTTCTAGTACACATTCCCCAAATATATATATATATATATATATATATATATATATATATATATATATATAGAGAGAGAGAGAGAGAGAGAGAGAGAGAGAGAGAGAGGGAGGGAGGGAGGGAGGGAGGGAGGGAGGGAGGGAGGGAGGGAGGGAGAGAGAGAGAGAGGGAGGGAGAGAGAGAGAGCTGGGGATGTAGGTAAGTGGTACAATACTTGCCTAGCATACACAAGGCCCTGAGTTCTACTCTGAGCAACACACACACACACACACACACACAACATACACACACACACACACACACACACACACCACACACAGAGCATGTACATGTATTAACCTATGTAAAAAGTGAACATGACAAAGACATTTCTAGTCCCCACCAAGAGGCATGCCAGACCCCGCAGCCCCGATTCGGACCCCCATAAGCAATCAGCTTGTTGACTGTTGTTGATTCATTTAAATTTCCATCATGAGAAATCTGTAATAGATTCAGTTATGTAAGGTTGAGAGAAAAAAAATTGCACTTAACAAAATGTAGGCATCACTGGAAAGAGTGTTAGAAAAGTCAACAACTGCTGAGTCCACGGACGCAGCCAAGAGCGCCTTCAGGTTCTGCGGTTCACCACTTGCCACACCTGTCCTTCCCGTGTGGTGGCCAGGCCAAGTATTTACTTGTCACTCTGCACAGAGCACAGTCTTATCTTCTGAATCGGTAGATTCGGCATTCATGGATTCAATTCATTTTCTATCAAAAATATTTAGAAAAATAAATTGTGTCTGTGTCTAACATGAACAGACATTTTTCTTGTCATTATTTGCTAAATAATATACTCTCACTACTTATACCACATTTATGTTGTGCTGGGTATTAAAATATATAATCCAGAGATGATGTTAAGTGTGCAGGAGGATGTGTGCAGATCACCTGAAAATGCTGCACCATTTTATATACGAGTCTTGAGCACTTGCAGATTTTGGCATCCAAGAGAGAAAGGTACTATGGATACTTGGAGAAAATTGTATCTCTGCATCTCATTTAAATATCACAGAAATCTTCTGAGATCGAAAGCTTATAAAAAACTTATTTCAAACTATCCAGCTAAAGGAAGCTGAGTCTGTGGTAGGTTGTTCAGCTAACATTACAAAGCCAATGAGTGGAGAGGCTAGGTTCAAAAGTTGGGTTATAGCTGGGCGTGGTGGCACAGGCTTGTAATCCCAGCATTTGGGAGGCTGAGACAGGAGGATCACGGTTCGCGGCCAGCCTCAGTTACTTAGTGAGGCCCTTTGCAACTCAGTGAGACCCTGTTTCAAAAATAAAAAATAGCTGGGGGTGGTGGCGCACGCTTGTAATCCCCCCACTTGAGAGGCAGAGACAAGAGGATCACGCAGGTTCGAAGCCAGCCGCGCTGGCTTAAGAGACTCTGATTCCAAATAAAAAAGTATAGGCCGAGCGTGGTGGCGCACGCTTGTAATCCCAGCATTCGGGAGGCTGAGACCAGAGGATCGCCGTTCGCGGACAGCCTCAGCTACTTAGTGAGGCCTTCTTCAGCTCAATGAGACCCGGTTTCAAAAAAAATAAAAGAGTAAAAAATAGGGCAGGGGGTGTAGCTCGGAGGTCGAATGCCCCTGGGTTCCATCCCCAGACCCGCAAAAATAAATAAATAAATAAATAATTAAAAAGTATAAGAATGGGTCTGGGAGTGTAGCCCGGAAGTAGAAGGGTTTTCAGGAACCCCAGAATCACCAAAGTAAATAAATAAAGAATAAAAAATAGGGCTGAGGATGTAGCTCAGAGGTAAAAAGCCCCTGGGTTCCATACTTAGTACTGAAAAAAAAAAAAAAAAGGCTGGATTATTTCAAAGCCCAACTAATTTTTCATTGCACTATACAGCCTCCCTCTACAATTAGTAAATGGTGTATTTTGTTAACTCTTCCACAAGAACGTGAGAACATGATAAACTTTGTTCCTCCTCTTCCTCCTCCTTCTCCTCCCCTCCCTCTTTCTCCTTTACCTTCTCCTCCTCCTCCTTCTTCAATCCTAGGGATTGAACCCAGAGGCATTCTACCTCTGAACTATACCCTCAGTCCTATTTTATATTTTATTTTGAAGCAGGATCTTGCTAAGTTATTGCATGCTGGCCTTGAACCTGAATCCTTCTGTTTCAGGCTCCCAAGTACTGGGATTACAGATGTATGCCACCATGTCCAGTTGATAAACTTAACCAGGAGTATAATAAACCTTATTCCATTAGAATCTATGACTTCATCATTCAAATTATAAGGACTGGTGATGGGAGGTATTAAAAATCTGATGTTTATCACTTAGGTACTTTTTTTTCTGGCAGTACTGAGGATTGAACCTGAAGCCATTCTACCACTGAACTACACTCCCAGTCCTTTCTATTTTTTTTATTTTGAGGCAAAGTTGCTGAGGCTGGCCTTAAACTTGAGATCCTCCTGCTACATCCTCCTGAGTAGCTGAGAATACAGGTGTTCACCACTTCTCTGGGCCTTAGATACTTCTTTTAAAAAGCAACTTAAGCCGGGAGTGGTGGCACACGCATGTAATCCCAGCATTCGGGAGGCTGAGACTGAAGGATCACGGTTCGTGGACAGCCTCGGCTACTTAGTGAAGCCCTCTTCAAATTAGTGAGACTCTGTCTCAAAATAAAGAATAAAAAATAGGACAGGGGGTGTAGCTTGGAGGTTGAATGCCCCTGGGTTCCATCCCCAAGCCCGCAAAAATAAATAAATAAATAAATAAATAAATAAATAGCAACTTAACACAGTGAAAAGAAAAAGAGAAAGAAAATTATCTTTTAAGTATAGGTCTTATCAACCTATTAGTAAAGGTCTTACTTATCTAAGCTAATTTCCTGGGGCTTATGGGAACATTGCTTTGTTTGAATTTAGTCCTGAGACAGGATGTAGAATAAAATATTTAAAGATTGTCTTCCCTCTCTGGAAATTTGTGCAGCATGGAAATGGGATTAGAACAGTTGTGGCTGCAGAATTCCATAAAGACAAAGGCAGCTGGTAGCCACTGGATTGTGAAGGAGTTATAAGAACTTGTGTTCTGAAGATGAGTTCACTGGTTTTACTTAGTCTGGAGCAGTTTTCTAAAGATGTTTTAATTCATCCTTGAACATGATTGAGAAAATAAGAATTGTTTTAATTAAAGAATATTGTTTTGTTACATAGGAAACTAATGTAGAAAATATGGGGTGGGAGGATTATAAATCCCACCAGATATTATTACCGCACACTGTGTTTTGTTTCCTCCAGGAAGGATGGGACCATCCTCCAGATGTCAATATGAGACCTAGAAGACTTCCTATTCACCTAGCACAAGGCTAATTACCAGGCCTGTCTCAGTGGCTCACCCTTTTGCACATGGAGAAAAGTTCATGGCTTGTCCATTCTCTCTCTCTCTCTCTCTCTCTCTCTCTCTCTCTCTCTCTCTCTCTCTCATTCTCTCTCTCTCCTCTCTTTTGTGCTATATTCCCAGCCCATTTTCTTTTGTTTTGTTTTGTTTTTGAAACAGAGTCAGGATGCTAAGTCTCACTAAGTTTCTGAGGCTTCCCTCGACAATACTGGGATTACAGGCAAGCATCACCACGCCCAACTTGCCAGTACTTTTTATGTAGAAAATATAGAAGCATAGCCAGGCACAGTGGTGCACACCTATAATCTCAGTATGTGAAAGGCTGAGACAGGAGGATGGCAGGTTCAAAGCCAGCCTCAGCAATTTAGAGAGGTCTTTAGCAACTTAGTGAGACCCCGTTTCAAGACTGAAAAGGCGCTGGGCATGGTGGCGCACGCTTGTAATCCCCGTGCTTGGGAGGCGGAGACAGGAGGAACATGCAGGTTCGAAGCCAGCTGTGCTGGCTTAAGAGACCCTGATCCCAAATAAAAAGTATAAAATAGGTCTGGGAGTGTAGCCCGGAAGTAGAAGGGCTGCAGGAATCCCAGTACCATAAAAAAAAAAAACCAAACAAACAAACAAAACTGAAAAGGCTGGGGGTATAGTTCAGCTGTAGAATGCCCACTAGGTTCAATCCCTAGTACCAATAAATAAATAAGGAAACAAAGAATGAAAGGAAAAAAAGAAGGAAGGAAATATAACATTAAGAGTTTATTTATACAGAGAAGTTTTTTAAAGATATGCAAAAATTCCAAATATGTATTATTTTTTCTCAATAGCCATATTGAAAATAACTACTCTATTTGAATTCTAAACTCAGACATACTTTACTAGTTCTTTATACTTCAGGTAGCTCAAAAACTCAACTAAGGTCTGGTAAAATACCCAAATTTTCCAGGAGCATCTCTTTCAATATTCAATATCCTTAACTTCTAGGATTAGTCCTCATTGATAACCAGCTGAGTTAGCCAGGTGATTTTCCTCAAACTAACACCTATTGTTAAGAACTTAAGGCATTTTAAACTCATAGTTTTAATTTTTATTTTAATCACCAAACTTCTTTTATTTTTCAAATTAAAACTGTTATTGTAATATTGTTATATTAATCATTTTTCAGGGCACAGTCCAACGGCATTAAGTACTTTCACATTGCTGTGCCACTATCACCAATACCCATTTCTGGAACTCTTTCACCTTGAATAATATAAATTGTTCCCATTAAGCAAGAACCCCTCTTCCTTCTCTCCCTCCGGCCTTTGGGGACCACATTCTACTTTCTTCTGTATTCACCCGATAACTCTAGGTGCTTCATGTAAGTGGAATCATTGTTTTTTTTTATGGCTGGTTTTATTTCACTCAGCATAATGTCTTATAGTTTGTCCTTGTAGCATGTGCCAGAATTTCCTTCCTTTTTAGGCTGGAAAAAAAAGTTGTTTTTCTTTTACTAGTAAATGTTTAGGGCAATTGATCAATTAGACTGAGGAAGAATATCTGGTCTGTGTAACACTGAAGTCTCAAAATCCATACAAAGCAGTTGGTAGAGAGGAATAGGGAGAATTTTTTTGAAAGCTCTTCTGCCCTTGTTCTTTAGGGTACGTCAGAATCACAGGAATTCTTGCAAACTCAGACTGCAAACCCAAGTCCCAGAGTTTCTGATTCAGATAGTTTAGAGTAAGGACTGAGAATCTGCAAGCTATGGAAGTTCCTGGTCCATGACCACACTTTTGAGAACCACTATAACCTATGGTTAGACCTAGAGGATTCCAATAATCAGATTTTCCCCATACAAAGACGATCCCACTTCCACCTAAGATAGCAGACTTGAGTTGGAGAAGGAAGGCACAGAGCAGAGTAAGAGATGGTGAGAGGGCCCCATCCTCGCTAGGGGAGAACAGTGGCCAGGAGGGCCTTGGGAACCAAGTTCTCATGCCAAGGTAAGTAAGGGGAAGATGGGCTCAGCAAGTCTCAGTGCTGTTGCCCCATTTGAGACCCTAGGAGGCATCTCTGTGGAGAGGGCCTGGCCCGGCCCCATTTTGAGGTCCCTGAGGAGTGCAGCCAGAGGGGAGGATCTCAGATGTGGGATGCAGGCCAGTGGACCTGGGGGCCGCCAGGATGAGAGAATGGCAGATGCTAAAGTGCCTGAAGCTCATTGGAGCTGGGCAGAGGCCAAGTGTGAAGAGGGGAGGGTGACCATGAGCCCAGGTGCGTTGCCCAGGCTGGAACCGACCACAGGTTCCCCAGCTGCAGAATTCAGCATGGAGGCTAGCTGTGACTGGGAGGACCAAAGACAGAATCTAGGGACCAGGAGACACTGCCGAGGACCTGCACTCGACACCGGCTGAACCCCTAAGTCCCTGCCTATTTTAAAAAGGCAGCTTGACAATGGAGAGAAAAGATGACATTTGAGTAAAGAAGCTTTATTTGAGAGACTAATACCTCAAAGAGCTATGCACGTTGGAGGGACCAGCTAGCTTCTGCCTTGGCCAGGACTAAAAGTTATTAGTTTCTTTCTCTTCTAACCAGTAGAAGTTTTTTTATTTTTGTTTTTTGTTTTTGGTTTTTGTTTTTTCCCCAGTACTAGGGATGGAACCCAGGGGTATTTAACTCTGAGCGACATCCCCAGCTCTATTTTTTTTTTTTTTTTTTTTTTTTGCAGGTCTCGGGGTTAAACCCAGGGACATTCGACTTCCAGCTACAACCCCTGCCCTAGTTTTTATTCTTTATTTTGGAACAGGGTCTCACTGAGTTGCTGAGGCTGTCTGCGAACAGTGATCCTCCTGTCTCAGCCTCCCGAATGCTAGGATTACAAGTGTGAGCCACCACGAATGCTAGGATTACAAATGTGAGACACCACACTAATCTTAGTAGGAGTGGTTTTTTATGAGGAAGACAATATTAAGCTTAAGCAAAATAATAAAACCCTTCTTTTTTTCCCTGTCATGTACCTGGGGTTGCTAGATAAAATCAGGTACATGCTTTTACTAAAAATATTATTCATTGTTGATCTGAAACTCAAATTTAACTGGGTTCCCTGTATTTTTATTTGCTAAATCCAGCAACCTTACTTGTAACCTGCTTCGAGGTTATTCAAGGGTCCCTTCAGCCCACTGCCACAAATCTCAATCACTACACATCTCATTATTAGGCTAGTTGTGGCAAAGAACAGATTTAAACCCCAGTTGGGGGAAGGGTTTATGCTTATGTTAACATTTCATAAACAGTTGGGGGGTAGAGAGGAGGTGGTTCAGCACTAACTCTCCTGTGCAGATTATGGAGGGGCAAATCCATACGTGGATACCGTATTGATAACATTGCCCCCAAGACATGCTAATCACTCTGTTTTCAACATGTTCAAGATAATGAGATTTTTTATTTGAATTATCACACGATCCTTGTTAAACAATTTCTAAAATAGCTAGGCATGATGGCACACACCTGCAATTCCAGGACTTGGGACACTGAGACAGTAGGGTTGGGGGCTGGAGGCCAGCCTCAGCAACTTAGCTGTTTTAAAATAAGAAGTAAGGTTGTTCTGTGATTGCATTTCAGCAAGTGACTTCTGCGAAGTCCCCGGCCATCGGGGTTCTATGATATTTGTAGGGTCAGGGGCTCAGGCTCGCCCGAGGGTGCCCCAGCCTGTAGAGGACTTTCTTCGGGCCCGTTGCTGCTGGGCAGGCACCCTGCAGGCGGGCCGTGCCCTGGGCACGCTTGCCTTTTGTGAAGGCGGAACTCCTGGTGTATCCTCATAGGAAAGTATTCAGCCTGCGTGGGCTGCATGGGCCGTGTGGGCTTGGTTGTCTGCCAGGGCTCACAGTGGGCTGTTTGGGGAGGGTGGGTCTCCACTATGATCCTTAAAGGATTCCTCTGTGTGGGCGGGTGCACACGGGCACGACTTTGTACTTAGAATTTGAACTCTGAGCTATGTGGAAGCCCCTCGGCTGCTCTGAAGGCTTCTAATAAAATCTGACTGTCAGATTCTAATAAAATAAAATAAAATAACAAGTAAAATAGGGCAGGTGGTATAGCTCAGAGGTAAAATGCCCTGGGTTAGATTCCAAGTACCACCCCCCAAAAAATCCTAAAATGCTCAAATGGTTAAATAAGCCTTTCCTCTGTGCCCCACCTCCATGGCCCTCCAACCCTGGCACCCAAAGGCCCTGCTGATTGCACAATGGGAGGCTTGGGGAGAAGAAAGAGTCATAGCCCAAGCCCTCAGCATGACCCAGAACACACAGACTAGGCAGCCAAAGTCAGCCTTCAAGGTCACCTTTTGGCCCATGACTTGAAGGTTTCTAATCACAGGACCCTCCTATCATTATACAGAGATAATGCCCAGCAATTTGTCACTGCTTTATGGTGAAGTACTGATAGCCTGCAAAATTGCCTTTAAAAATATGAATAACAGCTCATGTTTTTTGGTGTGTGTGTGTGTGTGTGTGCATGTGTGCATGTGTGTGTGTGTGTGTGTGTGTGTGTGTGTGTGTGTGTGTATGAGAGGAGGGGGGACTGAACCAGGGGCATTCTACCTCCGGGTTACACCTCCAGCACTTTTAAACTTTTATTTATTGGTGCTTATTTTTGAAAGTGTTTAGCTAAGTTGCTGAAACTGGCCTAGAAACCTGCCCCCCCCCCGCCCATCTCAACTTCCCAAGTATTGGGATTACAAACTTGTACCACCATTTCCAGCAAATAATAGCTTTATTATTCCCATGTTATGTTGGTGTAAAATCGTATTGCTCTCAAAGGATTTTAACTATTCTTAACCATGTTTTTGGAGATTAGCAGGTCATCTTTTAACAAGGTTCTTGGGGAGTATAAAATGGACAGGCAAGTTTGAAGGAGGAATCAGAAAAGAGACAATTGTGGAGGAATAATTTCTAGGGAGGAAAACTTTGGGGTTTGGGGACAGAGAGAAGATGGGGAATGAAGAAGCTTCATTAGGTAGGGTATTGGTAGTAACAGAGCAGAGACAAATCCCTATTTCCCCAGAAGCTGGATATGTCTGGAGAACAGCCCATCCTACAAGGAACAAAGAGATTTCTGGGGGTTTGAGTAAATACTAGCAATCTAGTACTAAACCCAACATTATTTATAGCATTTACTATTTGGGAGAAAAATGATAAAATCTCATTGGAACTCTAAAATATTCTCTTACAAGACAACAATTATACTAACATTTCAATATTAATGAAGAATTTCAGCCACTTATAAAATCACAGAACAAACTATGCTTGGAGCCGGGCGTGGTGGCGCACGCTTGTAATCCCCACGCTTGGGAAAGAGAGGCAGGAGGATCGCGCAGGTTCAAAGCCAGCCGTGCTGGCTTAAGAGACCCTGTTTCCAAATAAAATATAAAATAGGTCTGGGAGTATAGCCTGGAGGTAGAAGGGTTTCCAGGAACCCCAGTACCACCAAGAACAAACAAACAAAAACGATGCTAGGAACCAAGTTGTGGGACTGTTTTGTTTTATTCTGGGTGGAGGCGGGATAAAAACTAATGAGCCTACCTCATTTTTTTTGGGGGGGGGTGGATATGGGGAACCCAGGGGCATTCGACCTCCAAGCTACACCCCCTGCGCTATTTTTTATTTATTTTGAAACAGAGTCTCACTAAATTATGGAGTGCCTCACTTAAGTAGCTGGGACTGTCCTCAAACCGCGATCCTCTGTTCTCAGCCTCCCAAACGCTGGGATGACAAGCGTGCGCCTGGCTCCTCAAAGCCCTCTGAGCATCCCCCTTCTGCAGTGCTAATTCTCTTTTTCTCTCTATTTTTATTGGCATGAGGACTTGCTCCTATCCAACAGGTGAGACAAGATGGCAAGGTTAATTTACTTAGGGGAATGTGAATCAACACTGCTAAGAAAACAAAAGACACCAGTGTGTACTGTCTTTAAAAAAAGACAAATGGACACGTTGGCAGAGCCCGACCCGAGGCTGAAGAACTCCATTGGCTCTGAAGGTCAAGCAACTAGAGAAAACCAGGTCATTTGAACACAGGTTGGCATAAGAGCCTGGGTGCTCGTGTCAGGCACTAGAGTTCCAATCCACACTTAAAAGATGTGTCCTCTTGGCCACATCTGTGTCCTCATCTATAGAACAGAGGATTAACAGCACCTGTTTCCCGGGTCCTCGTGAGATTAAATGAGAAGATGAAATGCTTAGGACACCCAAAGCTCACATTTTTGAGAGCTTGCTATAAGTATGTATTTAAAGATGGCAGGCTAATACATGAATCAAAATTAGTTCTTATAAGCACATTCTGAATTTGATCCAAATGACTAGTTCTTTAGAACCTGCTATGAATGTCCAGCGGTCCAGTTCAATCACCTCATGTATATTCAGTGTCAAGTAACCCCTTTCCTCTCATTTTCTTAAATTTAGAATGTTAAGCCCAAGATATTCTACCACCACCCACATAGTTTGCATAGGGATATACACACCTTATTACACAAAAAGAAAAGGCCTCTTACTAGTGAGTGCTGCTCTGAAAATTGCAAAGATAAGCGTCCTCTGGACACTTTATTGCAAGGTCCCAGAATTAACTTTGTAACTAGATGAGGCCTCATAAGCCCATGAGGTTGCAAAGAGGAGAATTGCAAGACAGATTAAACCAAACCAAACACTGTGGGTCTTAAATTCCTGAACATGAGCTCATTTTTCTGTTTGCTAGTATCTCATAGAAAGACATGGAGTTTTTGACCTCTGCCCTGACCATCAGACAATGATGGAAAGGGCAGGAGGAATCATGAAGCAAAGGTTGAAAGGGCCCTAAATCCAAACACAGCGGGCTGCAGCAGGGCTGCTGCTGAATGTTCCCCATGGCAGCCCCAGCGCAGGGACTCAGAATCTCCCCAGACATGTCAGCCCTCAAGCCTCTGCACTGTTACGAGTGTCAGATGCAGAACTGTGTAAACAGAACGACAAGGAGGGCATTCTTGCCCAGTGACCTGTACCAGAAAGCTCTATTTTTAGAAACTGCTGCAGGCTGGTAGGCCCTTGGAAAGAAGGCAAACTGCTAACTATTGGTATTTTTTTAAAAATTGTGCATTTACATTCTGTTCTCATATGTTTGTGAAGAAGTCCAGAGAAAGCCAGGCATGGTGGTGCACGCTTGTGATCCCAGCATTTGGGAGGATGAGACAGGAGAACTGTGGTTCAAGGACAGCCTCAGCTACTTAGTGAGGCTCTTTGCAACTCATGAGACCCTGTTTCAAAATAAAGAATAAAAAATAGGGTTGGGGGTGTAGGTTGGAGGTAGAATGCCCCTGGGTTCCATCCCCAGTAAAGAGAAAAAAAAAAGGAGAAGAAGAAGGAGAAGGAGAAGGAAGAGGAGGAGGAAGAGGAAGAGGAGGAGGAGGAGGGAGAGTAGGAGGGGAGGAGGAGGAAGTCCAGAGAAAATGAGAACTACTCCCAAACTTAATATCAAGTTGAAAATTTGAATTTTGAACTTTACCTGCATATCAAGGCCAAGAAAAGGCATGATACCAGAGATCCTTTTTTTGGTTTTGTGGTACTGGGGATGGAACCCAGGGGTACTCTATTATTTTTTATTTTGAAACAGTCTTTCACTAAGTTGCTAAGGCTGGGCTCAAACTTGAGATCCTCCTATCTCCCAAGTACCTGGATTATAGATAGACATGTGCTCCCACACCTGGCTGATAATGGAGATCTTTTTAAGAATAACCACGGAATTGATCAAATTGACCCTAATCCCATCCATTGGTGGAAGCCAATGAGACAAGGAAAGACTTAGAGGGCTGACCTCACCCAGCCGGAGGAGACCTATGTGCACAGCTCAGTGTTACTGGTTGCAGCATCAGTGGGAGAGACTCACTTGTTTAAAAGGAGGCTCCTCCATGGTAGCACACATCTATAATCCCAGTACTTAGGAGGCTGAGGCAGGAAGATTGCAAGTTTGCAGCCAGCCTCAGCAACTTAGCAATGCCCTTAACAACTTAGCAAAACTCTATTTCATAAGTAAACAATAAAATAGGGCTGTAGGTATTTCAGAGGTAGAATGCCCCTGGGTTCTGTATCACACACAAGAAAGAAAGAAAGAAAGAAAGAAAGAAAGAAAGAAAGAAAGAAAGAAAGAAAGAAAGAAAGAAAGAAAGAAAGAAAGAGAGAAAGAAAGAGAGAAAGGGAGAAAGGGAGAAAGGGAGAGAAAGAGAAAGAGAAAGAGAAAGAGAAAGAGAAAGAGAAAGAGAAAGAGAAAGAGAAAGAGAGAAAGAAAACAAAGCGGGCTCCTTCCAGACTCCAACTCAGGATGGTAACAACGCGTTTGCAGTGTTAAACAGGCATCATTGCCAATTTTGATAGAAATTGTCGGAAGTCCATACTTTAAGGAAAAAATTATTTCAGGAAGAAGATAGGAAAGCTGATAAGAGCAAGAAGGAGAATCATCAGATAAAACAGAAGTACTCTCAGCTAGCATTCAAAGATTTGGTACAAGGTACCACTCCTTCCATCACTACTTAGAGAAAGAGTAGAAACAATTTTACAGTTGTCTCATAAGGGAAAGGCTAAATAAACTGGGGAGTAATCACATGTGACATCTATAAACAAAGCCAGAAACTAAAAACAATGTAAAATTTTGTTAGTAAAATAGCAGGGTGTCCATGATAGAATAAGTAAAAAGGGAAGCCTATGAAATGAGAGTAAACAGCATTTGTGGGATGTGCTCATTTTTATTAAAAATACACCTGAGAATGGAGGCCTATACAAACAAGGATTTTACATATGGGGCCAGGTGGGGGTGGAGCTCCTCTGGCAGAGCTCTCTGCCTGGAGCTAGCTGACTGGGCTGGGAACACCTGACTTCTCTTCCTCATTCCCTGGTTTGCCTGTGATCCAAGGCTGAGTCTTCCCGTTGCTTGGTGCTCCAGCCTTCATTAAGCAGGCAGATGCTCCTCCTGGATGATGCCTCTGGGGGCTGCAGAGGGGCTTTGCCAGTGACCTCCTTTGTACCTCTACCCCCTACTGATCTAAAGGTCTTTCACATCCATAGCCATGAGCAAGTCACCCTTGTCTTTTTCCTGACAAATGTGATTTCTGTTTAGTTTGGGCTTAATTCTCACTGGCAAGAACCATGAGCCCCTACCCACCTTGAATCTTGCTCTTTATCTTTTGAGCTTTGGTGCAATAAAATGGCTACAGTGGGAAAGAGCCTACTTCTCTTAGAAAAAGATACACATGCCTCCACTCAACAAGGATTTCCGAGTAGGGGTACAAGTTCCTGCTCAATGACTATTATTGAAATTATTAAAGTGGGCAGAGTTTTCCCTTTACACACATTGCCTTTACTGTCAGTCACCAAGTAGGGATGGTTGTCTTTACTCCCTGATAAGAAAAGAAAAGGAAGAGGGGGCCGGGCGTGGTGGCGCACTCTTGTAATCCCCCTGCGCTTGGGAGGCAGGCTTAAGGGACCCTATTTCTTTCTTTTTTTTTTTTTTTTTTTTGGTGGTACTGGGGTTCCTGGAAGCCCTTCTACCTTCAGACTACACTCCCAGACCTATTTTTACATTTTTATCATTTTTATTTTTACATTTTTATTTTTTATTTTTACTTTATTTTTACATTTTTATATATTTTTTTACATTTTTTATTTTTACATTTTTATTTGGAAACAGGGTCTCCTAAGCCAGCGCGCGCGGCTGGCTTCAAACCTGTGCGATCCTCCTGTCTCTGCCTCCCAAGCACGGGGATTACAAGCGTGCTCCACCACGCCCGGCCTAAGGGACCCTGTTTCTAAAAAATATATATATATATATATATATATATATATAATAGGTCTAGGAATGTAGCCCGGAGGTAGAAGGGTTTCCAGGAACCCCAGTACCACCACCAAAAAAAAAAAAAAAAAAAAAGGAAGACGGGGAGTTCTCTGGCCAAGATCTCACAGAAGGAGTAGTGTTGTAAACCACGTTCTTTCTGATGCAAAGCCTGGGCTCCTAACCAAGACACAGCATGCTACCCTGAGGGGTAAAAGGCAGGGGTAACAGGTAACCTCCAACTAGCAGGTGACTGCAAGAGCCATGTACTCCAGTGAGGCTTGAAGCAGCTGAAGACACAGAGAAGGACAGATCCTGCCATAGGAAACAGCCCCAAAGCCAGGCTCCTGGACCTCACGAAGGCTGCCCTGGCTCACCTTACTAAGCGGGGCCACAGGGACATGGCAGGAGGAGGCACTTGGGTCAGTCTCGTTTCACATGGAGGGGGGGGAATGCCTTCAAATATGATCCTTCTTTGGTAGGGTATACAGGTAAAAAGTGTAGTTGCTTTAGTGATGAGACTATTGACCATATTCTCCAGGGAAGAGAGAGACTGCAAGGATGAGCCCAGCCTGCTTGTCCCAGTAGACTACCAATGCAGGAAAAGGACTTACCCTGTTTCATTGTGTAATTAAGAACAGAATAGCCAACATTTTAATACAAATTTACTATGCTGGTGAAGGAGGCACTGTTATTAGTGTGACTTGGCGAGGGGCCCTCGTTAGTAGATGGTAAAGCAGGAGGCAGTCAGGAGCTCAGCTCAGCACCATGGCACACAGCTGCTATTGGGTACATTTTGTGTTCCTTTTACAAATATTTGAGAACACATATTATATGCCAAGAACCATTTTGGAATGGGGATTCCACGCTAAACAGGAAACAGGAGGATCGCAGATTCAAGGGCAGCCTCAGCAACTTAGCCAAACCCTGTTTCAAAATAAAAATAAAATAATACTGTGTAGCTCAGAGGTAGAATGCCTCTGGGTTCAATCCCTAGTACAAAAATACTTTAGTAACATGCAATCACTAGTGACTAGTAAATGAGTATGATTCTCTTTCACTACCACTTTAAGTTATGATAGTGAAGGCCCAAAGGTTATGGAACCGTCTCCTGAGACAGTTTCATAAAACACTGTTTTAGATGTCCAGGACTGGTGGGCCTGTACTTATCGACCATCAATAAATACCAATGGTTGATCCCTAAAGGATACCTTGAAGGAAACATTCCAAAGAATCCTTACAGCCTTCATAAAAAAAAAACAACATAGCAACCTTTCCACCAACCAAGCAACCACCCCCTCCAGGTATAACTTTACACACCCCGCCCACTAAGCAAACGCAGCAGCAGACAGGAGTTGACAGAATAAGGGGAAGTAGAGACATCACATTTTTCAACGCACTGACAAACTGAGCTAGGTAACCTGGCAGCTGTGGACAGAGAGCGACTCTGGCCTCTGGAGGAAGCATGGCTGTTGGACAAACGGTTTAGTGACAGGGAGGAGGCTTGAAGAGGCTGTTCATAGAGGTCTAATTTCACCAAGTATGAGGCTTTTCAAACTGCCAAATGCTAGGATACAGAATTATGAGGAGAGACAGGTGGTAAAAAAAACATACATTTCAATAAGCAATGGTCAAGGAAAAAGAACCCTAGGGTTCATCTCAAGTCAGACAGAACCAGGGGTTTCTCCGCCTCTTGCAGCTAAGAGCCAGCTCTAAAGTCTTCCTCAGGACATTCAGAGGACACTTGTGATCTTGGAACAACTAAAATGAAAGAAAACATAAAAATATATGTTTCCTTTTAGCAAAAGAGAGGAATTGTCCAAAAGGGGACAAAACTGCCAGGACCTTCACACATCTAATTTTCCACTAAGAACATGTGTGGCGGGTGGTATTTAGCGCCTTTCCAGGAACCAATGTTCTATCCCTTGCTACCCAGCAATGAGAGACTTATACTAAAGCTATATTCAAAAAGTGGTTTTGAGAAGTCAAGGACCGATGAAGTAACTGAACATTCCATGTGGACAGGTGGACACGCTTGTTTGACTCCAGTGCCTGTGGAACCACCTCCCGGTGCTGTGTCCTGTTGGACTGAGAGCCTTCGAGGGTGTTAACCATCTTTCTTTCATGGTTTGTCTCACACGGGCACCACCCAGCAGCCACATGGTGGCGTGGACAGTGATCATGGTAACTGTAGCTTGATGGGTATGATTTTACCCACCACAAACGGCTGGACAAGATGAACCCAGAGGGCAGGCACTGAGGAGCACTCCAGTAACCCCAGTGTTTGCAGACTGAGACAGGAGGACTACAGGTTTGAAATCAGCTTCAGCAACTTAGTGAGACCATGTTTCAAAATTTAAAAGAAACTGGGCACTGAAGTACATGCCTGTAACCGATCATGGTTCTTGGGAGGCTGAGACAGGAGCCTTAGCAACATAATGAGACTCTTAGCAACCTAGTGAGACCCTGTTTTAAAACAAAACATAAAAACGGGCTAGGGGTGTGGCTCAGAGATAGAATGCTTCTGATTCACTCCCCAGTACCAAGAACAACTTAAAAATAAAAACAAAATTTAAAAGAAATAAATTTAAAGGGTTGGGGAGAGTGGTGTTCTCAGCAGTAGAATGCCCCTGGGTTTATATTGCGTACTCCCCTCCCCACCAAGAATTACAGCTCTGGTGATAGATGTTCCCGAGGCCAGACCAAACAAGTGATGCCGCTAAAAACGCTTTTTTTCTGCCCATGCCCACTTAGCATATATATATATATATATATATATATATATATATATATATATATATATATATATATATGAGCAAGATGGCTTGCACCTGTAGTTCCTGCTACTCAGTAAGCCAGCTGGGGCAGGAGGGTCACCTGAGCCCAGGAGTTCAGTGCCAGTCAGGGCAATATAATGAGACCTTGTCTCTTAAGGAAAAAAAAAGTTTTTTGAGCTTTAAAAAACAAGTCACACCTCCATAAACCAATAATAAGAAACAGAGCTCATAGAAATACAAGAACAAGAGCCACCATTGCAGGGTCCCTTTTCAAGCAGCCTCTCTGGATCCTAGACAGTCTAGAACCCTCAAAATTACAGTTCTGTGCTGTACTTCTCTACCATCCACAAGGCTCTGCCGAACACCCTTCTCTCTCGCATGCTGGGATTCTCTTGCAGCTACCCTCCTCTAACCCTTCCCATTCTTCATAGCTCTGTCCTACATCATGCCTTCTAGCTACTTGCTGCTTCTAACACTTCAACTTACAGCTTTAGCCAGTGGTTCTCAGACTCTGCTGCACATTTCAATCACCTGAGGAGCTTTAAAAAATTCTAGTGCCAGCCAGCCAGGCATGGCAGTTCATGTTTATAATCCCAGTTCTTGGGAGGTTGAGATAGGAGGATCACAGGTTTGAAGCCAGCGTCAGCAACTTAGGAAGACCTCCAGCAACTTAGGTAAGACCTCATTAGAAAATAAAATAATAAAGTGGCTTGGGTTATAGCTTCCCAGTACCAAAAGAAAAAAAAAATATTAGTGCTAGTGCTAGGCTATACCCTATATCAATTAAATTAGATCTCTGGAGATGGGACCCAGATACCAGGTGTGTGTGTGTGTGTGTGTGTGTGTGTGTGTGTGTGTGTGTGTTGTTTTTAAATCCTTAAGTCATTCTAATGCACAACCAAGTATAAGAAGGAATAACTTTAAGCTATTTTGATTCAATAATACAGAATATCAAATGTTTGGTTCACATTCTAAGTCAGAACCATCCACATTTATTTTTTCTAGCTGCTGTGTCCACACTTAGAGGAAAGGATTCAACCATAATTTCTGGGTGAGCTCTGACCTCACGCCTCATATTCCAAAGGCTCAGAGAGATATTTGAGTTCCATTCTTCAGTGGCTGACATGGGGTGGGAACTCCAGTCTGGCTTCCATCTGTCTGAAGTAAAGCCATGTTATCCCAGGAATGAAATCAGGCCTTTCATCATCAAACCTCCTTCACTGGGAAACAACAGGGCATCCCTTTGTGTGTGGCTACTATTCGGTGCATAGCCAATGGGTATATATAACCCTTAGAATAAAAATAGCAGTTATCTTTATATGCTACAAGCAAAAATGTCCCTTTTCTCATTACAGTAGGAGAGTCTGATTGCATACCTCTCAGGAAACCCAATAACGTGTTACATGAATTTTCCATGGGAAGGAACAACTGGTTAGGAAATAAAATACTACACTCCTATACAGTGACATTCAAGCCTAGAACTCCAGGGAAGCCAAAAACTGCTCGGAGCATGGCCCCAGCAGGATTGAAATACCTCCTCAAAGCATACTGAGTGAATTCCCATGATGCCAGGCCTCTTGGAAAAGATTCTGAGGGTCAAAGGCCCCTGCAACTGCCTCCTTCCCCTCCTCTCCACCACTTGCTCAAGTGGAAAAAATGTTCCAAGGATAAGTTACCACAGTTCTCAGTTCTACTGGTTTCCCCTCTGGGTCCTCGGATGGGATGCAAACTGTACTATAGTTTGGGATTTGTACTCATGTCCCAGGTATTTACCAGCCCCTTGCCCAAATTAAGAATCTCAAAGAGCAGGATGATATATGAACTGACGGCAGGAGGGCAGAGGGGCTGAGAGTCATCACAGCCATCAGAGAGGCTGGTGGTGAGAGGTATCATTCAGGACAGGCAAAGCTCTCAACACAGGAGACAGGAGACTCCTGCTGGCTGCCATATTGGTTGCAATACAACACCATTCTTTTCCCAGGGCCTCAGAATTGACCTCCTTCCTGTGCCTCCAAAGGATTTAGCCATAGAGCATGGCATGGCACCCTTTTTATATCTTTGTGTGTATGTGTGTGTAGTACTGGAGTTTGAACCAGGGGCTTTCTACCTCTACGCTACAGCCCCAGCCCTTTCTATTTTTTTAGTTTGAAACAGAGTCTTACTAAGTTATGGTGTATTGGCCTTGAACCTGTGATCTTCCTGTCTTAGCCTCCCAAGTACTGGAATTACAGGGGTGCACCATCACCATGGTGCCCTTTTTATATCTTGGGAGGCAGCTCTTGGAACTTAGATGAAACAACAATATTTCTTCTTGACATCTGTATCCAAGTGAGGTGAAAGAGGCCGCACTTTTACACATAGACAGATGAGAAACATGAGCTTCAAGAACATTTTGCAATTGCCTGTGAAAAGACTGTTGTACTTTTCAATTTGTCCTCATCTCCTACTGCCTGCCCACTCAGTAGTTATCTTTTGGTATCTTAATTTCATCAAAGGCCAGGTCCACTGGCACCTACCTGTAATCTCTGCTATTGAGGAGGCTAATGCAGGAGGAATACATGTTTGAGGCCATCCTGAGAAACGTAGTGAGACCCTGTATCAATTTAAAAAAAAAAATGAGGGCTGGGGGTGTAACTCAGTGGTAGAGCACCCCTGGGTCCAATCCCCAGTACTGAGGAGGAAAGAAAGAAGATTTATGCTTTAATTTCATCAAAGGGAGCACTGAGCTGTCCAAAGAACATTATGTCTTCAAACTGCTCAGTCTGTATCACACATGTCTATAAAACCTGACTAGTTAATTCAACCTGATGACTCCTTGGAACAGAACTTTACCAGAAGGTTCAAAGACACTTGTCCACGGGCCCTTTCCTGCAACCCGAGCTTCCTTTCCTGGAGCTCAGCCTCCTCCACTGTGATGTACTTTAGAATCAGAATTCTTTCAGCCTAAGTTCTCTGGACAACGGGATCTTTCATTCAGTATCCCTGTTCTGAATTGGGTCCTTGACAAAGTCATTTCCTCTTATCAAGAAGATTATAATTAGAAGCCTTAAAACCTATATGCTTTCATTTGCACAAATAGTGCCATTAAATAGGAAGTCATAAGAAAATGTAGGCAGGTAACTTTTCATGAGCAGAGACTATATAATAGAAGCTCTAGCCAGGTGTGGTGGTGCCTGCCTTAATTCTAGTACTTGGGAGGCTGAGACAGGAGGATCGCAGTTTCAAAGCCAGCCTCAGCGATTTAAAGCGACTCTCAGCAACCTAATGAGACTCTGTTTCAAAACAAAAAATAAAAAGTGTTGGGTGTGTAGCTCAGAGGTAATATGTCCCAGGGTTCAATCCCCAGTAACATGTATACACACTCACACACACACACACACACACACACACGGTCCTTATGAAATGATGACTTAAAATTTTGTCATAATTATTTCCATAAACACTATCTTATTTTATAGCAACTCAGTTGCTATATGAGGAATATTATTACTGCTCTCCATTTTAAGGGAAAATGGGAAGGCTGAGTTGTGCCCATGGTGTTATGGCTGAAACACAGCAGCAGAGTTGAGCTTGGAATCCCACTCTGAGGTCCTCCACATGCTGCCTGCAGTTTTTTGCCAGACCACTGGCACCTTCCTGTTGCACAATGTGGCCTGCAGATAGTCATTTTTAAAGCTCATTGTGAATTATTTCTGTAAAGTGCTTCAAAATAGTTAAAAAGCGACCTCAGGAATTAATCAGAGCAAGTGGCTTTAAAAATATAGATTTTTTTTTTTAAGGGAACAGAGTCCAACAGGCAGGATGGAGTGGAAAGGTGGCAATAAGAAATTATTTTCTTTTATAAACTGCAATCATGAGTTGGAAAAGGAACTGATTTGCCCAACCCTTTTTAGTAATAGTTAATAGAGTTAATTTTGTATCCATTAAAAGGGCCTTAAAAAGCACTGGCTCATTACAAGATACTTCTTTCAAGATCATTGACTTGCAAATCCTGGGCAAGTTTCAAAACTCAATCTAGAAATAAAAGGTCATAGAAGTCTGGCACAGAGGTAGCAAGTGTGTGAGCCAGCCCTTCCATTCCATTCCGGCAACGTCATCTTACCCATTTAGAACAAGAAGCTATTCTGCTAACCCTCAGAAATGTGGGATGGTTCCTTCAGAGGAGTGGAGGCCAAGGGGAGGTGATGAGCTGAGTTCCAGCCCCACTTTTATGAGCAGGAGGAAGCAGCTGCTAGGGCAACACACAGTTTTATTTCCAGAGTCTGATGTAGAAACTCGGGTCAGCTGGATGTCCAGGGCAGCGCCCTGCCTTTCCTCGGAACTCCTGTAAGGGAGTTCAAGGTCGACTGGGAATCAAAATGTTTTCTATGAATTAAAAATCAAATTAGTCATTCTTGTTTTGGTTTGTTTGTTTCCACGGCAAAAATATTTCTAAAGATGGGGTAGAAAGCACTGTTTCACTGCTCTACTGCTTAAAGTGTCAAGACACCCCAAGACCTAAATGCTCAGAAACCTAGATTCTCATTTTGGCTATGTTAGGGTTTGGTCTAGAATGACCTCCACCCCAAGCCTATGTCTTAAAAGCAATGTCCAAATGTGGGGCTTTTGTAAGGGCTACAACCTCCTCAGTGGATTAATCCATTGGCTGGATTAATAATTTGAATATACTGAGTGTGGTGGCGCATGTTTGTATTCCCAGTACTTGGGAGGCTGAGGCAGGAGGAACTTAGGTTTAAGGACTGCCTCAGTAACATGACGAGATTCTCAGCAACCTAGCACTAAAATAAAAAATAAAAAATGGGCTGGGGGGTATGTAGTTTGGAGGTAGAATACCCCTGGATTCAATCCCCAGTCTCTCTGTATCTCTTACACACACACACACACACACACACACACACACACACATACACACACACACACACACAGTAATAATCTGAATGGACTGCTGGGTGGTAACTGCCTGTAGGGGGCTGTGGCTAGAAGAAGTAGGTCACTGGCGGCATACCCCTGGCTGCTCCTCTTCCTCCTCCTCCTCCTTCTCTTTTGTCTTCTTCCATCTCTCTCTTTCTCTCTCTCTCTCTCTCTCTCTCTCTCTCTCTCTCTCTCTCTCATTCTTGTGGTGTGTGTGTGTGTGTGTGTGTGTGTGTGTCTCTCTCTCTCTCTCTCTCTCTCTCTCTCTCTCTCTCCAACCCCTAGCTGCCATGAGCTGAGCAGCTCTCCTCTGCAAAGCCCTTCCACCATGATACTGTACCTCAGTTCAGGAACAGAGCATTGGGTTTTGCTGACCATGGACTGAAACCCAGGAAACAATGAATATAAATAAACCTTTCCTTATTTTCATTACTTTTGTCAGGTGTTTTGGTCACAGCAACAAAAAGCTGACTGACACAGGCTCCTCTCACAGGGCAAAGCCCTCCATCTCTGTGATGCAGCTCTGTCATTCTACCTCCAGGCTGACCCATAGACGAAAGTCACCAGATCCAGACTAGCACTCTGGTGCCGCTATCCAGGGCAAAGCAGACAGCCTGGAATACTCAAGTTTTAGGATGCTTATTGGGTTTTACTTGTCAACCCTCCTTTCTCCCCAGTCTCTCTTTTTCCCAGTAAACTGTGACCTACTACTACAGCTACTACTACTACTCATACTTCATCTATGTATCTGATCAAATAAAAAAATATTCTCTTTCAATAGGTTGTCAATTCATAGAATGAGCAGGAAGGGGAATGGGTACATCAAACTTGAAGACATGGTGGGGAGGTTTAGGAGTGAGATTCCACTTTGAAAAGAGGCTCACTTTTCTCCACCCTCTGCTCTGAATGAAGCAAGCACTCTCCTCCACCAAGAAAGATCATTTTCCTGCCTCGGTCTTCCCATTAAGTAGGTTCCTGCCTTAATCCTATGTTCTGTAGATTAGAGCCTTCTCAAAGAGGTAATTTACTTAGCAAATATGTAGTTCATTTTCTGCTGACTCAGGCTATAATTAGCATACTAAATATTAGACCTACATATTTCTCACTGAGGCCTCACAGAGATTAAATGATTTTCCCAACATCACTAGCACTAATGCCATCAGACTTCAAAGCCAGGCAGTCTCAACCTTCCCTACCTTCTCTCACACCTCTCTGAATTTCTGATGACTTCTATGAGTTTTGCCAAAAAGTACAAAACAATTACTGGGAAATATACCAATGTTTTTCTTTACTAACTACAAATTTAAAACCCATTGATGCTAAATTTAGGGGTGGAATTGATGCTGGAGAATGGAAGAAAGGATCTTCCAAGGAAAATGAAAGAAAGATCAGAATTGGGATTAAGAATTCATTGAGTAGAAGCTCATTCTGACGGTCTGATACAGGACAGAAATCTGAGTCTCAACTCAAGGTAAAAATATGGGTGTAGGGCTGGGGATGCAGCTTAGGAGTGGAGCACTTTGCCTAACATGTGTGAGGCCCTGGATTTAATCTCCAGCACTGGGGGAGGGGGGTTAGATGTATACATAACAATTAACCCCAATAGCTTGTTCTGAAGGAGAAACGGAGCCTCCTATTTTAAAATGTAAGGTTTAAGTTTCTCCGTGAACAGCAGTGAGCATCCCCTAAAATTACCTTGCATCACAGGGATGTTAATCAAAACCTGAAGGCTCCTTCCTTTGTCTGTCAGTTTTCAGTCTGAAGGTCACCTGACCCTCAGACAAGTACTTGACACACATCTGCCACATAAAATCTCCGCGTTGAATTCAGAGAGGATCTGGAGTAGACTCTCGCTCATGCTTGTGTCTACTTTTCTAACTAGCATCCTTTGTACCATCGTGCATTTCGCGAAGGTTTCCCTCCAACTGGGAGGTGTTTATTTTCCTTTTGCAAGATCTTTTCTTTGGCCCACGCATGTGATTACTTCTTCTCCATTTGTCCAGCTGTAGACTAAACTTTCTCTCTCTGTGCCCCTGGTGGCCGACACATTCTCTGTTCGTGCAGCCTCGGTGCAGCCCTTTGCTGCCTCCTCCCAGAGAGACTAAGCTCTGCCCTCTTCATGGTTCAGCAGATCTCAAAGGTCCCTGACCCAAGCTCACTTGAGACTTTGCATTTCTCTT
Source organism: Muscardinus avellanarius (assembly GCF_963383645.1). Classification (NCBI taxonomy): domain Eukaryota; kingdom Metazoa; phylum Chordata; class Mammalia; order Rodentia; family Gliridae; genus Muscardinus; species Muscardinus avellanarius. The sequence continues at coordinate 77,014,581 of NC_137791.1, forward strand.
GTCACTGCAGCCTTTTAAGACGGTGTTTCTATGCTGGATTGTTTCCAGTCACTGGGTGAGATGCCCATAAAACTTATATAAACACCCCTCCTCGCTTTGCATTCTTGGCATTTTTATGATGTGTGAGCCCCATAGGAGGTGTTGCCCTTACCTACTCCAGATAACTTCAAAAGAGGCAGGTACAGCCCAGGCTCCTGATATATAAATTTTGACTGTAGAAATGATTGCCTCAGGAAACAGGATCCTTTCCCCAATTACATTTCCAGGACCCATCCCTATTTTACTTTTAAGTATAGAATCACTTAGGTAAAAAAGAAAGCTATTACATAAAATATTACAAGTTATTATTTGTAAATTATTTTTAAGTTATGTTAATTTATTTTCATACCACACTAACCTATCTACTATTTGCATTTTATTTTTTATTTTGACACATATATTTATAAATCATATATGTACATATAAATCTGGTATTTAAAATAAGTTTTTCTTTTAAAGCTTGCATACATTTATGTAATCATAAAATTCTAACAGATATGAATATACAATTTGGGGTTCTGCTTCTTTCACGTGTAATTAGATTTACAGGGAAGAATCAATGATGTATGCCAAGGTATAAAGGTAAGACTTCTTTGGAAAGTGACAGTTACTAATCTAAAGCCAAACTGATCTTGAGCAGAGAGGCCTCTACTGTCATCTCTGAAAGGTACCCACCTTATTTCCTGCAGCATTTTCACAATCCCCATCCCTAAGGATGTGAGAAATAAAGAGTTTTCTTTTACTCAAAGCCTGAGAGTTCAACTATAAAAACCAGTGCACACCTGTAGTCCCAGTCCTTGGGAGGCTGAGACAGGAGGATCACACATTTAAGGCCAGCCTCAGCAATTTAGGAGAACCTGCTTAAAAATAAAAAAGGACTGGTGGTATAGCTCAGAGGTAGAATGCCCCTGGGATCAATCTCCATTATCACTCCCCTCAAAAACAAAAACAAAACAAAAAACACCTCAACACAGAGTAGATAAGACATATTCAAAAGGTATCTTGGAGACCAAATGTTTCCCACAGTAGAAGCAGAGTGCAAGACTGTTCAGTACCCTTATCGATCCCATTAGCATATCTAAAGAAAGAATGTGTCAATCAGAAAGGGGATTTGGTGAGGACTGAGAAGGAATGAGAACGAAGAGAAGCACTTGGCAGCAGGAATCCCTGGGGTCCAGGGAAAAGGCCCTGACTTGCCCAGGGAACCTCTGGGCTCCTAGGCAGACAAGTCCCAGAAGAGCCATCTGGCAGGCAGCTCAGATGCCAGCAGGAGGCTGTCACAGGCCCAAGGTCTTCACTCTGAGTTGGAGGTCACCCCTCAACCTCCTGGCCATAAGGAGGCTTCCTGTTTAGTTTTCCTGTAGGGTCCATTCAGGATAATTTTTCCATTTAGGGTTGTCTTTTTCAAAATGAGTCAATGCATTGCTATTGGGGCTTGCATCCTTTAGTTTCCTGTGATTTTGGAAAATGTGACTGAGAATCCTAAATTCCATGATCTATGGCAGAGTCGAGTTTCAGCCTTATGAGGCTGGGTATCAGCCCCTAAATGGTGGTAACTTCACTAAGGGAATAAAAGGGGAGCTTTTGGGTAATAAGGTAGCCAGCTTATCTGGTAATACAGCAATGCTTCTCTATAATACCACAGACTTTCTCTAACCTACTAGTTCAGTATAATAATAATAAAATATTGTACAACTACTCTATACTTAAACCTTATTTATTAAGACCTTTTCAATGCCTTTTTGAGGTAGCAATTAGTATTTCCATTTTATAAATGAGGAGATTGAGGCTTAGAGAGGCCCAAGGTCACACAACTTGTAAATGACCAGGCCAGATTTCAACCCCAGGACTATTTTCAAAGGTTCTGCTAGAAGTAATTCAAATCTCACATCACCATCAGCTAGAAAACGTATCTAGAAACAACCAAGACCACTCTTCAAAGCAGGGAGCCAACCAGAAGGCTTTCCAGCAGTTAACCTATCACCAGAGTCCTATCAAGAGTGTGGATTCCACTATCAGCCTTCAACAGATAAACACCAGCTAGTTTCAAGTTCAATTCTAAGGCCAAGGTGAGATCAAACTTTTAACACTCATCTGGACAAAAGAAGAGACCTAATAGATCTGAGCCTTTCTACCCATCTGTTTGAAAAATCAGCTGCCATGTTTGAAATGACTACTTGATTTACCTAAATCTTGACCCAGAGGAAGGGGCCTATGCCTAGAGTTGGTTAATGCTAATATAAATAGAAGTATCTCTTGTTATCATGTAGTGTTCAATTTAATCTTTCCAATCATCCTGTGAAGTAGGTTAGATTCCTCCTTTCCAGCTTCACTGATGTACAACTAACAAAAAATTGTGTATATTCAATGGGGCTAGCAGTGTCTCTCAGTGGTAAAACACATATTTAGCATGTGCTAAGCTCTAGGATGGATCCTCTCTACCCCCAAAAAAACTGCATACATCCTCTATATTTTCCCCAAAGTGTGTACATTGAAAAAAATATATATATATTCAAGTGATAGTTTGATATATGTATACATTGTATAATGATTATCAAAATCATTACATATACCACCACACAGTTACCCGTGTGTGTGTATGTGTGTGTGTGTGTGTGTGTGTGTGTGTGCTTGTGGTAAGGATATCTAAGCTCTAGCCATTTCTCACAGCAAATCTCAAGTACATAATACAGTATATTCACTATAGTCACTAGGCTGTACATTAGATGCCCCAAATGTTTTGACCTTATAACTGCAAGTTTATATCCTTTGACCAACACCCTCCATTTCTCCCAGGCCTAGTGCCCTGGAAACCACCATTCTATACTCCACATCCATGAACTTTATCTATTCCACTCCCACATATATGTGAGACCAGAGTATTTGTCTTTCTGTGGTTGGCTTACTTATTTTAGTTAACATAATGCCCTCCAGTTTCATCCATGTTGTTATAAATGGCATAATTTTTTTATTTTTATAGATGATATTTAGGGTCTGTGATATGTATTGTGTGTGTGTATATATATATGTGTGTGTATAGTACCCAACCACTGTATTTTCTTTGTCTGTTTATCACTTGATAGACACTTAGGTTGTTTCCATATATTGGCATAAAATTATATATATATATATATATATATATATATATATATATATATCCCCCCGGTACTGGGGATTGAACCCAGGGACATTATCTACCTCCAAGCTAAAATCCCAGCCATTATTCTTTATTTTGAAACAGGGTCTCACTAAGTCGCAGAGGGCTTCACAAGTTGCTGAGGCTGGCCGTGAACCTGCGATCCTCCTGTCTCAGCCTCCCAAGTACTGGGATTACAAGCATGTGCCACCATGCCCAGTTGGCATAAAATATTTCAATCCTCATTCAAAGATGAGGAGAATGAATCTTCACTGGGGGTGTGCTACCTGCCCAAGGTCACCTTGTAGAAGGATGAGGGCCCTGGAATTTCAACATAGCCTCACCTACTCTGGTGACTTTGCTTAGAGCCCCTCCACAGCCCTGGCAGCCAGGGAAGCCACTGCAGGCAGATGGCCCTGAGGACACAGCCGGCACACTGAGGAGGGCCGCCAGCATCCAGAGACACAGTGAACTGCTCCGTACTTGGTGGTTTCAAATAACTGCAGTTGCCCTGAGTCAGGGCTCACTCGGGAAGCATTTGAGGAACGCAGGAAGGCAGGTGTAAATGGCCTCAAGGAGACCGTCTGTGGCGTAATGCTATTCCACCTCCCTCTCTACACCTTGCAAATGGCAGGGCTTGATGAATGGGCCAAAAGCTCCAACCAACTGGAATGTCCTCAAACATCGTAACATCAGTTCCTATGTGAGGCAGACTAAGGCTGATCAATGAAGACATGTCCAAATACATGACATGTGTGGGGCCAGGGCTTGGCAGGTCAAGGTGGTGGCGCTGGATGGCCTGGTGAAGAAGGACCAGGCAATCTAGGCGTTTCTACTTGCCAGCTCCATTAGCTTCGATAACTCAACCTCTTGCCTAAAAAATGGGGTTCATGATGGCTACCTCAAGGGATTCTTGTGAAGAGATAGTAAGCTGCATGTAAAATACTGCAAACAGTGCTTGTTTTTTTTTGTTGTTTGTTTGTTTTGTTTTGTTTTGTTTTGATGGTACTGGGGTTCCTGGAAGCCCTTCTACCTCCGGGCTACACTCCCAGACCTACTTATTTTTGGAAACAGGGTCTCTTAAGCCAGCACGGCTGGCTTTGAACCTGCATGATCCTCCTGTCTCCGCCTCCCAAGCGCGGGGATTACAAGCGTGCGCCACCACGCCCGGCTATGTGCTTGGTTTTTAAAATAGGAGTAAAAATGTTAATTCCCCTCCCTTTCCCATAAATAATTTCCTCCACCAAAAGGTGGCTCCTGGGAGTGCAGAGCTTGCTACTCTACGGCATTAAACTCATCACAACTAAATGTTGCACAACAGAGGGACCACCAGTACTGAAGCCACCAAACAATAGAAAACAAAGGCATCCCCCTGTGTTGCAGAACCCCGTAGTGTACGTGTAGCTGATGGAACGTCACCTAAAGGTCCAGGCCAGATGCTTTCTCTAGCCCCAGAGCACCACAGATCTCTGACTATATCCAGGGTAAGCATCACTTTTCATAAAGCCTGGACATTTAGAAAGCACAGAGGCTACTTCCCAGCAAGCCAAGACCTCCTGGGAAGAAGATGGCAAATGGGGTCTGAAATGTCTTCACCCTGCTTCTTCCGCATGTGCTACGAGATGGACAAAAAGAACGGGAAAGGAATAGAAGTATAAATAAGGACACCCCACACAAGTCTAAAGACAAGCTGCCAACCGAGGTCCCCCCACTCAGGGAGGCAGGGTGGAGAGGCCGGGCGAGGCTGTGGGGAAGTGTGAGGCCGGAGCTCACCTACCTGCGCACCACTAGCCTGAGGGTCTTGTAGGATCCTTTCACCAGGGAGACGGCCTCCCTCCTGGAGCTGCTCAGCCTGACCTCGTTGATGTGCACCACCTCGTCCCCGGCTCGCAGTTTGGAGCTCACCAAGTCAGCTTTGCCCCCTTCTTCAATCTGCTCAGAGAGATGAGAGAGCCAAAAGTGAGCTTTCACCCCGCCTAGGGGTCCCTCTGTCCTGAACCCTGCTTGAACTCCCGAGGAGCCTGACAGACCAGCTGTGACCACACCACTTGAAGCCAGACAGAAGGTCAGCTTCCAGAAGGCAGACTGTCTCCTGTTCTCTACAGCCTCTAGCTCCCAGAACTCCGTGAGTGCACTCACAAACATTAGCCATTAGCTGAACAGATGAATGAATGAATGAATGAATGATGCAGTCTCCAGCCAAAGGCCATCAGCCCAAGGCACTTGGAATCCCACCCTTTTACTCCTTACATCTCCAACTCCCAAAGTCCATGTGGAGCAACTATTCAGTTCCGTTAGAAGTTGAGTTCCTTTTACCTCACTTGTAGGTCCCAAATTCTAATTCATTGGGTATGTAAAGCAGAACAAACACTAAAATAATTATCAAGCCACGAAAAGACACAAAGGAGCCTTGCATTTGACTGACAAGAGCAGCCGGTCTGAAAAGGCTACACACTGTTTGAATCCAATTATATGACACTCTGGAAAAGGCATAACTATGGAGACAGTAAACAGATCTGGGGTTTCCAGGGCTTGTGAGGAGGAATGGAGGAATAGGTGGAGCACAGAGGGGTTTTTTTAGGTAAACAAGACTATTCCATATGATTTTTTTTTTGGTGGTACTGGGGATGGAACCCAGGAACCTTCTACCTCCAGGTTGCACTCCCAGACCTATTTTATATTTTATTTGGAAACAGGGTCTCTTAAGCCAGCTGAGGCTGGCTTCGACCCTGTGCGATCCTCCTGTCTCAGCCTCCCAAGCGCCCACCTGCTCAAAAAATTTCAAGAGGTCTTAAGATAAATAAAGCAGACCAATAACAATATCTATTATCTTAAGAGATATAAAATCATCCAAATATATAAACTGTGACCTTACCTGACATATTTTAATAATTAAAATAATTTATGCTAAATAAATATTTTATTACTTTATTATTTTTAGTATATAAGGATGAGCATAGTACACATAGTGTGAAGGGGTAAAAAGAACAGAGTCCCCCCACCGCCGCTTCATCCTGATCCCTCTCTGAAGGTAACACTGCCTTCTTTTTACAAAAATGGCATCACACTTTATATACCTTCTCAAACTTTTTTTTTTCTTCAGTACTGGGAATGAAACCCAGGGGCATTCTACCTCCAAGCTACACCCCCAACCCTATTTCTTATTCTATACTTTGAAATAGGGTCCCACTGAGTTGCAAAAGGGTTCACTAAATAGCTGAGGCTGTCTGCCAACTGTGATCCTCCTGTCTCAGCCTCTCAAATGCTGGGATTACAAGCGTGCGACACCATACCCGGCTCCTTCTCAAAATTTTTGTTACTTGATACAGAGGCATTAAAATGAGGTGGTTCAGAGTTGGAGGAGTCAAACAGTTAAATTGAGAATTTTCTTTTCTTTATAATGGTGATAGGAATTGAACCCATGGCCTTGTGCATGGTAGGCAAATATTTTGCCACTGAGCTGTATCCCCAACTCCTAAGTAGGCTGAGAGAGGAAGTTATTTATTCTCTTTAAGCCTGGGACTCCTCTCTATTAAGAAAGACTAGTGACATTCCCTCCTTACAGAACTGCAGGCAGTAGGAATGAGATGACCACCTGCATGGATCGTTAACTCAGTTCCTGGCTTCTTTGGTAGCTATTGCTTTCATAAGTCAAATACCAGAATGATATTGCCATTCATAAAATAACATCTCGGTTATTTGCTGTATATTATTCTAAAGTAAATATCACATGGTGCCCTTAGCCATCCTGTATTGGTGGTCCTCTCATCCTATTTAACTTCCCTATCAGCATTTTGTTGAGTCACTATCGCCCTTACACACTGCGCACATTGGAACTTTGAGGCTTTGACAGCGGCTGCTTGGGTTTTGCTTCTACCTGCATTTCTCCCCACCCTGAGCTGAGCTCTTGATCATCTCTAAGAGCTGCAGCACACAGTAATGGTCAAGAGTGGGTGCTCCGGAGCCCATCTTTACAGCCCTGTCTCTTACTAGCTGTGCAGCTTTGGGCAGTGTACTCACCCTTGCGGTGCCATTTTACAGTTTCCTTTTCTGTAAAATGATAGTACTTACCACATACAGTGTGAAGACTGAGTTCGCGCGGGTAAAGTGCTTAAATAGTACCTAGCACATAGTACATGTTCAATAGAAACTTAGCAATAATCACTACTGTTCTGAGGTCAAGTTCAAGTTCCAACTCTTCCAAGGCTTTTGAGGTCTCTTGTCAACACCCGCCCCACACCCTCACTCCTGCATTCTGTCCTTTAAAGAAGCCCCTTGGGCTGGGGACATAGTTCAGTGGGACAGTGCTTGCAGGGCACGTGTTGTCCCCAATAATCCAAAAGAAGTAGGAAGGGAAAGAATAGGAGGAATCTTTCTTTCTCCCATTTTTACTGAATCAAATGAATTCGATAATACATAAACTATAATGCGGCATCTACGTAATTTATTATTTTTGTACTATTGTAACATCCTGCTGGGTTTATCATACCATTTTTTAGTTATTTATGTGCATATCTGTTTCCAGTCCAGCTTAAACTGTGACCTCTTGGAAGACAGAACCCCCCCACCCCCCCACCCCCCACCCCCCCACACACCTGGGTCACACACAGAGCCTCCTCTGAGTATACTGGCTTCTTCATTCAGTGAGTTACTGAGCAGGTAGAGAGATAAATGCTGTGGTACAAAGATGAACACAACAGCTGTGGTTCTTTTCAGGGTGCAGTTTGGGGAACTAAATCTCCTTCGCATTATTTGTGAGGACTATGAAGTGATCAACTTCTATGAAAAAGGAGGTCAAGCAAGCTCATCGGAGTGTACATACATCACGTCTGTCTCGCGGCCAATTTAATGTGAAAGCAAACATCACGAGGAAGGCTCATAGTTTCTCACAAATTCTTTGCTTTGCAATAAACTTTTAGGCTTAAGATGCTTACTTTTTCGTCTGTAGTATTTAACTCTAGAGTGGCAGAGAGGGGTATTCCATCACTGAGCTACACCCTCAGCCCTTTCTATTTTATTTATTTATTTATTTATTTATTTATTTATTTATTTATTTATTTATTTTTGAAACAGGATCTCACTAAGTTGATGGGGCTGGCCTCAAACTTGTGGCCCTCTTGTTTCAGCCTCCCATGTACTGGGATTATAGGCATGTGCCACCACATCTAGATAAAATGCTTACTTTTAAAAAGTCAATTAATAGCTGGGTACATTAATTAATACCTGCAATTCCAGTACTTGGGAGGCTGAGACAGAAGAATTGCAAGTTCAAAGCCAGTATCACCACCTTAGTGAGACCCTGTTTCAAAAAATAAAAAATAGCCAGGCATGGTCGTGCACACTTATAATCCCCGTGCCTGGAAGGCTGAGACAGGAGGATTGCGCAGGTTCGAAGCCAGCCTCAGCTGGCTTAAGAGACTCTGTTTCCAAATAAAATATAAAATAGGTCTGGGAGTGTAGCCTGGAGGTAGAAGGCCCCTGAGTTCCATCCCCAGTACACCAAAAAATAAATTAATTAATAAATAAACTAAGTATGGTGTAGTGGTGCACACCTGTAATACAGTAGTTGGGAGGCTGAGACAGGAGGATGGAGGATAGTCCAGCAAGTAGTGAGACTCATTAACCTAATAAGACCCTATTTCTAAATAAATAAATAAATAAATAGGGCTGGGGTGTAGCTCAGAGATAGTACACCTCTGAGTTCAATTCTCAGCACCACTAAATAAATGAATAAATAAATAAGTAAATAAATAAATAGGTTGTGGCTTGGAAGTATAATGACGCTGGGTTCAATCCCCAATACAAAAAAATCAATTAATGTAATTTATGAAATTGAGAGAGTGACAGCTAGATGATATTTGCAATGTTTATTTATCAAACATTAGTTGGACATCTACCCCATGCTTTGCTTTTACGTAGTGCCCGGGATGGAACCCGGGCCTCCCGCATGCTAGGCAAGTGCTCAGCCAGAGTATGCCACCAGCCCCTCCTATAGGTGCTGGCTCTCAAAACTCTCCATTTTGTCTGCTTCATGCTGCCTTAGGGTTTAATTACCACCAGAGATGACTTTTAGACCTTTTCTCCAACATTGATCGTATTCATGTTTCCGGGCTATTTTTCACTTTATTTCTTCTTTTCCCAATTTTTTTCTTCCAAATACTCCTTTTCTGTCTCCTTATTGACTCAGAAATTCCCCCACTCCTCTCTCTTTCCTCTGAGTGTTTTCTACCTGTCCTGAGACAAGCCTCTGTCACAGATATTTCAGATCATGACCTATCTCCCTATTTAGCTTTTAGACTCCTGAGGTCAGAAATTAGGAAACATCCTTTTATTCATCCCACAAATATTCTTTGAATATTTTTGAATGTCTACCATTGTCAGATTGTCAGGAAGTATTCTAGGCCTGGGAGGATGATGAAGAAAACAGATGGTATTCCTTCTTGGAGTTTAAGCTCTAGTATGTTTTTTAATATATTTCACATCTGTATATTTAATAAAGACATATACTCACTAAGGTGTGTCAGAGAGCCTACAGTGATAACAACAAAGCTGAAATTTTTTTCTTTTTTCTTTTGGTACTGGGGATGGAACACAGGAGGAGTTATCTCTGAGCTAGAGACTCAGCACTATTTTATTTTGAAACAGTGCTTCCCAAGTACTGGGATTACAGATGTGATTCAGTACCACTATAATATGGTCATTTTGACAATATTTATCTGTCTATCCAAGGACATGGGGCATTTTTCTCTAAGGTCTTCTTCAATTTCATTCTTTAGTGGTCTATAGTTTTTACTGTAAAGGTCTTCTACCTCCTTGGTCAGATTTATTATTAAGTATTTTTCTCCTGTAGGCTAACTTTGAAATTCATTGTAATGTACAATGATATTGTACCAGTAAAAGTATTAAGAAGTTAAAAAAAAAAACAGAGAGAAAAGCTATGGATTTTTTTAAGCTAATTTTGTATCCAGCTACTTTACTTCATTTGTTACTGAAGCCTTTTGGTGAGTGTTCATTTGTGATTAATCTTCTAAGTATAGAATCATGTCGTGGGCACCTATCAGTAGGCTCCAGGAGGTGCGTGAGTCTGGCCTTGAGCAGGTTCTTGGTCTGGCCACTTCTTCAGGGTGACCTCTCTTTACCAGGAACTGTGCTATAGATGGACTGCTCAGGCCCCGTCGTCCATCTCCTGGGACTCAGTGTCTTCATGTGCCCACCATGTAAACAGCATTTATTCCTTTTCTTCCAATGGGAAAAGCCTTTCCCACCTTCTCCACTGTGCGGTCAGCCTGCAGTGCCTGTAAGGAAGGCATCATGGTCCTCACGTGGGTTTCCAGGGTCATCAGCCACCAGCTCCACATTGCTGGAGTTTGGCGGTCTTGTTTGGTCACAGATATGATTCCACCTTTCCCTTCCCAATGCTGCCCAATGTTCAGTCCTGGCAGAAGCAGCCAGGATGGTGGTAGAGGCTACAACTTCCCTCTATGACCCCTTTCTCCTCAGTAGTCATTATTGTTGATTTTAATTTTAAAAATCAACATTAGTAGTATTATTATTTAAAATTCTTGATGATTTTTTTTTAAATTAAAAAAATTTTTTTTGTTTGGTACTGGAGATGGAACCCAGGGGCATTCTATTTCCAAGCTACATCCTCAGCCCTATTTTTATTTATTTATTTATTTTTTGCGGGTCTGGGTATGGAACCCAGGGGCATTTGACTTCTGGGCTACACCCCCTGCCCTATTTTTTATTCTTTATTTTGAAACCAGGTCTCACTGAGTTGCAGAGGGCCTCACTAAGTAGCTGAGAGTGTCCGCGAACCGTGATCCTCCGATCTCAGCCTTCTAAATGCTGGGATTACAAGCGTGCGCCACCATGCCCGGCTCCCCTATTTTTTATTCTTTATTTTTAAATAGGGTCTTATTGAATTGCATAGGGCCTCACTAAGTAGCTGAGGCTGGCCACAAACTCGGATCCTCCTGTCTTAGCCTCTAAAATTCTAGGTTAGCTTCTGATTATTTTTAAGGAGGTACTAGAGGTTGAACTCAAGGCATTCTACCTCCAAGCTCTATGCTTAGTTCTTTTTATTTTTTGTTTTGCAACAGTCTCGCTAAGGTGCTGTCTCACTAAGCTGCTGTGGGACTAGCCTCGAACTTGTAATCCTCCATCTCAGCCTCTACCAAATACTGGAATTATAGGCATGGACCACTACACCATGCTAGTAATAAACTTTATAAACATTTCCTGACCCTGTTGATAGTCTTGCTTTGTTCTTTGTCCATATCTACAATGGTTTAAACAGTCTTGTCCTTCACACTAAAGATAACTTCAAAGAATAAGGCAAAGGCCCTCACAGGGACAGCTTCCCCTCGAGAACACTCTAATGCCAGTCATGGTGGCGCACACTTGTAATCCCAGCATTTGGTAGGCTGAGACAGGAGGATCATGGTTCACAAAGAGCCTCAGCTATGACTTAGTGAGGCCCTTTGAAACTCAGTAAGATCCCGTTTCAAAATAAAGAATAAAAAATAGGGCTGGGGTGTAGCTCGGCGGTATAATGCCCCTGGGTTCCATCCCTTGTACCACCCAAAACAGAACACTGTGCTAGACTGGGCTATTAACCTTCAGTCTTTGCTTCTTCCTTAGGCTCCAGGATGACTCTCAGGATGACCTCTCCAGATTCACTGGGGTTGTTTATTTTTATTTATTTTCTGTAGTCCTGAGGATTGAATATAGTGTGTGTGTGTGTGTGTGTGTGTGTGTGTGTGTGTGTGTGTGTGTGTGTACCTATAATCTATACCTCAGCCATATTTTTCATATTTTTAGTTTTTGGTTTTGTTTTTGTTTTTGGTGGTACTAGGGGCGGAACCCAGGGGCTTCCTACCTCCAGGCTATACTCCCAGACCTATTTTATATTTATTTAGAAACAGTGTCTCACTAAGTTGCTGAGAGCCTCACTATGTAGCTGAGGCTGGCTTTGAAGCTGCATGATCCTCCTGTCTCAGCCTCCCAAGCGTGGGGATTACAAGCGTGCGCCACCACGCCCGGCTCATATTTTATTTTTAAATAAGGTCTCATTAAGTTCCTGAGGGTCTCACTAATTTGTTGAGGCTGGCCTTGGACCTAGAATCTTCCTATCTCAGCCTTCCTAGTATGAGGTTGCAGGTGTAGGCCACCACGCCCAGCTCATTGGGGTCATTTTTGTGAACCAGTTTTGGCCCTCATTTCTCATCACCCACTATTTCCAGACACCAAGATCATAGGATGTTTCTGGCAGATTGGCCACTCCACAGCACTGTCTCTCTGGAGGTTCCAGAAGGCAGCAGCATGGAGATAGAGGCAGACCAGGCCACCTGGGTCTCTACCCCCACCACCTCGCCTCACCCCAGTCCCATGTAAGCACCTCTGCCACCAGCTCCTTCTGGACAGAGGACCTGGGCAGCCAGCAGATGGGAGCATGTGTTCCCTGAAGCTGCCCTGTCCCAGGTGCAGGGCAATCCCACTGCGAGACCTCTGGTGAACTGGCGGGAGAGTGCAAAGCCAGCTCCTGAACCGCAGGAATTGTTCTCACCCGTTCCACTTCTCCCAGCAAGTCTGAGGCACCAGACTTGCTATTTCACATAGGCTTTTAACCTTCTTTCAATGCCACGTCTACTGCGAAACTTACATTGAAGAAACCAATGGAAGTAATATGATATAATACATAAATTATATTTTACGTATCTTTGTTCCCACCCCCAAAGAGTTGAGAATTTTTTAATTAAATTTTTAAAATTATGACCTTTCAGGAGCTCCACTTTTGAGATCCATGAAAACATAATTTAAGAAGCATTTCACTTTTACTATACAACTAATAAACATTTATTAAGAATCATCTCAGGGAAACGGGAGTGAGTTTCCTGGGGAAAACAGTCTCTTGGTTTATCCCAGGCAGGGGCCTTTCGACTGGAATCTGTGTGAAGCCCATAGCAGTTGGCAGGTAGAGTGCATCGTAATGCCGCTAGTCTACTGTGGCCAAAATCAGGATCCAGGGAGTTGGTTTCATCCACCTCATCTGTGTAGACTCTCTGGAGCAATTCTGTTGCTCAGTAGTCTAGGGCACCTGTGCCCCTCTCTCTGGAGGGACTCTGTTGGCTCCAGGGGCCAGCACACACAGCAGCAACAGGGGCGGAGGATGCACGTAACCATCCTCCTGGTGATCAGCCTCCAGCCCTTCCTGTTGTCCTGGGTTCTAGAGATGGGTTCATGACGTGGTTGCCTGGTGCTGGCCTAAGGGGCCTCCGGGCCATGCTGGGGAGCTGCGCTGGGAGTGGGGTCCTCTTCAATGGGCAGCTTAGGTGAATGGCAGGCAGGCTGTCTCTTCTGCTTCGTCTATGTGTCCTCCATAGAGGACGGGAGGTGGAAGGCAGGAAGGTCAGGCTGGCTGGCTCTCCTCTTGGGCAGCAGAGGGAAGGTGACAGGATCTTCTGGGGATGGAGGTGGCGCAACACACTGAACCTCAGGCCCAGCCTGGAAGGTGCAGCCAGCCCCGTGACTCACATGGCATTGGATTAGCAGGTATGTACCTATCACGTTGTCAAATGTCCTGTTTGACACTGACAGCCAGGTCTGGCATGGGTCGTGACCCAGGCAGCACATGACTCTGAGGACTGCAGGGCTCGGGCATTTGAAGAGCAGCTCCCTAGGAGGAGGTTAATGCTCCTTACCGGGTCTCAGCCACAAGTGCTCCCAGGATTTTATCAGCAGTGACCCTTACTTCTGGGTTAAAGGCCAGTAAACTGATGATGAATCATGGCTGGATGGTGATATGAGGGGGCACCCAGTACCTTCCCTGCTGCACCTTCTCCTAAAGCTGCTCCCAGGTGGTGCTGGTGAATGGGACGCAGCCTACCAGCATAAAGTAGAGGATGACCCCCAGGCTCCAGGGGTCTACCTCCAGGTATATCCTCGGCCCCAGTAGACCTCTGGGGCACAGCAGGTAGGAGTGCTACAAACAATGATCAGCTTGTGTCTGGCCTTGTCAAGTGGCAGCTCAGCCCAAAGTCAATGACTTTGACGTTCCCTTCCAAGTCCAGGAGGATGTCGTGTAGCTTCAGATTCCTGTGCAGGATGCCCCTTGTGTGGAAGTAGCACACCACACTCACACCAGCCAGAACATCTTTCGGACCTCCTCCATCTCCAAGCTACCCTAATCTGACATGGCAGAGCTCCCGCCCCCACATGCTTCATCACCAGGTAGACAAAGTTGCCTCCATTTATGGTCTCAAACAGCTGGAAGACGTTTAGATGCTTCACTGCCCTCATGATGGCAATTTTGGATTAAACAAAGGGATTGTCTCTAAACAAAAGCAAGACCTTCACAGCTATCTCAGACTCGGTGAGGATATGGCAGGGCCAGTTTGATCTGGACAAACTGTGAGGATATGGCAGGGCCAGTTTGATCTGGACAGACTGGCTCTGCCGATATCCCTCGGGACCATGTAATTGTCCGTGAGGGAATCCTCACAGGGAGAGCTGGCCTCAGGGGATGGCCAGGCCTCTCTACTCTCTTTCCTAGCACTGAAAGCCAGTATAGCAACTAATGATGCTAGCTAAACAAAACAACAACAAACCAACAAATAAACCCAAACAAACGCACACACAAAACAACAAAGCCAGACACTCAAACCAACAAATCAGACTCAAAGCCACCCAAAGCATTGACTATCCTGGAGTCCGTAGTCACCACCAAAATCTCCCTGTACTAAAGGACAAAAACCAAGCAGCAGGGAGGGCCTTCTGCAGCTGATCCTAGAGACCTAGAGACTCTCTCTCAAGGGCTCTTTGTGAGGGCACATAGCTGGGTCACACTGGGCACGGTCCACTGTGGCCATCTTGCTTTTGGGCCCCCAGGATATTTCCACTTTAATAAGAATAAAAAGGACTCTAGAAACTTTTTTTGCTTTGGTGGGTCATGAAGACTGATGTTTACATGTTTAGAAATTAAAATTTATAGGATGCTTCAATGTGTTTTGTTGTTTTTTTTTTTTCATTTCAAGTCAAAAAAATCTAATAACTTTTGGCTTTTTTTTTTTTTTTTTTTTTGGCAGTACTGGGGATGGAACCCAGGGGCACTCTTCCTCCGAGCTACACCCCCAGCCCTATTTATTCTTTACTTTGAAACAGGGTCTCACTGAGTTGCAAAGGCTCTCACTAAGTAGCTGAGGCTGTCCGTGAACTGTGATCCTCCTGTCTCAGCCTCCCAGATCCTGGGATTACAAGCATGCATCACCACGCTCGACATCTTTTAGCTTGTAAAGATCTCATCATATCTACACTGGAGGTATTCAGTTTCTTTATCTTTCAGTTTGAAATGTTTGGCATCAAAAAGAATGGTAACAGGTCAATCACATCATGAAAACAAAACACACTGTTCCCTAAGACAGCTAAGGGCATGTCATTAACATCTATGGGGCTGAGAAAAGAGGAATGTTCATCCTGTTCACCTCATAAGGTCCTCATCACATTTGTTTTAATTATTTTTATTGGTGCATTGTAATTATACATCACAGTGAGGTTCAAAGTGATACGCACAGCACTTGGTATATTTTCTTTGGCCTCCTTCCCTGTTCCCCTTCCTCCCTCCCTGTACCTGTTAGTGAGATTGGTAGCGATACCTTCATGTATGGACATAGCGTTATTTAAACTGTTTCCTTCCTCAAACTTCCTTTTCCCCCTCTCCACCTCCCTCCCACAATCCCACTATTCTATGGATCTATCTCCTCATTTATCTCAAGTCCCTTATGTTTCCTATTTTCTCTCAAGTTTCCACATATGAGAAAAAACATAGGACGTTTGACTTTCTGAGACTGGCTGATTTCACTTAGTATAATATTCTATAATTTTATCCATTTTTCTGAAAATGGCATAATTTTGTTCTTTATGACTGGATAGAACTCCATGTGTGTATACAACATATTTTCTTTATCTATTTATTTGTTGACAGACACGTAGGTTGGTTCCATAATTTGGCTATTGTGAATTGCTGTTATAAACATAGGTATGAGCCAGGAGTGGTGGTGCACACCTGTAATCCCAGTACGTGGAGGCTAAGTCAGGACTGCAGGCTTGAGGATAGCCTCAGCAAATGGTGAGACTCTCAGAAACCCAGAGAGACCTTCTTTCAAAATAAAAATAAAATAGGAGCCGGGCGTGGTGGCACACGCTTGTAATCCCCACGCTTTGGAGGCTGAAACAGGAGGATCGCACAGGTTTGAAGCCAGCCTCAGCTCCTGAGTGAGGCTCTCAGCAACTTAGTGAGACCCTGTTTCCAAATAAAATATAAAATAGGTCTGGGAGTATAGCCCGGAGGTAGAAAGCCCCCGGGTTCCACCCACAGTACCACCAAAAAATAAAAAATAAAATAAAATAAAATAGGGCTGGGGATGTAGCTCAGAGGTAAAATGCTCCTGAGTTCAACCCCCAAATCCAAAAAAACAAACAAACATGGGTATGAGTCAGGGATGGTGGTGCATGTTTGTAATCCCAGTATTTGGGAGGCTGATACAGGAGGATTGCAGGTTCAAGATCAGCCTCAGCAACTTATTGAGACTCTGTTTCAAAATAAAAAATAAAATTGGGACAGGCATGGTGGCACACACTTGTAATCTCAGTACTTGGGAGGCTGAGACAAGAGGATCACAGGTTCATGGCCAGCCTCAGCAATTTAGTGAGGCCTTCTGCAACTTAGTGAGACCCTGTTTCAAAATAAAGAATAATAAAAAAAAAAATAGGGCTGTGGGTGTAGCTCAGAGTTAGAATGCCCCTGGGTTGAATCCCCAGTACTGCAATAAATAAATAAATAAATAAATAAATAAATAAATAAATAAAATTGGGGGTGTATCTTGGAGATAGAATTCCCCTTAGTTCAATCCTCAGTATTAAAAAAATAGAAAACAAAAACCATAGGTATGCATATATCAATATAGAATTCTGACTTTAATTCTTTTGGGAAGATACCAAGGAGTAGTATAGCTGGGTCATATGGTGACTCCATGCCTTATCTTTTGAGGACCTTCTATAACTGATTATGGTCATACTAATTTATAATCCCACCAATAGTGCTAAAGACTTCCTATTTTCCCACATGTTTGATAGCACTTATTATTATTTGTATTGATGACTCATTCTTTGTGTATGGAATTGAACCCAGGGGTACTCTACTTCTGAGCTACAACCCTAGCCCTATTTTTTTTTTTTTTTCTGAAACAGGGTCTCTCTAGGTTGGTGAGACTCTCACTGCTAGCTAAGGCTGTCCTCAAACCCGGGATCCTCCTGTCTCAGCCTTGCAAAGGCAGTCCATGACCAGACGAATTCACAACCCCTGGTTTACAAGGCCAGTGATCTAATCCCTAAGCTAGGAAGCTGGCCGGCCCTTTCCTTCCCTCTTTCTTTCTTTCTTTCCTTCTTTCCTTTCTTTTTCTTTTAAAGGCCTTTCAACTGATCCAGTATAAACACCTCTCCCTGGGAGATCAGGCAATTTCTGGTGCATCAGATACAACCTGAGAAGTCAGCTTGGAGCTGGGATTCAGCCAGGGTCCCACTCCATGGAGGGGAGAGCACCCCACAGGCCCAAGCCGGGCCTTGAATGGCACCCACGGGGCGAGCGGTGTACGCCTCTGTTGTATGTGGGTTAAAGTTGCCCACACACCCCCTCCTGCCCCACATTGTGCAGGCCTTTCACTGCCTTTCCACTTGATAGCACAGGGGCAGTGGATTTGCTATTTGTCGTCTACTTGGTAATAAACCCTGTTGCCAAGGAAGTGAAAGCTGTTGGCTAGAATGAGCCTGTGACTCACCTGAATCTATACCGCTGTCTCCGCTTATTACCACAAATGATCAATTGAGACGCCCAGGTGCTTTCACCAGCACACTGGCTGATCAACATGCAACTAACTGAACACACCAGTTGTAAATTTATGTTGATTATTCACACAATTTATCGAAAAATCACCACTATGACTTTGTTTTAAAAAAGTACATTTACAAAATATTTAACAGTACTCTTTCTGAGCTATTCATTAAACAGAACTATACTCTTTCTAACCCCACGCCCTGCTGATACTGTCACCAGCATTCAGTGAAAAATGGAGCTCATTATTTTAAACCTTTGGACCAATACATGAGCAGCTAACAAGGTCACTGGCATTGTTTGTCCAATTTCACCGGTAGAGAATTTACTTATTCCAAGAATGTGATCGTCAACAGGTTAAGTGACTTCGGATCACACCCATGTACAACGGGGTAGGAAATTGCTGAGCTAGCAAACTAAGAAGAAAGTGTGTCTACATAGATTGGAGCCTGAAACACACACACACTAGCCCCTCCTCAAACCCTAAATTTACCTACGCTTGTAGGACTGATTTTGTTTTGATGACTCATTGTTCTTTTTCTGACATGTGAGGGGTAGTTTCCACGGCTATAATACTTAGTACTTACTGTGGGGTTTGTACCTAGTGGGTGGCCAGTAAACATTTACTGAGTCAGGCATAGTGCCACTGCCCTGTAATCCCAGTACTTGGGAGGCTAAGATGGAAAATTGAAAGTTTCAGGCCAGCCTTAGAAACTTAGACCCTATCTCAAAATAAAAAGTTAAAAAGGGCTAGGAGGGTCTAGCTCAGTGGTAGAACACCCTTAGGTTAATGCTCAATACCAAGACAAAATGAAATTATTGAGCAAATACTAGAGAAACTGACTTTAAAGAAATAAACATAGTCAGGCATGGTGATGCATGCCTATGGTTCGAGTACTTGGGAGGCTGAGACAGGAGGATTATAGGTTTGAGGCCAGCATCAGCAACTTAGCAAGACCTGGTTTTGAAATAAAAAATAGGTCTGGAGGTGTAGATCAGAGGTAGAAAGTCCCTGGGTTCAATCCCCAGTACCACAAAAAAAAAAAAAAGAAAGAAAGAAAAAATATGAAGACAGTAGTAGGTGAAATACTCCATGATAAGGGTAGATTCAAGATACAGGGACAGAGCCTGGCGTGGTGGGCACACTTGTAATCCCAGCATTTGAGAGGCAAAGACAGGAGGATTGTGGTTCATGGACAGCCTCAGCTACTTGGTAAGACTCTGAAATAAAGAATAAAAAATAGGGCTGGGGGTGTCGCTTGGAGGTAGGATGCCCCTGCCTTCCATGCCCAGTACTGCAAAACAAAACAAAAAACCGCGATCCTCCTGTCTCAGCCTCCCAAATGCTGGGATTACAAGTGTGCGCCACCACACCCGGCCACCTCAGCTCTTTTTATTTTTTATTTTGAAACAGAGTCTCACTAATATGCCCAGGCTGACTTTGACTTGTACTCCTCCTGACTGAGACAGGAGGATTTCAAGTACTGAGATTACAGGTGTGTGCCTGGCTACGTCTCAACTCTTGAATGAGTGATGTCAAGGACGAGTCGTTCAAACTACCTTTGTTCCCTCATGATGACAAGCGGGAGTACGAGGAGGAGGGGCACATCAGTGACTCGCAGTTAGGGTAACAAAACGTATAACTAGTTTGCTATTTTGTGTGGTTGGTGATTTGCAGAGAAATATGCTCTCCATTAAAAGCACTAATTATAGCAATAAGCAAAAAATAGAAAAATAAAAATATAACTAGATAAAGAAATATGTTAAAAATCTTGCTGTGTACTGTGGCAGAAGAAAGGACCGCAGCCTAGAGTCAGAAATCCTGGGTACTCTTATTGATAGGACCCAGGACTAGCCTCTCATCAATCAAATATGGATTTTATGTGTTGTCTATTCTTTATTATGATAAGACAGTGTCTTACAAATAGAAATGTGTGTTTCTCACACTTAGGATGACCAATGAAGAAAATTCCATAGTTTTATTTAAATTTGAATACATATGTATCACTTAGCATTCAAAATTCTATAGATACTTCCTTTTTTTTTATAAATAAGAGATATATTACTCTTTCCCAATTTTCATGAACTGGATGGGAAGCAAAGGAACAGAGGTTGAGGCAGCATGGTGTATAAAGACTGGAGCTCTCGGCTCAGACCACTGTATATAAACCCTACGTCCCAACTGGGTGATTTCGGGCACAACACACATCTTACTCTAAATATGGGATGGATATGATGAACCACACAGAGTTGGGGCAAAGATCACTCAATTAAAGACACAGGAAGTTTCTTTTACATAGCAAAGGCTCCATAGATGTGCTTCATGAATTGCATGGCTTTCTGTAGTACAAAAGAATACATGTGCTAACAACTGCAGAGACCCAGGGGAAGAAATCTGCTAGGAAGAGGAGAAAGGGTATTTTCTTAAAGTCAAAGAATGACAGTTAACTTGATTTATAAATGAAAGAAGAGATTGTGTCTCCCTCAGAAGGAAGTATTTGTTTCAAAGAGATGTCCCAGGGCAAGAAGTTACCTAGTTACCCTATGGAATATCCAAAAGAACTGTAGCTCCGGAAAACCAAGACGTGCCGGAAACTTTTGATTTACTGCCCACGGGGAGGAAGGCACTGCCCACAAGGTAGGATAAATGCAGGCTCCACAAAAGAGGTCACACACCCCTAAAGTGGCTGGCTCTGAAAAAATAAGTCTGGAGTAATTAAAAAGTCGGGCCATCAGTATTTGCTTCTGGTTATTTATTCCCTGCCGCATCCTACCAAAGATCTGAAACACAAAACTCCTTAGAAACACAGAAGATTAAAGGAAATGTTTGAGGGAATCTGAGCAAAAGGCAGAAGGTAATAAAACAAAAGGCAAGGACAAGATTGATCGCAAGAAATACATTCCACACATGGGGATTTTGTTTTCTGCATGGGGATTCATTATCCAGGGGATTCATTATCCACAGTCACAAGGTTCCAGAGGGAGGTAAACTCTTCCCAACTTAAAAATATTCTCTAGTGGAGAGACCATCCATGAAATAAGACCCCACTCAAACAGCCCTTGCAGCTTAGCACCAACCTCTCTCTTGTCCCTGCAAGGTCTTTATAGCCTGATTAGGTGTGGGATAGCAAACAAGGAATACCATGAGCAAAAAAAAAAAATGCAAATAAATGGCACAGTTAACTTTAACACCTTTCAAATAAGGCAAAACAAAGCATGAACCGTGGAGGTCTCTTAAATTGTCATGCAGAGTGGGTCATGGTAGTGCATACCTGTTATCCCAGACTTGGGAGGTTGAGGTAAGAAGATGACAAGTTCTAGACTGGCCTGGACAACCTAGTGAGATGTCTCAAAATAAGAAATTAAAAGGGCTGGGGAAGTAATTCAGAGCTTTAGTGTCCCTGGGTGCCATTCCTAATACTGAAAAAGCTAAAGTGAATGGCAGTAAGAAGAAAAGTAACATCTCTTTTTTATTTTTGTATTTTGTAGAGAAGGGCTTCATGCAAGCCGTCTACCACTGAGCTACACTCCCAGCTCACAAATCTCTTGGTATTTTGAATGTTTGAGCATCTCTTCCCCCACAACAAAATTCCTTAGCTACGAGGTCTCTAGCATTTAGTAAAGAAGCTACACTGTGAAAAACTAGCTAGTTCTATCCTAAGATTAATTTCACAAATTCCCACTGGCTCAGTCTTAGGCCAGGCATTCTTCTGCTTCCAAAGAAAAGGTCCACATGAGCCAGAGAATCATAGGAGACTGATTTATCCCCAAAAACTATTTGTTTCCCAAAGTTTTGCCTATATTTTTAGATTTATGATTTTGAGAGATCTTATAGATTATAGTACTGATTTTAATATTAAAATTGGAAGTTGACTTGCAAGAAGCAAGACTGAAATGTAACACGGTGGCTATTAATATATTAACTCAAAGGAACTTATTTCTTTGTTTCTGCAAAAGAATTCTCAGGGGTGGCTAAGCTAGAAAGAAACAGTAATAAAACTCACAAGGAGGTATGGCAGGCTCCCTTCCCATCAAAGATAACTATAGTACTGTGTTAGTCATCACTGTGAACCATCAATATTTACAAGCTACACAAGATTCCAGAGGCCACAAAGATACCTGAGCAGTAACCGGCAAAAGCGTTCTTCATTCTGTCATGCTCAGATGATTTGTTTACTTATTCGGGGGCCACCTGGTGGATAAGCCTCACACCCAGACTGCCGGGTTCAAATCTTGCCCCATGCTTAGAAGTTATGTGACCTTCAGGTTATTTGATCTCTCTGTGTCTGTTTTCTTTCCTGCGAGATAAAAGTTAATAATACTTCATAGGATTGCTACAAAGAGTAAATAAATGAATGCATGTGAAACCTTTAGAAAAATATCATCTCGTATGTGTCCAATCAGTGTTAGTTACTTTTTCATCCTTTTTTATTTTTCTCCATAAATTAGGAATATGGATGGTGCCTCTTTTCGACATCTCACAATGTTATTTAAAGGGTAGGATTAAAAATATTCTATAAAAGGCCGGGCGTGGTGGCGCACGCTTGTAATCCCCGCGCTTGGGAGGCGGAGACAGGAGGATCGCGCAGGTTCGAAGCCAGCCGTGCTGGCGTAAGAGACCCTGTTTCAAAAATATAAAATAGGTCTGGGAGTGTAGCCCGGAGGAAGAAGGGCTTCCAGGAACCCCAGTACCACCAAAAAAAAAAAAAAAAAAAAAAATTCTATAAAACACTTGAGAGGCATAATGTAGCATGCTGAAGTGAGCCGCTGACCCAAGCAAGGCCAGCCTGGACAGCAGCGTGATCATTTCAACCATCCCTAAAGGAAGGCTTCTGACCAGATGCCAGAGCCTGGAAATGTTGGGTGTTGGGATACCACAGAAAAAGCTGTCAGCACCTAGGCAAAGAGAGGAAAGAAAGCGGGAGGAAGAGAACACACATTTCTGCTTTGCCCACTGTCTGCTAGGAGCTATGGCTGCAGAGTGACCTTTAATTCTCACCAACATGTACGAGGGAGGTATTGTATCAGCCACAAAACTAAGACCAGCAAGAGTAAATAAACTGCCCAGATTCACAAAGTTAGAAATAGCAGAACCAAAATTCAAACCTGCAGCTGTCAAAAAGTCAGAGCCCATCATACATTCTCCCATGCAACTCTTTTATCTTTTTTCCTTTGCTTTGTAGTTTTGGGGAACAAACCCAGGGCCTCACACATGCTAGGAAGTGCTCTTTTGCTGATTTACACACCCAGCCCTCTCCCATCCAATTTTAAAACAGGAAGCACCCACCCCTTAAAATAATGAAGACACATACTGTAATGGTGCAACTTAACAGTGAGGGTCAGTCTGATGATGGTGATCCAGAAAGGCCATACTGATCAGCGTGGCCCTCTACCCTCCCCAAGGTTCTAGGTTTGGGGAATACTGCTGAAAAGGAGATTATTGTGCAGTAGCCAGATTCTCTGGCTCTCGAGAGTCAGCTCTCCATGCCTGGCTGCATTTGTAGGGACAGCCACAGGGTAGATAATGGTTCCAGAAAAAGGCTAAATACGTTTTGTATGAGTAAATAAACGAAGGAATACAAAGTACAGGAGGGTCTTAATCCTTAAGGATTTTTATTTTCTTCACAAATACTGAAGGTCTGGAATTCTAATTACATCATGGCTTTGCACTCCTTGCTCTTAGACTCCCACTCACTAGGCTTCCTCTCTGTAGCCATCTGCAAACCCTTAGGCCACACCCCATTCCTTGAAGGTTCTCCCCCCACCTCCCGACCCACATTCTCAGACCTCTTGATATCGCTCAACCAAACTGTTGCCATTGCCCTTGGTGGTGCTCCTACCTCCCAGATGATCCTCTAGTTCTTGGGCCAGACCAACCTGACTCCTTTCCCCAGAGCCATCTTGGCTACTCCCATCCATAGTCTTCATCTAGCTCTTGTCTTTACCAATCTGCAGACTCCCCCACAATCTCAATTGCAAGCACTCTCTGACCATCGCTTCCTGCCTCCTGTTTTTATTTATTTGGGTGGGTAACAGCTTTATGATATAATTTAGATAAAGCTCGAACTTTTAAAGTGCACACTTCAGTGGTTTTTAGTATATACATAGGGCTGTAAAACCATCACCATAGTTAACTTTAGAATATTTTATCACTGTATCCCAAAACCACCATATCTACTAAACTTCAACACATCCTCCCCTTGCTTCCCATTGCTCCCAGCTCTAAACAAGTCTAGATAAATTTGTTCTTTCTGAATATTCCAGATCACACAATGTATAGCCTTTTGTGACTGGCTTCTTGCTTTTAGCATCAAGTTTTAAGGTTCATCCAAATCATAGCACATATCAGTGCTTCATTCCTTTTTATTGCCAAATAGTATTCAACTGCATGGACATAATATTTCATTTATCCATCCACAAGTTAATGGACATTTGAGTTTTTCCACTTTGAGGCTGTTATTAATAATGCTGTTATCAACATTTGTGTGCAACTTTTTAGGTAGACATATGTTTTCATTTCACTTGGAGAATTCCTGGTCAAATAGAAACTTTCCAGTTATCGCACCATTTTATAATGATACAAGCTGTGTAGGAGGGCTCCGACTTCTCCATGGCCTTCTCAACACCCGGCTTGATTATCTGTCTTTTTTATTATAGCCAACTAATGGGTATGCAGTGATATTTCATTGTGGTTTTGATTTGTATCCCCACCACCCTCTTTTCAGACCACTTCTTCTAAAACTATTATACACCCTCTCTGTCTCTCTGTGTCTGTCTCTGTTTCTCTCTCTCTCTCTCTCTCTCTCTCTCTCTCTCTCTCTCTCTCTCTCTGACTCTCTCTGTCTCTCTTTCTCTCTCTTCCTCCCTCCCTCCTTCTTAGACAGAATCTTGCTAAATTGCTCAGGCTGGCCTTGAACTTGTGATCCTCCCATCTTGTGCTCCCAGGTAGCAGGGATTGCAGGAGAGCACCACTGTGTCTCCAACAATTTTTGGACCCTCTGAAGAGTCATTCTTTGATCCTATGGCTCTTCCACTGCCTTGCACCCATTTCATGTGTTTACTTCCCTAATTACCCATCTTATCATTATAATCAACTACTCTACTTGCACAAACCCTCAGTTTTTTTTGTTTGTTTTTTTTTGTTTTGTTTTTTTTTTTTTTAGATTTACTACACATTTATTACAAAGCCCCAGTGCTTCATTTTTCTTTTCAACCTCCTGTTCTGTAGCTTCCTTGGCCCTCTTTGCCCGGATGCCGAATAGCCGGGCATTGGCACGGGCCATGCGGAGACTGGCAAAGGCCTTGAAGTTCTTGTCCTCTTCGGTAATGACTCTCGCGTTCTCTTTCTTGTACACGTTTCGGATGGGCATCACTGGCCCGGTCGGCTGGGTGGCCAATTTAAGTTCTTCAGCAGAGCTGTCACCCTTCTTGGGGGCCGAGGGCTTCCTGGGGAAGAGGATGAGCTTCGAGCGGTACTCCTTCAGTCGCTGCACGTTGGCCTGCAGGGACTCGGTGGACTTGTTCCGCCTCCTCGGATCCACAGAGATGCCAATGGTCCGGGCCACCTTCTTGTGGATGCCGGCCACCCTCAGCTCCTCCAGGCTGAAGCCCCTGCCGGCACGGACCTGGGTGTGATACCTCACCATGG
Source organism: Muscardinus avellanarius (assembly GCF_963383645.1). Lineage (NCBI taxonomy): Eukaryota > Metazoa > Chordata > Mammalia > Rodentia > Gliridae > Muscardinus > Muscardinus avellanarius. Next base: position 77,040,291 of record NC_137791.1, read on the forward strand.
GGCACCTCATTATGGGCCGGATGGGGCCAGACGCGGGGCGGGGCGGGGCGCGATGCGGCGCGCTTTGGCTTGCCGGGCCTTGCGTCTGCAGATCTTCCGGGCCGGCTGGTTAAACCACGTGGCCACGCGCCGCTGCCAGTCCTTGTAGAAGTGGGGCTTCAGGATCATGCCATTCTGGCTGGGTGCCATGGCTGCCTCCTGTGCTGGAGACGCTGAGTGGAAAGGCACAAACCCTCAGTTCTTTTGCTCTCTCCCTCCCTCATATTCAAATGGCAAAACCCCGGCCAGTCCACCGACATCGGGCTGTCCACCTACACCCCGCTTCTATTTGCACAGATTAAAGTGGCTGGACCCAGCTTAAATCTATCACTTGTAGACTCGTGTAGGCCCTTGATGCACCTAGGGATTTTAACTCCATGCACTTGGCAATCCCAAAGCCATTTACCTTTTGCTTCATGATCAATTTCATAGCTCTGTTATGCTCCTAAAATCTTCAAGACCTCTATCACAATCTGACATGGAGTTTGTATCCTATTTCACCAAGAAAACACATGCAATCAGAAGATAACTCCCCAAGCTTACACCACCACACAGGCCTCTATCCACTAGAAATGGACTAGTGACACTCTTTCTTGTGGCTGTTCCTGTCATTTGGTATTCGATTCCCATATTTCAATCACCGACTCAAGAACTCTTTTATGGCAATCATCTCTCACAGGCATTATCACATTTCCTCCATTCTACTGGATTATTCTCAGCATTGAAAAGGATTCTGTTATTTCTCCCATCTTAAAACAAACTTCCTAATCCCACATCCCATCAAACTATACCCCGGTTTCTTTTTCTAGCCTGCTTCTCATTTGAGCTCCAGGCTCATGTATGCAGTTACCTCTGTATGTTTACTTGGCATCTCAGCTCTTGTAAAGCTAAAATTAAACTCCCAGTGTTCCTTCCAAACCTGCTCCTTCATGGCAAACTTTATGACATCACTATCCTTCCAACTTCTCAGACCTTGACTACTAAAGATGTCTTTTTTACATTATACACTGAATCTGTCAGCAAAGTCCAAATTGTTCTACTTTCAAAATATGTGCATTGGTGGCACACACCAGTGATCCCAGTACTTGGGATGCTGAGACAGGAGGATCACAGGTTTGAGGCCAGTCTCAGCAACTCAGCAAGACCCTCAACAACTTAGTTGAGACCTGTTTTTAAAAAAAATAATAATAAACATGGCTGGGTGTGTAGCTTGGATGTAGAATGCCCCTGGGTTCAATCCTCAGTACCAGAAAAATATACATATACAGATATATATGTTCACGATATGACTACTTATTACCTGAACCACTAAGACCTGCTCTGACCTCTGCTGTGTCCTTCCTGGATTATTTGGTGGGACCCAAAATGGGATTGTTGCTTCTGCCACATGCCCCTTCTCCCACTCGCTCCACATCTCTGACTCTGAATGTATTTTCAACATGTCAGACAGAGCCATAGCATTTTCTTTCAGAAGTAAGTCAAAATACATCACCCTCAGCCTAGCACCATCTCCAGTGACTTCCCAGCCTACTAAGAGTAAAAGCTCAAGTGCTTCCACTATGCTGCCAGGCTAGACTTGAACTCCCAGGCCTGTGTGATCTTGTCCTCTTGTCTCAGCCTCCTTAGCAGCAGAGACTACAGCGCAGGTCACCACTGCTGGCTTCAAGAGCTCTTACTGGCCTTCAAAGCCCTACACAAGTGCATGGTTTGCCCCTCTGTCTCTCCTTGACCTCTCCTCCAGCTTGGGGTTAATCTACTGCGGCCACCCTGGCTTCCCTGAGATTCTCTGACCTGTCCAAGCACGTGTCTTACCACATGATCCCAGTACTCTGGCCTCTGTCTGGCATACCTTCCCGCAGCTAGCCACATGGCTCTCTTCTACCCTTCCTTCAGGTCACCTCAATTATTCCCAGGTTAAGCAACAAGGCTCTTCCCAAGCAGACATGTAGATAATCACAGACACTGCTGGGGCGGGGTGAGAGGGAGATCGGAAAGAGAGAGAGAGAGAGAAGAGAAATGAAAAAGGACACGTAAACTTTAAGGGTCTGCTAAGGTCTAAGGTTGGGGACTAGTTGGTTTATAATTAGATTTAATTTTCACAGAATGCAGATGAGGATGATTATATCCATTTTATAGATGATGTGACAGGGGCACAGAGGTATCAAAGTCACAATCTCAGAAAAGCTCTCATAAATAATTGAGCTAAGTGTATAGTGATAAATGTACCCTCAAAACCTATCCTTAGCTGGCCATGGTGGTACACACCTGTCCCAGTACTTGAAATGCTGAAACAGAGGATTACAGGATCGAGACCAGCCTCAGCAACTTAGTGAGACTCTCTGAAACCTAGTAAGACCCTGTTTTATTTTATTTTATTTTGTTTGCAATAACAAGGATGGAACCCAGGCCCATTGTTCCTCTGAGCTACACTCCTAGCCCTATTTTTTACTCTTGTTTTATTTTTGAAACAAAGTCTCACTGAATTGCAAAGGGCCTGGCTAAGTAGCTGAGAAGTTCCTCGGACCATGATCCTCCGGTTTCTGCCTCCCAAATGCTGGGATTACAAGTATGTGTCACCACGCCCGGCTAAGATCCTGTTTTAAAATAAATAAATAAATAAATAAATAAATAAATAAATAAATAATTTTTGGGGGGTGGTACTGGGGGTGGAACCCAGGGACTTTCTACCTCCAGGCTATACTCCCAGACCTAATTTATATTTTATTTGGAAACAATTTATATTTTATTTGGAAACTAAGTTGCTGAGAGCCTCACTCAGTTGCTGAGGCTGGCTTCAAACCTGTGCGATCCTCCTGTCTCAGCCTCCCAAGTGCAGGGATTACAAGTGTGCACCACCACACCCAGCTAAAATAAATAATCTTAAAAGGCTGGAGTGTAGCTCAGAGGTAGAATGTGTCTGGGTTTAATACCCAGTGCCAAAAAAAAACCCACCTATCCTTGGTCCACAACTTCACAGATTCACCACTTTATCTAGTTCAATCAGGAAAATGCAAACTGGTAAAAAATGCCTATTACAACATTCAAATATTTGCAAAAGTAAATCAATACAGATGATTTTTACAAGGTTTTATTTCACCCCGGCTCTAAAATGAAACCTTTATGTACTCCACTGAGTTAATTAGATTCCAGAGATTCCTGGCAATCTTTCAACTCATCATCCTGCAGGACCATTTTTGCATGATAAAAATTCCACCAACAATTCCATCTGTGGCCCTGCACACAGATCCTTGTCAGTAAATTGGCTTTTTCTATTTGCTTCTAAGAAGGCACAAACAGAAGATTCTTCCCACAGAGAAAATGAAAACGAAGGAATCTGTCAATGGCCTTACTCAACAGTTCCATTTCCCAAAGTTCCATGCTGGGTAGCCCAAATATTTTGGAATCTCTGCTCTATAGCCTTTCCTTTAAGATGAATTGTAACCTGGGCCTTGCTCAGATGCTGGAGGTGTCTGGCCCCCCCATGAATATCCACAACCATTATCTTTCAGTGACCAGCTCAGCATTCTTCCTCCCCCTTTGCCCTATTCTTCTCCCCTGACCTCCTGACATATATATTTGCTTTTCCCTCTCTGGAATTCTTGCCCAACTTAACTTCAATCACTCAAACACTTGATGCCATAAAACAGAGATGGATGCAGGGAAGCGGTGACAACCAAGTCACTCATAGAAGCGCTACGGCATCTCCCAGCAGGCCTCCACGCTTACTCTATGAAGATGAGTTACTCATCAAATGGCCATGAGCCATCGGTGAGGAGCTGGCTTCTCTCATGGGCTTGTTTTCTACAAGCATTAAATCAGCTCATAAAAGAGCTAACTTTAAATTTCTTATCAGAACTGGTTTCTACTTCTGAAGTTTGAGATGCAAGGGTGGTCAGGATATTTGTGGAGCAATTCTCTAAATCTTATTCACTTCACCAGTATAGCCTTAATTTCCAGTTGCAAATGTTTCCCAGGTGCTAATCAGTGTAAAGTGAGTCAGTTTAATCTGGATAAGCCTGAGAGCTCGAGTCCCCTTTTACAAAGAAAGAATGTGAGTAATCGGGACAAAGGGCAGATGGCCCACCAGAAATCCCATTTCCCTTGACACCAAGATGAGATGCAGAGGGGCAAGGTTGCCGGTCACTTCAAGGATTGGTGAGAGTGACAAGGGCCTGCACGTTGGTGTCCCAACATTTTCTAGCCTCTGCCACGACATCAGTCTTCTGCTAACTTCCTATTTCTTCAAATAAATCTAGGCCCAATTGGATCAGACTTTCCGTGTGGTCCATTTGTTGATGACGACAATAAATGTTTATTGAGTAACTGCTCTGCACCTGACATTGTGCTAGGTCCTCTGGCTGTGGAGGTCAAAGAGTGAGAATCCCTCTATATCTAGGAATTCTGGGTCAAAGGCAGGCAGATAACTAAACAAACAGTTTGTCTGGTAAGTACACAGGCCTGAAATCGAGGACTCTGATGAGAGCCCTGTCAACCCCCAATAGCTTGGAAATGAAGGACATGAGATTGTCTCAGTAGTTTAACCTGCAAAATCAATGCACCATGAATCAGAGAAGAGACGTACAAAGACAATGAGGGGGACAGAATAAGCCCTAAGGCTTCACCCAGCTCTGAAGTCCTGCTACTCCTTACTCCATAGGCATACCAGGAGGCCACCTTATATCACATCAACTGTATCCCAGGTCAGGTCCTTCCATGTATATAATCCCTTTTGTTGAGTCCTAGTGGGCCTCTAAATTCTACTTCTTAGACTCTTCAACCCTTCAAGTAATCATTTTACAGGCATAGAATGATGCATCCAGATTTCCTTTGTCCTGTTTAGCATCGCAGGGCTAAATAGTTGCAGAGCAGGCATTGAAAAAACCTGTCTCCAGATTCCCATTTCTGTGATCTCAAGGCACTACCCCAGCCACAGAGTGTGCTACAGCTGCAACAGTACTTGACTCTGGAGAGGCCTTTAAATTCTATCTATATGACAATTTTCCAGGTTGTGTGAAAACATCCCTAAACAAAAAAGTGTACAAATAATTTTTCATACCCAAACATCTGGAAGATGGTATTCTATATGCTTATTACTTTGTTTTTAAAGGCAAAACTTTTTGTGATACTTACCAAGGTGTTGCCTTTAAGCGTTCTGCACTCTGTTTGAGCTCATTCTGGGCTCTCCTACAGTACTCATATCTACGACGGTGTCTAACAGGCTGAGACTCTTCCCTTCTGTCCTCTGCCCACAGTCTCCACGCCGCTGAGCTACTGTGCCTCCTTGGCAACAAAAGGGAAGAGCCTGGAAACAGGCTTTCAAAACATAAAGACTTGGTCCCAGTGCCAATGAGCATTTCCGAGAAATCGCTAATTAACCCTTCCTTAGGTTTTCAGTGTCCACTTCCATTTTATTACACTTCTCCTTTTACAGATGGTCTTGCCATCTCTCTGGGCCTAATGTAGGTGTCACCACAGTAAACAACAGGGACATAAACTATTCTGAGGGTGCCTATAAGTAAAACAGAACAAAACGATAGTTCATCAAAACCTAGGACATGAGGAAAAATAATAACCCCAGCCCTGATTCTTCCTATTTATCGGAAATGAAGTGGAGCAGACTCTCAAGTCTGAGGAAATTATTTTATTCTCAGTGGAACAGGAGATTGAAGAGCTCATGCTTTTCCAGCTACTTACAATGAAGGAAGGAAACCTCCAAGAGCAAGTTGGCAGACAGAGCTGGGGACTGTTCCAAAGGCCCTCATCCTATTTGATCTAGGATGGCCCACCCTTCCTGGAGTGGAGCTCCTCATTTGATGGCCTTGCTCATGGCTTTCAGGATTCTCTGTGCAATGGAATGGGAGGAAATGCTCTTTCAGACATTTTCCAAATGCTGCCTAAATCGGGTGGCTGACTGAGGACTGTATGAACAGTCTTTCCTTGTCATTTGGTAATGGCGTCCTAAGTGCTGTACTGAGTACTCCACAGGAATCTGCATTTATTCTCACTAAGAGGAAAATATAATCATGATTAGTAGATTAGGAGACTGCTATGATGACAACGTCCAGCCTTTTTCACATCATGGCATCTCTCCAAGGGCTGAGGGGAACCCATCTCTCAGCACACCTGAAACCATTCAGCGTGCACTGGGAGGAAAGTCAGGTTTAGACTACGTTACTTATTTTGTGTGTGTGTGGGGGGGGGGGTCTGGGGATACAACCCAGGGGCATTCGACCTCCAAGCTACACCCCAAGCCCTAGTTTTTATTTTTTTTTTTAGAAACAGGGTCTCACTGAGTTGCAAAGGTCCTAAATAACCGAGGCTGACTGTGAACCAGGATCCTCCTGTCTCAGCCTCCCAAATGCCCGGATTGCAAGCAATCGCCACCATGCCTGGCTCCATATTGTATTTTCAATGTTCAGTGTTTTTAGGGTCACCATTTGTAGATACTGTAATCTCATTGGCTACCTTGTTAAAAGGTTCTATTATAAGTATATTCAGGGTCAGAGAGTGTTGGAGGTAGAAATTGCAACACCAAGCAAACAGCACAGATATTATTAGAACTATAGGAAACCACCATGCCAGGCTGGCTTGATAGACCCCAGGACAATATGTGAAAGCCCAGCCCTTTCACATAAAGAGCACACAAAGGGTCCCTGGAACCAAGATTTAAGAAGATTTTCTTAAAGAATACAGAGAGGAAAAAAATCTTGAATTGACCATGAATTCATTCAAGAGAAAGACTAAGTTTTAAGTAGGAAGTAATTGAATTTATCTTCAGTTAGAAAGATATGGCCGGGCGTGGTGGCGCACGCTTGTAATCCCCTTGCTTGGGAGGCGGAGACAGGAGGATCGCGCTGGTTCGGAGCCAGCCCCGCTGGCTTAAGAGACCCTGTTTCCAAATAAAAAGTTAAAAAATAGGTCTGGGAGTGAAGCCCGTGGGAGTGTATCCCAGAGGTAGAAGGGCTTCCAGGAACCCCAGTAACACACACACACACACACACACACACACACACACACACACACACAAAGAAAGATATGTTATATAGAAAGATATACTTCTACCAAGCAGAAGTTGGGGCTTATGAGTTTATTTAATTACAGAGAAATGCCGGACGTAGTGGTGCACGCTTGTATTCCCCACGCTTGGGAGGCTGAGACAGGAGGATTGCACAGGTTTGAAGCCAGCCTCAGCTACTTAGTGAGGCTCTCAGCAACTTAGTACTTTCCAGGGCTGAGTTAATCAATCTCGTTTGTTTTACCCAGTTGGAGAAGGGCTCCTAAATCTAAAGGGACAAACAAGCAAAAAAGGTAGCATCTTACAGTAGTTACCTCCTCCTTCGATGCCTTGTTTTAGAAGGGTATCTGAGACAAACCACGGTCTATGAAGTGAAAACCCCAGCAAAGCCCTTATTTTCCATATTTTATATTTATCTTCCAACTGTGGTGTCACTCTCCTGGTGACCTCTGTACAATGGGTCTATCTTCCCTTCCCACCCTGCCCTTCCTTTCTTCCTTAAAGAGAAGGGAAAGGACAAAGAGAAGAAGGCGAAAGAAAGTGAGCAGGCAGGCGTCTGCAAAAGCCGCCCACTTGTCCCGGGGTGGAGAGAACATTCCTTGTTGGCTCTTGCTGAGAATGTGCGCGCCCACTGTTCAGGGAGGCGGGGCAACTGCAGGAGAGCGGGATGTTCCTCAGATTCCGCTGAGTGAGCAGCAGAAACCCAGCCAGTCGACTGTTGGCCCTGGGCTGGCAGCTAAAGGATGGGGATATTCCCCTCGCCCGGGTTCCTTCTCACACACACTCCTAGGCTCTTCTGGTCATCTCCCAGACCAGGGTTTAAAACAAGCCAGTGGAGCGGGCACTACTCAAAGCACAAACATTTACTTTACAATGTGGCAGTTGAAAATAACCAGCCAGAGACTCCGTGTCCCTTGGGGAGGGTATCATCCATGTGGCTACAATGCACCCAGACTTCTTCCCAGAGGCCTTCTCGCCACATTCTCCTGTTTCCTTCCTGAGACTGCAAATTAGTGATGTTCTAAGGGGGCTCTGTCCTTAGGGGGTTAGCGTTTCTAAGTTCCTGCTCCTTCCCATTTACTCTTTGCTTTGGGGGACAGGACACACGTCACACACTGGCTGATGAGATGGGGGAAAGGGTACAGGAACCGACCGGCATGCATTTGTTTATGTCACAAGCAATATGCAACCAGGAAAGAGTCTAATTCCCAAAGCTTGGTTTCAGCTCACAAAGCAGCCTCTGAAGTCAGGAGGAGGTACCAAGGCGGAGGTCTGGGCTGCTGTGGAGTCTTAAGAATAGAGGAGACACAGGGAATGGCCGAGGAAGAGAGGAGGAGAATAGCTTCAAGTGTGATATGGGGGAAATGCCTACACTGGGTAGTGAAGGACTGGATCCTGCATCCATGTGATGCAAAGATGGATTCAGAGTTAATGCCAGAGTTACATTAGACAAGGTTCTGTGTTTGGTCACATAATATCTAAGAACCTTTAAAACTCTACTGAAAGAACTCACAAAACTACATTAAGAAAGCAATCCCAACAGAAAATGGGCAAAAGACATGAAAAGGTGCTCAACCATGAGAATTCATCATGGTAAATAAACACAGAAAAAGACATTCAGCATCGCTAGCCATGGGAGGAATTCAAATGAAGACCACACTGAGATGTCATTGCATACCTGTTAGAATAAGTAAAATTAAAAAATGGTAATCATGACAAGATTGTTACTGACACAATATTGAGAAACGTGATCTTTAATGTATTGTTGACGGGAATGTAAAATGTTATGGCCACTCTGGAAATAGTTTGGTAGTTTCCTTAAAAATTAAACATATACTTGCCAAATGGTCCATCAATTACACACTTTGGCAGTTTCCCCAGGGAAATGAAAACTTAGGTCCACAAATGTCCATAACAGCTTTATATGTAACAGTCCCAAACTGGAAAAAAACTAAGATGTTCCTCAAAAGGTGAGTGGCTAAACACTCAAACCATGGAATATTAGTCAGCATTGAAAAGTGATATTTAAATAACATTCTCAAAACGACAAATTAGAAATAGAAAACAGACTAGTGGTTAGAGATGGAGGGGTGGTAGAGAGTGAGTAGGACTGCACGGGGTAGCATGACAGAGGTGGTTATGGTGATGGAACTGTCCTTTATTGTGCCTCTGGCCACACAGATCCACACCTGTGACAAAATGGCATACACACAAATGACAAAATGACGATCCACGCACACTGTACCAATGTCAATTTCCTGGTGAGGGCCGGGTGTGGATGCTCACCTCACCCCTCCACACCCGTAATTCCAGTGACTTGGGAGGCTGAGGTAGGAAGATTACAAGTTTGAGACCAGCCTAGGAAATTTAGCAAAAATTGAAAAATGAAAAGGGATGGGGATATAACTCAGAAATGGAGGGCCCTTGGGTTCAATCCCTCGTGCCACACAAATACCGGCACGACAGAACTTTCCTGATTTAATGTTGTACTATAACTATGCAAGATGGAGCAGTGGGTTCGACTGGGTGAAGATCTCTCTGTACTAATTTTTCCAACTTTCTGCATCTAAGATTATTTATTTTATTTTATGTGGTACTGGGGATTGATCCCAGAAGCTTTCTACTTCTGAGCTACACCCTCGGCCCTATTTTATTTTTTATTTTGTAACAGAGTCTCAATAACTTGCCAAGGCTGGCCTCAAACCTGCAATCCTCCTGACTGCCTCCCAAATTCTGGGATGATAGGCATATGCCACTATGCCTAGCCTTAAGATTATTTTTTATAAAGATTTTTAAGAGCCCTGTCCAGTGTCTCTGGACCTTAGACAGATGATGTGAACTTCTGTGGCTCAAGCTGTTCAGCACTGATTCACTGACCATTTTCTCTTAACCGTGCCCATATTTTTTCCCAGTGGGGATCCCCCCCTCTTTGCCATTCTCAGCCCATATGGTTCCAGTAAAAATGTATAACCCAGGCCAGAGCAGGAGCTGCCACATCCCCTGACTCAGCCAGGTTGCACTTTTGCAAGAATGCTGGGTAAGATGACTGCTCTTTTGTGGACTCAGATCTAGAAGGATGGAAGTCGGGAACCAAGAGAAGAGGGTGTGGATGCAAATGGCACTTTCACAGGGAAGCAGAGGTGAGAAACGGAGAGAAAAGTCCCGTCAGAGGGAATGCCTCCATCGCGCCTACCTTTGGACTGTTTTGTTCGTGACCCGGCACATCCTGTAAGTTCTGCAGCGAGTGACGCTACGTGGGTTGTCATAACACTTGGATATTTAAGAGTTAAATATAATCCAGGGAAGGAAAATGTTCTTCCCCTTCATAAACAAACAAACAAAAGCTCTCACCGGCTGCCCACTGACCCCGCTCCCTGCCCCCTGTGTAGGTAGAGCCCATAGAAAACTGTTTTCTGAGAACCCTGACTACAAATCTACTGAAACACTCTTGTCAGAGTTCATGGTGAAACCTAACACCCTCCCATGCAGGTGTCCCTGAAAAGTGGGGCAAGGAGAAATGTTTCATTGATTAAGGCAGGATGCTGATCCTTGAGCCAGTAATACGTGGGTCTTCACCTCTCCCTCCAATTCATTCCAACCAATGCTGACCATTTCTTTCCAGATACCATCCTATGTAACCCTGTTTCCCCCTCCTTTTGGCTCACTCATTCTCCTTTCTTCTGTGCACACAGGCCTGGCCCCGCCCGGTCTCTGATCTTCTCTCCCATAACACCCACGAAGTCCTGAGAGGGCTGGGCCCCTACCTCCTCTCCTCTGGCCTCTGCCTCCCATCTTAGTGAAAATGTGGCTCTTGCCACCTTTGCTCTGGGTCCTGCACCCCCAGGCTGTGCTTCCTCTCAAGCTTGCATTTTCAGCCTCAGCCTTTTTGCTAGCTCGGGCTCCTTGGCACGCACACGTGCTTACACATGCGTAAGCCTCCCTCCTTTTAAAAAAACATAAATTTGACCCCAACCTTCTGCCTCCTGCTAATAATGACCCTCCCTCTGTCCTCTTAACAGCCTTGCTTCTCATCTGGCTTGTTCCCCCGTCCCAGGAGTCTCCCAACTCATTTGTCCCAGGCTCCTTCCAGCCCTCAAACACAAATTGGCTCAGGTTACAGCTTGCCTTGGTTGTGCCGGTGGCCACCCCAGGTCTTTCTTGCAAAAACCAACTCTCTCCACACAGCACAGTGTCCTTTTCTAGCCTCCACTTCCACCACTTTCACACGCACGCACCCACGCACACCCACATGCCCTTCACTCTGACCACTCTAGCCAGCTGGCAATTCTCCAAACTGCTCACCCTACAGAGTCCCTCAGAACTCTTTTTGATTACATATCCCTTCTCAAGGGAAACTGCTGGCTTTCCAAAGCTGAGTTAGCATGGCTTCCTCGTCCCTGCATAACCCTGTACTGACTTCATGAGGATGCCTGCCCTGCTGCATGACACTGATGGAAGCTTCAGGGCAAAAGCCCTTAGCATGGCGATTTCCCCAATAATTTGTTTTATTTTGAAAACTGGAAAAAAAAAAACTGTGCAATGAATACTGTAAACCTTTTACCAAAATTCAGAAACAGGGTCTCTTAAGCCAGCTGAGGCTGGCTTCGAACCTGCACGATCCTCCTCTCTCAGCCTCCCAAGTGGGGGATTACAAGCGTGCACCACCACACCCGGCTGTTTTTTATTTTTTAAAACAATGTCTCACTAAGTTGCTGAGGGTCTCATTTAGTAGCTGAGGCTGGCCATGAACTTGCGATCCTCTTGTCTCAGCCTTTCAAGTACAACTGTGCACCACCATGCTCGGCTTAATCAAACTTTGAAAGAAAGCTATAAATTAGATCATGAATGATTAAAAAAATTAAAAGGTTTTCATTACAGGAACAAATAATAGTGAAGCCATGTGATTCAGCTAACTCTCCTAAAAATAACAGCAGGTACAGATTCATAGATGGAAGTAGTGGTCCCTGATCACCATAAGAAAAGTTATTGATTCTCACACACAGAAAATTCGCCTCTACAATGTGCATTCTCTAGTTGTAGCCAACTGAATAGTGGGGACAGTTGTGAGAACTGTTCTAATTGGCTGAGTTAATTTTACTCATTTAATATGGCATAGGTATTGCCACATTTGTAAAGAAAGTTGATGAGCTTCCTCTTGCTTGGTGTTTCAAAGGAGGTATAGCGTTAGCTAATGGAAACTTGCAACATATTACTAAGTAGAAAAGGGCCGTTCATGGCAGATAGCACCTGTTGGACTGCATCTACTTCTGGGTTCCATCCTAGGAGACAGTGACTACCCGGAGCACACCCAAAGCAGTGCTATCTAGCAATGCTGTTGAGAAGGAAAGCGCAGGAGCCAAGGCATCTGGAATCAAAACTCAGCTCTGTTATTTGCTAGCTCTACAACTCTGGGACCTTGCTTAACTTTTCTGGACTTCAGTTTCCTTATCTCTAAAATGAGGATAGTACTCGCCTGAAAGATCAGTTGTGAGATTTATGTGAATACACATATACTCATAAGTATAAAATCTTAGAATACCTGGCACATGCTTTGCACCCAAGAGACATTAGCTATTATTACTGTCATTATCATCACCATCATTATCAACAATTGGTGGAAACAAATCATGGGAAGAAGTAAAAGAGACCTGTAGGGACATGTAAGTTCTCTTCAAAGTCTTTAAATGCTGACAAGAAGCAGAGAGATTAGATAATTTCAGTTTGACTTTGGAAGCATATGTAATATCAAAGAGTATAAATAATAGGAATTCAGATTTGGGATCCACATATAGGGAACATCATTTTTATGGTCAGAATTTCTGAGGATCAAGGGCTTGCTTTAAATGGGAAGCATCCTAGGTGGCTGGGATGCTCAATCTCACCTGTGAATTAGCTGAGCAATTGCGTTAGATGACCTCAAAGAATCTAGTCTGTAATCATGTACATCAATTAAACCATCAAGTGGAATTTGAAGAAATTATGAAGCCGAGCATGGTGGTGCATGCTTGTAATCTCAATCCTTGGGAGGATGAAGCAGGAGGATTGCGGGTTCAAAGTCAGCCTCAGCAACTTAGCAAAGCTCTCAGCAACCTAGTGAAACAACATTTTCAGATAAGAAATGAAATTGAGCTAGGGTGTAGCTTAGAGGCAGAATGCCTCTGTGTTCAATCCTCAGTAGCAAAAAAAAAAAAAAAAAAGATTAAAATATAAGAAGTGCAGATAAAAACATCTATGTTGCAATGCAGTCACACTTCACACCTCACAAGTCTACTCATTAGTCATCCTTTCCATTTCCACCCAATTCCCTCCAGCAGGGAAGAGATTCAGCAAAGAGATTTTATTCTGAATAATGTACTCAGATGCATGTATAAAAAACACAGTGTGAGCCTGCCGTGAGGCAAGGCCACTACTGAGGCCTCCATCCGGGATCGGAGTCTGCCGAGGAGTTAGGCCGGTGCTGGGCCAGCGAGCCCGGGATTGGAGCCTGCCATGAGGCAAGGCCAGTGCTGGGGCCTCGAGGTCTGGATCAGACCCTGCTGAGGGGTTAGGCTGGTGCCAGGGCCAGCGAGGCCAGGACTGGTGCTTGCCATGAGGCAAGGCCGGTTCTGGGGCCTCTGAGGCTGGGATCGGAGCCTGCCATGAGGCAAGGCCAGTTCTGGGGCCTTCGAGGTCTGGTTTGGAGCCTGCCAATGGGTTAGGTCGGTGCCAGGGCCAGCAAGGCCGGAATCGGAGCCTGCCACGAGGCAAGGCTGGTGCTGGGGCCTCCGAGGCCGAAATTGGAGCCTGCTGAGAGGTAAGGCCGGTGCCAGGGCCAGCGAGGCCAGGATCGGAGCCTGCCATGAGGCAAGGCCGCTACTGAGGCCTCTGAGGCCAGAATCAGAGCCTGTCGAGGGGTTAGGCCAATGCCGGGGCCAGCGAGACCAGGATCAGAGCCTGCCATGAGGCAAGGCCAGTGCTGAGGGCTTCAAGGTTTGGATTGGAGCCTGCTGATGGGTTAGGCCAGTGCTGGGGCCGGCAAGGCCGGGATCAGAGCCTGCCATGAGGCAAGGCCGGTGCTGGGGCCTCTGAGGCCTGGACTGGAGCCTGCCAAGGGGTAAGGCTTGTGCCAGGGCCAGCGAGCCCGGGATCGGAGCCTGTCGAGGGGTTAGGCTGGTGCCAGGGCCAGCGAGGCCGGGATCGGAGCCTGCCATGAGGCAAGGCCAGTGCTGAGGCCTTCAAGGTCTGGATCAGAGCCTACTGAGGGGTAAGGCTTGTGCCAGGGCCAGCGAGGCTGGGATCAGAGCCTGTCGTGAGGCAAGGCCGCTACTGAGGCCTCTGAGGCTGGGATCAGAGACTGTCGAGGGGTTAGGCCAGTGCCGGCGCCAGCGAGGCCGGGATCAGAGCCTGCCATGAGGCAAGGCCAGTGCTGAGGGCTTCGAGGTCTGGATCGGAGCCTGCCAATGGGTTAGGTCAGTGCCGGGGCCAGCGAGGCCGGGATCGGAGCCTGCCATGAGGCAAGGCCGGTGCTGGGGCCTCCGAGGCTGGGATCGGAGCCTGCCGTGAGGCAAGGCCACTACTGAGGACTTCGAGGCCGGGATCGGAGCCTGCCAAGGAGTTAGGCCAGTGCCGGGGCCAGCGAGTCCAGGATTAGAGCCTGCTATGAGGCAAGGCCGGTTCTGGGGCCTCTGAGGCCTGGATTGGATCCTGCCAAGGGGTTAGGCCATTGCCGGGGTCAGCGAGGCCAGGATCGGAGCCTGCCAATGGGTAAGGCCGGTTCCAGGCCAGTGAGGCCAGGATCGGAGCCTTCCATGAGGCAAGGCTGGTGCTGGGGGCCTGGATCGGAGCCTGCTGAGGGGTAAGGCCAGTGCCGGGGCCAGCGAGGCCAGGATTGGAGCCTGCCATGAGGCAAGGCCGCTACTGAGTCCTCCGAGACTGGGATTTGAACCTGCAGAGGGGTTAGGCAAGTGCCGGGGCCAGCAAGGCCGGGATCGGAGCCTGCTGTGAGGCAAGGCCAGTGCTGGGGCCTCCGAGGCCAGGATAGGAGCCTGCAGAGAGGTTAGGCCGGTGCCAGGGTTAGCAAGGCCTGGATCAGAGCCTGCCAAGGGGTAAGACCGGTGCTGGGGCCTCCAAGGCTGGGATCGAAGCCAGCCGAGGGGTTAGGCCTGTCCCAGGGTCAGCAAGGCTGGGATCGGAGCCTGCCGTGAGGCAAGGCTGGTGCTGGGGCCTCCTAGGCCAGGATCTGAGCCAGCCAAGGGTTTAGGCCAGTGCAGGGGCCAGCGAGGCCTGGATCAGGGCCTTCCATGAGGCAAGGCCAGTGCTGGAGCCAGCGAGGTTGGCATCAGAGTCCTCCGGGTGGCCAGGCCTCTACTGGGGATGTCAAGAGTGGGATCGGAACTTGCAATGCAGCATGCACAGAGAAATATCACAGAAAGTAAAAACCATATGCTTCCCCCAACTAGCAAAATCTAGGAGGAAAGGGGTAACAGGAGGAGGTCAAGTTGTAGAATGGGCCCTATAGAGAAGCAATTAAGGTGACCGACCAATCAGAGGGGATGGGATGGGGGAGGATGGAACCTCTTTAAAACTCAGGAGGTACATAAACAAGTATATCAAAGATAATCACCAATCAAGCATGGGATGGAGGGAGGGGGAAGGAATGGGATGGGGATTGAATAAGGGCTAATTGGACGATGTGTGCTTGTATATCCTCTCAAGTCTTGTATTCCAATGTGATGTATGATTACAATGCACCAATAAAAAATAAAAAAATAAAGCCGGGCGTGGTGGTGCACACTTGTAATCCCCGCACTTGGGAGATGGAGACAGGAGGATCGCGCTGGTTCAGAGGCAGCCTTGCTGGCTTATGAGACCCTGTTTCCAAATAAAAAATATATGTATATATAAAATAGGTCTGAGAGTGTAGCCCGGGCATATAAGGGCTTCCAGGAACCCCAGTACAACCAAATAAATAAATAAATAAATAAATAAATAAATAAATAAATACACAATGCAAGCCAAGCATGGTGGTGCACGTTTGTAATCCCCGCATATGGGAGGCTGAGACAAGAGGATCATGGTTCATGGTTAGCCTCACTACTACTTAGTAAGGCCCTCTGCAACTCAGTGAAACCCTGTTTCCAAATAAAGAATAAAAAATAGGGCTGAGGGTGTAATTCAGAAGGTGAATTCCCCTGGGTTCCATCCCCAGTACAAACACACACACACACACACACACACACACACACACACACACACAATGCACCTCATCATATGGGAGTTTAAACTCTAAAATTGGTCTGTATATATAGCAAACACCACACATAGTCAAAATTGCCATGATAATCTTCTAGGAAAGGATTATCCTGGCACCAGCACGGTTTTCCTCCAGCTTTGGAATGGACCTCTGCTTTTCTAGTTAACCATGAGATATGGGAGTCTGCATGGATTGAAGTACCAAATTTTGTGAGAGATATTATTTACACATATATAGACATGCCAAATTCTGTGATAGATATAGATATATAGATATATAGATATATAGATATATATGTCACTCAGCAGAAAAAGATGCTTGTTCTAGGTTCTAGGGGAGATGAGATCAACGAAGATTCACGTGGTCCCCTAATTTTCACTTTGGGAAACTTGCTCAGTTTGTAGACTGTCAGACTGCATTGATTATGCCATTTCAGTGACTATTTTTCTAATGTACTCTATATCTTCTCTTTTTCCTATTTATCCAAGCCACTTTGGTGATGGGAGGCACTGAAGTTAAATGCATCCTTTAAACATTAAAAGCTATTAGTCAGCTCCCTATTGCTATAACAAATGCCTGAGATAAATGACTTAAGAGAAGAGAGTAGTCTAAGCTCAGGATTCCAGAGGTTTCAGTCAGTGGTCCCTTGGCCCTGTTGCCTCCGGGGCTGTGTCAAGATGGTACATCCTGGGGGAGGGGGGAATGTGGCAGAGGAAACCACTCACCTCAGGGTGGCTGAGAAGCAAAATGTGGGGAGGGGCCAGAGTCTCACTATCTCCTGCAAGTGCCTGCCCCCATGACCTAACTTCCTTCCACTAGGCCCATCCTAAAAGTTTCACCCCTCACCTTTCCACAGTACCAAGCCTTCAACACATGGGGCTTTGGAGGACGCCCCAGCTGTGAACTATGGCAGAGGCAGACTAGACAGGACTTCTCTGTCGGCAACTGCTGAGTCCATGGTTTCTGTGACTACTTCCTGCCTGGCCCCTAGAGATGCACTTTGTTTATCTAGAACCCTTCTTTTGGGAAAGGCACACCTTTTGGGGGACACTGCTCCTCCCTACCACAGGCAGTGGTTCTAGGACGACACTGGCCACTGTTTCACCGGTCACACAGGTGCTCATGTGACCTGAGCAGACCCAACCAGAGGCCTCCTTCCTAACGGAGAGTAGTTTTCTGGTTCCCTGAGAGCCAGGTGTGCTGAGCCCAGAGCCTCCGCCAGCCGTGTGCCCAGGCTTTGTGTTGAAGGAAGATGACAAGCGGGAAGAAGCAGCATTGAGAAGTGAGAGGCTTCCTGCTTCATTCTTGTCCCCGTTCCAAGAATCTCTCATGTCAGTAATCTCTATGCCCCTGACCTCTCTGTGGTGATCCAATAAATAACCTTCTTTTTGTTCAAGTGAGTTGATGTCACTGGTATAAAAGGAATTTTGCTGTAGCTCTCAAGAGTTGGATTCCCTGACTGTGCCAATTTCAGTGTTTTCAAGCAAATGAGAGCACACACAAAGCTGTGCTTGGCTTCCTGGTCTCATACTTGTGAGAGAACACATATTTAGAAATATATTCACTGTTATAGAGGCTCCATAGAGCCCTACTGAATGTGAATAGCTTCTTTTGATCCTTTCAAACAATATAGATTATTTAATGAAAGGAAAGATAGAGGGGAGGAGGAGAGAAGAGAAAATGAAAGAAAACCCTATGCCTCGAGAAGTAATTTTGTGTGTGTGCACATGTGTGTGTGTTTATGGGGGAGAATGGGCATTGAACTCAGGGGCACTCTACTACTGAGCTATGCCCCAAGCTTTTGCCTTTTTTATTTTATTTTTTCTAATTTTTAGAAAGGATCTCAAAAAAGTTGCTGAGGTAAGCCTCGAGCTTGTGATCTTCCTATCTCAGCCTCCCAAATAAATAGGATTGCAGGTGTGCACCACTGAGCTTGGCTTCCGTCTGCTTTTTGTTTCTATTTTTAAAGCAATTGAAAGGGCTCTCATTCAATCACAGCAAAATATTTACTGAGTTCATATTTAATACCAGGTGCTGATACAGGATGGAAGACACCATAGGCATGGATAAATGTAGTTGCTGACCTCAGGAAATTTGCCACCTAAATGATTCTTGAAGTCTGGACCTCCCAAAAGCATCTCTCTTTTCTTGCTATGCAGCAGAAGTTGAAATAATTTGACAATGTGATATGATTCTTAAAAGTCTAGCTCACACTTTTCACTAGTAATACACAAACACACATGCACAAACACACATACACACAACACCAGAATAATCATTATTTGCAATTTCTTAGAGTTGAGTAGATATTTTCTTACAATTTGGGAGGGAGGTCTTTTTGGTACTAGAGATTGATCCAGGAGTGTCCTACCTCCAAGCTACACCCTAGCCCCCTTTTTCTGTGATACTGGAGATTAAGCTCAGGGACATTCTTCCTCTGAGCTATACCCTATCCTATTTTATTTTTTATTTGAAAACAAGGTCTCACTAAATTGCTGAGGCTGGCTGCAAACCTGTGATCTTCCTGTCTTAGCCTTCCAAGTCCTAAGATTATAAGTGTGCGCCACCATGGCCAGCATTTCACCTCTTCTTACACAGGGGGAGGCTAGAAAGCTTTCATGAAATGAGGGGTCTGTGGTTATATGCTGATGAGTTCTGGCTCAGGGTCCTAATCTGCAAATATCTGGTCTTTCCCTCTCTCTGCTAGTGTTTGTTGACCCTCATTTATCTTGGAATTATCAGAATAAAACCCATGATGATTCAGAAATTTCCAAAATGACAACTAGCCTCTGACTAAGACCTAAATGCCAAAATAAATAAATAAATAAATAAATAAATAAATATTCTTAAACTTTTCTAGAAAGTAAGCAACTCAACCAGGAGAAACTCATTAAATCTGCATGAGCCAGGCATGGTAGCACACACCCATAATTCCAGGTCTTGGGAGGCTGAGACAGGAGGATCACAGGCTCACAAGCCAGCCTCAGCAATTTGTGAGCTCCTCTGCAACTTAGTGAGGCCTTGTTTCAAAATAAAGAATATAATAGGACTAGGATGTAGCTCAGAGGTAGAAAGCCCCTGAATTTAATCCCCATTACCACACAAAAAAATTTAATCTTCATGGATATGGCTAAAAATCCTAAATCTTACCTGTCTAGCTACAGAGGTTCCCAAACTTATTTGGCCCACCACCCTCTTTTTAGAAAAAAAAAAAAAATACTCAGCATCTTCCAGGAATTTACCTTCTTTAAGCAAATAAACAGAAAGACGCAGTAACAAGCTTGCATAATTTTATGTATCCACATTTTGCTCCAGCACCCCAGGGGGTGGCATCACCCACCTTATGCACCCATGCTAGTATATCATTTGAAAAGATGACAAGTTGAGCTGTGGATTCTATTTTTTTTTTTTGGGGGGGGGGGTTCTGGGGATGGAACCCAGGGGCATTCGACCTCCGAGCTACACTCCCTGCCCTATTTTTATTCTTTAGTTTTTGAAACAGGGTCTCACTAAGTTGCAGAGGGCCTACGTAGCTGAGGCTGACCATGAACCATGATCTTCCTGTCTCAGCCTCCCAAATGCTGGGATTACAAGCATGCGCCACCATGCCCGGTGCCAGCAGTGGATTCTGAGAAGCACCAGTCGGCGCTTCGAGGAGCATTGCTGAGAGCTGAGGGTGAGCATGCCTGGTGAGGGATGGTCTGTGCTTGGGGTACACCCTTACTGCCTGGGATGGGGGAGGGAGTTGGACACTTTGTCTTTAATAGTCCAGGTAATTTACTTAAACCCATTCGATGCCACCCCAGCAAACTGGGGTGACTTGTCAGTTCTCAGACAATGAGGGTGTGGTCCAGGACAGGCAAATACATGAACTCTTCCCCCACCAGTGCCACATTTTCCATTTACCAAAGCTCAGCCTCCTTTTGCCACAGGGAATACCAGCACTTGGCACTTCAAAGAAACCTTATTGTTGTCCTTGGAATGGTCCTTTGGGCATTAAATATCTAGTCCTGTTGTAAGATTTGGGGTGAGAATATCTATTGTACCACAGCAGGAAACCTATTCGAAGACAGTTTCAATGATAACAAGATGAACAGAAGTTTCAAAGGGGGTAAGGGATTGCCTCAACTGAGAACATAAATAACTCTTCACTCAATTCTGGGTTTGATGACAGTTTGGCTGAAAATGAGACTTGGTATTGACTGGCATGTGGAGCGTCCCCAAGTCTCCTTGCAAACCTGTTTTTCACAGATTTTCTGTTCACAGGCCTGGGGCTAGAATTAGAGGTAGCAGATGTCATTTAAGAAAGGACCCAGGACCAGAGACCTAGCAAATCAGGGCTAGAGACTCAGCTAAAGTGCTAACTGACAAGACTTCCCAGGGGCCAGCACTGGCGGTGCAATCTGGGATGGTGTTTCCTGTGATGTGCTTAGTACATACTACCTATTATAATTCTTCTTTTAAAATCATGCTTTTTTTTTCTTTTCATATACTGTGACCAAAGTACTTTTACCTGAGAATTCCTGCTGACTCAGCCCATTCAGTGCAGGCATTTCTATAAGTTCCTGCAGGGTTCAGGTCAGGAGAAACTCAGTCCTTCCTGCCATGAGCATCGTCTCTGTCTATAGCTCTACCTACTCTCAACAGAGAGATCATGCGGTGGAGACACAGTGTGACTAGACTTCAGGAAGACTATTTTTATAGTGTGAAGGATGGACTTGGGGAGGAGGGGAGATTAGAACCTAGAAAATATGTGACAAGCCTTTATAATTGGCCAGGCTGCAGAGGACGTGGGCCTGAGTGGGAGGAAGATGGAGAGAGGGTGGACATTGGACAATGGTTACAGGTGAAATCAGTGGCCTAGGTGATTAAACAGAGAGCATGCCTGGTGTGGTGGGCACGCTTGTAATCCCCACGCTTGGGAGGCTGAGACAGGAGGATCGCACGGGTTCAAAGCCAGCCTCAGCTACTCAGTGAGGCTTCCAGCAACTTAGTGAGACCCTGTTTCCAAATAAAATATAAAAGAGGTCTGGGAGTATAGTCCTGAGGTAGAAAGCCTCTGGGTTTCACCCCAAGTACCACCAAACAACAACAACAACAAAAAAAAAAAAACCAGAGAGCATTAGGAGAGGGAAGACCGTGGCCTCTTCCAAGGAGGCTCAGCGCCCACTTTCCTTGGGTCTACACATAGTTTCCACAATTTTACACTTATTTGACTCTTTCCTAACCTCTCTCTTTGTTCCACTACAAGAAGTAATTTCTGACTATGAGAAGTGGCTTCCATGTAATTAAATTCCAGGTCAGGTCTATGTCAACAGGCCGAGCGTTCTGCTCACCTGGAGCGTTGAGAACAGGTCAAGATCAACTCATGCCTGAGACCTCCAATTAATTACGAACCTATATCAAGACAAGTCTCGGCTTCAGTTCACATTACTTTTAGATGTAAAAGCCAACGCCAGTCACTGACTGGCATGGTGAATTAAAAAAAACACTTTATACCTTTGGCTCATTAATTCCATTGGGGGAAAAAACCTAAGTTGCTGAAGAGTTTAAGGGTAACAGTTAATTAGTAAATCTGGAAACAATGATCAATTTGTTAATTAGAGG
Organism: Muscardinus avellanarius; assembly: GCF_963383645.1. Classification (NCBI taxonomy): domain Eukaryota; kingdom Metazoa; phylum Chordata; class Mammalia; order Rodentia; family Gliridae; genus Muscardinus; species Muscardinus avellanarius. Next base: position 77,062,184 of record NC_137791.1, read on the forward strand.
TTCAAAGGGCAATATAATTAATAGGTTAAAGCATTCTGAAGACCACAGCCAAGGGAAACGCAGAACGATGAAAGATTTTTTCTATTATGTTAAAAAAAAAAGAAGGAATCAGCCTTTCTTTCAAGTCTTTGTTCTCATTTTCTTTTGGGGTCAAGTGTTTTTCCGCCCATCTTCCCATTGTCTTTTTCTTTTTTTTTAAACCATACTTCACTTATAATTTTAATTATATTATATTTTAAATGCTTATACAGATATAGATATATCTTTGTTTTACATGTATATATAAAACTGGCCCCTGTCAACCATTAATCTACGTGTGTGTGTGTTTGTGTGTGTGTGTGTGTATGCGTGTGTGTATATATACACTGAATCCAGGGGTATCCTACCACTGAGCTACAGTCCTAGCCACTTTTATTTTTTATTTTGAAACAAGGTCTTGCTAAGTAGCCGAGGGTGATGTCAAACTTGTGATCCTCCCGTCTCAGCCTCCCAAGTACTGGAATGTGCCACCATCTGGCACATTCTGTGTGTACAGATTTGTCTGTTCTGCACATTCCACACTAGTGAAATCATATAACATGTGGCCTTTTGTGTCTGGCTTCTTTCAATTAACATGATATTTTCAAGGTTCCTCCATGTGATAGTATATATTGCTATTTCATTTCTTTTTATGGCCAAAGGATAATCCATTGCACAGACATACTACACTTAGCTTATCCATCAACAATTAATGAAAATTTGAATTTTCTCCACTTTTTGAATATTATGAAATATACTGCCAAGGGCATTGATATGACTTGTTTGGATGTATGTTTTCAGTTCTTTGGGGTATATATCTAGGAGTAAAATTCCTACTCATATGGTAAATCTATGTTTAACTTTCTGAAGAACTTCCAAACTATTTTATAAAGTGGCTCCACAATGTTACCATGCTTTAAAATTTTCACTTAAATATTCAAGCACTGGACAAAAGTGGCAGGGGGTGGGGGGACTGGACTAAGTAGCTTCCTGCTTCTCTTAAGATTTAAGTCTTTCTTTCTTTCTTTCTTTCTTTCTTTCTTTCTTTCTTTCTTTCTTTCTTTCTTTTTGGTGAACCAAGGGGCATTCTACCTCTAAGCTACACCTCCAACTCTATTTTCTTAATTTATTTTTTTGTTTAGAAATAGGGTCTTGAAGGCCGGGCGTGGTGGAGCACGTTTATAATCCCCATGCTTGGGAGGCTGAGACAGGAGGATCACACGGGTTCGAAGCCAGCCTCAGCTACTGAGTGAGGCTCTCAGCAACTTAGTGAGACCCTATTTCCAAATAAAATATAAAAGAGGTCTGGGAGTATAGCCCGGAGGTAGAAAGCCTCTGGGTTCCACCCCCAGTACCACCAAAAAAAAAAAAAAAAAAGAAAGAAAGAAAGAAAGAAAGAAAGAAAGAAAGAAAGAGGGTATTGCTAAGTTGCTGAGGGGCTCAGTTGCTGAGGCTGACTTCAAACCTGCAATCCCTCTGTCTCACACCAGCTATTTGATTTATTTTTAATGTGGGCCATCAATCTTTACGAAACTTAAGGATCCCATACTATTTCAGGAACTGTAGCAGCAGAGCATTTTACATGATCAGCTAATGACTATATAATGTATATCATTTTAAAAGGACAGTGTCTAACCCAGATAAGAAAAATCAAAGTCCCAAGTCCTCCAAATTTGCTCTGTTTCCTCAGTATTTTCTCTGTGCCTACCACACAAGGACAGAATTCATCGTGTGGGTATTTACTTACAGCAATAAAGTCATTTATTTTTGTGTGTGGTGCTAGGGATTGAACCTAGAGGCATTCTATCTCCAAGCTATACTCCCTGCCCTATTTTATTTTTATTTTAAAACAGGGTCTCACTAGATTGATGAGTCTTATTACTTGCTGAGGCATCCTCAAACCTTCAATCCTTCTGTCTCAGCCTCCCAAGTACTGGGATTACAGGTGTGCACCACCATGCCCAGCTGTTAACATCAGCAACTTCCCATCAATTCTCTTTTTCCTTGGAGCACACTTTACCTGTAAATGTGATCATCAAGATAAAAGTATTATTCTCCTAGTGAGGTCCTCTGCAACTTAGACCCTGTTTCATATAAAAATTAAAATAAGGCTAGGAGTATAGTTCAGAGGAAGAATGCCCCTGGGTTCCATCCCCAGTAACACACACACACACACACACACACACACACACACACACACACACAGAAAGAGACAGAGACAGAGACAGAGAAGAAAACACGTTAGTGCTTCAGTGAGAAGTCAGGAAAGGCCCCGCACTTGGGCAGTTTTATGGATGGTCCCTGAAGTCAAGCGAAATCCAGGCTGAGTTTACCACACAGTCAATGCCCTGCCCCAGCCCCCATATGGAAGCCAGCTTAGCACCCCTGCAGGCCTGGGGGAGGGACAGGCTGCAAACATCAAAGCATTTGATAAAACTTGTTGACACAGATGTGGGTACACTCCACAATTGGGGGGCTTTATGACATTGCCAAGGCAATGATCCAATCCACCTTCTTTCTTCCCTGTATTTCAGCAAAAGAGTAACTAACCATGTTCCACCCTAACTCCTCCATAAAGCTCTCCATGGTTTATGATAATAGTCGGGGTCTGTGATAAAGCCTCTCTCCCTCCATGGAAGCACCACATTAGGCTGTAGGGCTCTTTGCAGTGCCCCGCTCTCCACTGTCCCAAGTCCCTAAGGGCTAAGTTAGGCTCTTTTCCCCTCCCCACTCCACTAATTTTAGAGATAATTTAGTTGGTAACTACTAACAAGCCCACCAAATACAAGGGTTAAGCATTGTCCCTCTCTGTCCTTCTCTCTACACACCCTGTAGCAGAAACAAACTCTAAAGCAGGCTTGGAAGAGGGACTCCTAGGAAAGTGAAGGAATTTTGAGAAAATGGTCCACTTTTCAGATCTGCCAGTTTCCTGCTGCTGCTGCCCTTGCTTTTCTGCTCTTACCACTTAGCAGGGACAAAGGGAGAGGAGGAAGAGGGTCTGGGAAGATCAGGACTTGCTTCCTAGCCTGCATTCCTTCCTTTCCTCTCGAGACTCCCTGGCTTGTGCATCCTGCTCTCAGAAGTGAGCTGAAGGCCAGAGGGGGAGTTTAAGAAAGTCTGGGTTGCCCAAGTTGTGTGGCCTGCGTTCAATTCATTAAACATCTCCTTTCTGATACTTTTGTGATGACGATTTCCTTCTAGGCTGCATGCAGAGCCTTGGTTCTCTCTTTTAGCCTTCCCATTCTACATTCACAGCCCTTCTTAGGTCAGCTTTTAACTGGAAGGCCCCCAAATTCCCTGGAGAAAATGAGATCTTTTTATTTAGGCTTCATACCAACCTCCTTGTCTTCAGGTTAAAATTCTTCCCCTCAGGGCTCTCTGACCTGCACCTCAACCAGGTGCCCAGCCTCTGCCCCTAGGGATCCTCCAGACTGGGGGCAAGTCCCCACGCTACTTCTGCAAACAGGGTTCCCCACCTCACTTCTTGATCTGCCTCCACCTTCTCCCCACGCCTGCTCACCCTGCCCAGCCAGGAATCGCCAGCCCTAGACGCAAATGGTCACGATCTGCCACCATCATTTATAACTGGAACACATTTGACTAGATCAGCAAGACACAGGAGTCTTATGTGACATTTATTTTCCCAAATAAGCACTACCAAGAATTAACTCCTCCTAGACTCTGGAAGAAAGGAGTTGTTGTAGTTAGTAGTGGTGATGAAAAAGGCCTGGAGGAGCAGGTGGTGCTGAGTGGCACTTGGAACTTTCAGCAGGTATATTGAAAAAATAGGAAAATCCTGAGCAAGTGGTGATCTTAAGCTATTTGGCTATCTCCCTAGTTTTTTGGGTTTGTTTGTGTGTGTGTGTGTGTGTGTGTGTGTGTGTGTGTGTGTGCATGCACACGCACGCAGGGACATTCGACCTCCAAGCCTCGTCCCAACCCTACTGTATTTTTTTTAATAGAGTCTCATAATGTTCTGAGGGTCTCACTAGATTGCTGAGGCTGGTTTTGAACCTTCGATCTTACTGTCTCTCGAGTACTGGTGCTACAGGCCCAGCTCAGATCTCCTATTTTATAACATGACATGAATTACAAAAGTCTGGTCTCTCCTACTGGTGTTAGCAAATGGCAGCCAGCAACTTAGTCATCTGGTGCCACCTGGTGTCAGGGGAATTGCTGTGACCATGAGGAACATGATTCTTTATTTCATCTCCCTTCACTTACAGTGAGGAAAGTCTCCTTACTCCCTGTGGCACGTCCCCTGAGCCACGCGCCCTCTCTGGATGGTGTATTACCACCAGACCCACTAACCCAATATTATTAGGATGGCACAGTATTCTCCACATTGGTTTAGGTGGCATAGATTCCCAAAGTCCCCCCCACCACCCCCCACCCCCGGGAGCACTGGATCCATCCAGGAGGCAAAAGCACTGGGTATAGTTCAGGGCATTGGTTAAAAATAAGGGAGCCGTGGAAGCACCCAGGAGAGTGCTGAGTAACTTTTTTTCTGAAAAGAGGGCAGTAAGCCAGCAAGTTTGAGAATCTATGATCTACAGATTCAATGCAATTCCCATCACAACCTCATTTGTCTTTTTTGCAGAAACTGACAAGCTGATCCTAAATTCACGTGGAAAGTCAAGGGACCCAGAATGTCCAACACAATCTTGCAAAAGACAACTGAAGCTGAAGGACTCATAGTTTTCAATGCAAAACTTGCTGCAAAGCTACAGTCATCAAGACAGTATGGTACTGGCAGAGGGTGGACACAAATAGAATGGGATAGAATCAAGAGTATATAATTAAACCTTCACATTTGTGGTCAACTTTCTTTTCTTGACCTGAAAGCCAGACAGTTAAATGGGTAAAAGGACGGGGATATAGTTCAGTGATGGAGTACTTGCCTAGCATGTGTGAGGCTCTGGGCTAAATTCCTAGCACCATACACCATAAACCAATAAATGAAAATATTAAAAATAATCTTTCAAACAAATGGTGTTGAGGCAGTTGAATACCCACAGGCAAGAGAAGTTGGGTCCTGCTAGAGTCTGGATATGATTTGCGTGTGTCTTCTGTAGTTCATGTGCTGAAGTTGAATCCCCTTTGCGAGGTATTAAGGTTAAAACGTTTCTGACTGTGGTGTTCAGGTGGGGACTTTGGGAGGTGATTAGGATTAGATAAGGTCATGGGGTAGAATTCTCACGATTGAATACTGGAGGTTATATGAGAATATGAAGAAAGATCAGACAATATAGATACACATTCAGGCTCTTGCTGTATGATGCCTTGTGTCACCCTGGGATTCTGTCAAGAAAAAGAACATCACGAGATACGGTTCTTGAACCTCCAGAACTATGAGATAAATAAAACTTTTATCTTCAAAAAGCTACTCAGCCTCAGGTATTTTGATACAGCAACAAATAAACACATCCTACAGATCTTTAACACATACCAAATATAAGAAATGAACTCAAAATATCAAAGATCTAAATGTAAGAGTTAAAACAATAAAACTTTAAAAAATGAAAACATAAATGTTAGTCTTCATGATCTTGAATTAGACAGTGATTCCTTGGATGTGGTTGGAAAAGCACAAATAATAAAGGAAAAATAGATAAATTGGACATCACCAAATTTTAAAACTTTTGTGTTTTAAATGGCAATATGGAGAAAGTGCAGGAGTTGGGAGAACAGCACAGTGCTAGAGCTCTTACCTAGCAGGTAGAAGATCATAAATTCAATCTCTAGCACAATAAGAAGAAGAAGAAGAAGAAGAAGAAGAAGCAGAAGAAGAAGAAGAAGAAGAAGAAGAAGAAGAAGAAGAAGAAGAAGAAGAAGAAGAAGAAGAGGAGGAGGAGGAGGAGGAGGAGGAGGAGGAGGAGGAGGAGGAGGAGGAGGAGGAGGAGGAGGAGGAGGAGGAAAAAAGAAAGGGAAAAGAAGGAAGGAAGGAAGGAAGGAAGGAAGGAAGGAAGGAAGGAAGGAAGGAAGGAGAAACAATGAACAAAGGAAATATTGGGAATGGGAGACAACTGTTGTGATATGTGTATCTGGTACATATAATATATAAGGAGCTTGTATCTAGATACATAAAGAAACTTTAGAACTTGACAAAAAGACAACTCAATTTTTTAAATAATCAAAGGATTTATAGACATTTCTTGGATAAGAAATGATGAAAAGCACATAAAAAGATGCCAACATCATTAACCAGTAGAGAAATGCAAATCAAAATCACAATGAGATAGTCCTTCACGCCCACTAAGATAGTTAATAAAAAAGGCATATAAGTGGAGCACACCTGTAATCCCAGTATTTGGGAGGTTGAGACAAGAGGATCGCAAGTTTAAGGTCAATCTCAGCAACTTAGCAATATGAAGTTTTAAATTTAATAAAGGGGGGTGGGTAGGGTATAGATAAGTGGCAGAATGCCTCAGGTTCAGTCCCCAGTACCAAATAAATTAATAATAATAACAATAACAACAATAATAATAATAATAGCCAAGCGTGGTAGCGCATACTTGTAATCCAGTACTTGGGAGGCTGAGACAGGAGGACTGCACAGGTTCGAAGCCAGCCTCAGCTACTGAGTAAGGCTCTCAGCAACTTAGTGAGACCCTGTTTCCAAATAAAATATAAAATAGGTCTGGGAGTATAGCCTGGAGATAGAAAAGCCCCTGGGTTCCACCCCCAGTACCACATACAAAGCAAAGAATAATAATAATAAGTAGTAGTATAGGTGAGGAAGTGAAGAAACTGATGTCTATATCTTGAGGATGTCAAAATGTAAAAAAGAATTCTCTTAGCCGGGCATGGTGGTTCACACTTGTAATCCCAGCATTTGGGAGGCTGAGACCAGAGGATCGCGGTTCGTGGACAGCTTCAGCTACTTAGTGAGGCCCTCTGCAACTCAGTGAGACCCTGTTCCAAAATAAAAATACAAAATAGGGCTGGGGGTGTAGCTCGGAGGTCGAATTCCCCTGGGTTCCATACCCAGAACCCCACACACAAGAGAAATTCTCTTGATTAACCTATGCTAAGTGACTTTTGCAAGTGTTATGAGGCATATAAATCTACCTGGAGATATATTTGGACTAATCTTCATGACATTATTTAGATCTTCTCTGTCCTTCTTAGTTTTTCTCTACTTAATTAGACAGACCAGCAGAGATAACTAAAATCTTCTTTTATTTTTTTTTACCATGGTTGCATAAAATTATGTTTAAACTTCATTGTTATTGTAAATTATATTTTCATTATAATTTTATATTTTGCCACATTTAAATCTTAAGTTTATATGACATTAACAATGTGTATGAATCTAAGTTTTCTTTGTCAATATTCTTCTTTTATGCTTTTTTCTACACTTTTAGTTATCATTAAGAGCACCAAAATGTATGCCTGTAATTAAATTATTTTACATAAATAGGGTTATAAATGCATGATATGAGAGTATCCTAAGAGAGCTAAATTTTTGTCTTCTTTAATATAGTCAGTTGATAATATACTTATGTTTGAAATTTTTAAAAAATCCTTAAGTCATGTTATTAAAAATATAGCAAGGCCTTGTCTTAAATTTCAAATATTAAAAAAAAAGGGCTGGGGGTGTAGCTCACTGGCAGGTGTGGTGGCCCATGACTGTAATTCCATAAAATGTTAATCTTCATGACCTTGAATTAGATAGTGATTCCTTGGATAAGAATTCTACCACTGATCTAACTTGAGAGGCTGAAACAGGAGAATCACAGATTTGAGGCCAGCATACATTAACTTAGTGAGACCCTGTTTCAAAAATAAAATATTAAAAGGACTGGGGTTGTAGCTCAGTGGTAGAATAACCCTCAGTTCAGCCCTTAGTACCACACCAAAAAAATCGTGTGTGTGTGTGTGTGTGTGTGTGTGTGTGTGTGTGTGTCTACCACTCTATATTACCATCGCATATATAGCAAGTACTTTCACTGATATAGATCCCCAGCCCAACTACTAGTTTTACCATCATTCATATGTCCACAAGAGGGCACCATGCTCATTATATTCAAGTCCAGTGTTCAAAGGATGAAGCGCTGCTTAAAGACAGCAAACTTGAACCCTACAAAAGTATGTTCCACATCATCCACCTGGGCCAGAATTGACTGACTCCCCCCACCCCGTGTGTGTGCATACGTGTGTGTGTGTGTGTGTGTGTGTGTGTTGCAAGGGCTTAAACCCAGCCTCATGCATGTCAAGCGCATGTTCTACCACTGAGCTACACTCCCAGACCCTGACATGTACCCTTCAATGACAAAATCTCCTTCTCAGTTAGACTTTTCACACAGGTGTCACTCTACCAACCACCCTCCAGGAACACCCAGGCCATATTAAGGGTAGATTACATTACCGGCCTATTGGTCCCTCTACCAGGTAGTGGTGTTGTGTCGATGCATATCAATGATTTTAAATAGTAGAGTTAGGGATGATGGAGTTAGGATGTATCAGACTTCGGGAGTTGAGGTATATTGTATGTATGATTTGAAAAATACTTAAGCTATTTTATATTGGGGAAATCGCCTATTGTTTATATAATAGAAATATTTTCAAAAGTGTGAGGTGAGTTTTTATGCTTACTGGAAAAAAGCAGGAGTTTAAGATATTGAGGACTCTGCTTCTCTCTCATTTCATCCAATTCAAGATATGTATAACATAAAATATTTCTATTACAGAGGATCAAGTCTCTTAAATTTTCTCCTCCTTCCCATGTTTACTGCTGCTTTCCTTTTTGTCCAGTTTTTGTAGTGTCGTTTTTGAGGATATGGGAGAAGAACCAAGGTCAGGGAAAGGGCTTTGGCTTACATTTTAGAGCTGAGCCAAAACAGATGTGAAACTCTTGAGAGAAACAGGAAAGCATCTGGTAAACATCATCACACATTAATGACTGAAACAAAATCTTAGGAAACTTTATCAAACTAGTGATAGAGGGTATCTATGAAAAGGCTTCCACAAATATTGTCTAGTAAACTTACAAGATCACAAGACAGAGCGCTATAAAGTCAACTATATATCTAGTATAATAGCAACAAACAAACAGAAAACAAATTTTAAAAGCAAGTCTGTTTACTATGATAAACCAAATACCTAGGAATAGCCGGGCATGGTGTCACACACTTGTAATCCCAGCATTTGAGAGGCTGAGGCAGGAGGATCGTGATTCGCAGCCAGCCTCAGCTACTTAGTGAGACCCTCTGCAACTCAGTGAGACCCTGTTTCAAAATAAATAAAAATAGGGCGTGGTGGCGCAGGCTTGTAATCCCCGCGCTTGGGAGGTGGAGTCAGGAGGATCCCGCAGTAAGTCGCGGCTGGCTTAAGAGACCCTGTTTCCAAATTTAAAAAAGTATAAAGTAGGGCTGGGAGTGTAGCCCGGAGGTAGAAGGGTTTCCAGGAACCCCAGTACCACCAAAAAAAAAAAAAAAAAAAAAAAAAAAAAAAGGTAGAAAGTAATGTAAGGACATAGATACAACACCAGTGTCATTTTTCCTTCTCTCTTTCCTTCCTCAGCGATTCTCCAGCATATTTTCCAGCAGACACCAGCTGGGTGTCTCCAATTTAATTACATTTGGACCCAACTTACCTGGAGATAGCATCAGATCCCACAAGTTGAGGGCTCAGTCCCACAAGACTGTCTCCCAACTGAGAAGCCAGTTGGCCTGTGCTTCTGCTTAACCAGCTATAAAATGGGGTTCCCAACCCCCCCCCCTTGGGTTTAATTAGTTTGCTCTGCTAAAGTGACTCACAGAACTCAGGGAAACATTTTACTTATGTTCACCAGTTTATTAAAGGATATAAATTAAGATGCAGAAGAAGAGCTACATGGGACATGATCTGGAAGTGTCCTCGGTACGGTGGCTTCTGACCCACGCACTTGAGACATGTCAGTCTTGTGGCACACAGATGTGTTCACTCACCCAGAAGCTCTCTGAACCTCACAGTTTAGAGTTTTTTATAGCAGCTCCATCATGTAGCATAATCATTATTAACTCTTATTTATAGACTCTTTCACTACTCTGGAGGATGGAGTGAGAGGTGGGTAGGGCTGGAATATCTAAATTTATAATCATGGCTTTGTCTGTTTGGTGACCAACTGTCATCCAAGAACCCACCAATAATTGCCTCATGACAACAACAACAACAACAACAACAACAACAACAACAACAAAAATGCTTCTATAGCCTAGGAAAATCCCAAGGGATTTTTAGGAACTCTGTGTTAGGAACTGGGGTCAAACATTTAAACAAAAGATTTTATTCACATCCTTATCACTCTGGAAACAACAGTTTTTAGGATCTCTGTGTCAGGGACTGAGGGCAAAGACCAGTTGGTGTATTTCAAAAAATTTAACCGGAAATAACATAAAGAAAGAAAAATTATAAAACAGAATACATTAAAATGAAAAACATTTGTGCATCAAAAGATATAATTAAGCCAGGCATGGTGGCACAGGCTTGTAATCCCAGCATTCGCGAGGCTGAGATCGGAGGATTGAGGTTCACGGACAGCCTCAGCTACTTAGTGAGGCCCTCTGCAACTCAGTAAAACCTGGTTTCAAAATAAAGAGTAAAAAATAAAGCAGGGGGTGTAGCTCTCAGAGGTCAAATGCCCCTGGGTTCCATCCCCAGACCCGCAAAAAGGAAAAAGAAAAAAAAAGATGTAATTAAGAGAATAAAAAGGCAAGTCTCAGTGAGGCAAGATATTTGCAATGCATATCTATGATAGAGGATTTTGCATACAATTGTTCTATGACGCCAAAAGTCCACCACACCAAGATAAAGTCAAGGTTAAAGGGAGTACCAAGAGACTGTGAAGCACCCTGGCTAGACTAGCTGCCCCCAACAAGGAGAGGTATGGGTTTTGACACACTGCTACTTGGAGCTGTAGGACAGACTAGCCAACAGGATCCATGACTTTTTTGTTTATTTGATTTTTGTGGCACTGAGGATGGAACCCATGGGTCAATATTATACCTCTGAGCAATACCCCAGCCCAATCTTTTCTTTTGTGGTACTGGGGATGGAACCCAGGGGCATTATACCTCCGAGCTACACCCCCAGCCCCATTTTTTAGTCTTTTTATTTTTGAAACAGCCTCACTGGCTTGCAAAGGGCCTCGTTAAGTAGCTGAGGCTGTTCGTGAACCGCGATCCTCCAGTTTCTGCCTCCTGATTATAATCCTGCTGAGATTATAATCCCACTGGGATTATAAACATGTGCCACCGGGCCTGGCTCCCAGTCCAATTTTATATTTAATTTTGAAACAGGATCTTGTTGAGAGCCTCAAGAAATTGATAAGGCTGGCTTGAGCCTGCGATCCTCATGTCTCAGCCTCCCAAGTATAAGGATTACAGGCAGGCACCACCATGCCTGGGGAACCATGGCTTTTCATAGAGAAGTACAGCCCTGGCAAATTCCAGGCTCCCTCTCCAACTCCCTTCCATTATTCCAACAGGAAACCTGAGGGCAAGGAACCCACTGATAGAGCCCACACGGCTCAGCTTCCTTGGGTTTCCAGAGCAGGGCAAAAACAGGCAAATAGACAAAGTCAAACAGTTTGACTGTCCACTGTCAAACCAGACCATGGATTCTGGAGTCAGATGACCTGGGTCCAAGTCTGGATCTGCCACACTTTTGTGCCATAGGCAGTCCACTTGGCCTCCCTATGTCTCTGTTTCCTCATCTTTAAAATGGAGATAATACGCCAGGCATGGTGGCACACGCTTGTAATCCCCGCGCTTGGGAGGCGGAGACAGGAGGATCGCGCAGGTTCAAAGCCAGCTGCGCTGGCTTAAGAGACCCCGTTTAAAAAAAAAAATGGAGATAATACTAATCTTCCTCACTGAAATGTAGGACAAGCAAAAGAAGAAATACACAAGTATTTGGTGTGTAACAGTGTTCTGTAAGTGGTAGCTACTATTTATATTTCCTCTTCATATATCCTGTGTTCATTCAAATAGAGGAGTTGAGCTGAGTGTGGTGGCGCACGTTTGTAATCCCAGCATTCAAGAGGCTGAAATAGGAGGATCGCAGTTTGAGGACGGCCTCAGCTGCTTAGGAATGCCCTTTGCAAATCAGTGAGACCTTGTTTCAAAATAAAGAATAAAAAAATAAGGCTAGGGGTGTAGCTCAGAGGTAGAATGACCCTGGATTCCATCCCCAGTACTACAAAATAAATGAGAGAGAGAGAGAGAGAAGGGGGGGGGGAGGGAGGGAGGGAGGGAGGGAGGGGAAGGAAGGAAGGAAGGAAGCTGGGCGTGGCGGCACACACTTGTAATCCCAGGAAGATCACGGTTCGCGGACAGTCTCAGCTACTTAGTGAAGCCCTTTGCAACTCAGTGAGACCCTGTTTTAAAATAAAGAATTAAAAATAATGCTGCAGGTATGCCGGGCGTGGTGGCGCACGCTTGTAATCCCCGCGCTTGGGAGGCGGAGACAGGAGGATCGCGCAGGTTCGAAGCCAGCCGCGCTGGCGTAAGAGACCCTGTTTCAAAAATATAAAATAGGTCTGGGAGTGTAGCCCGGAGGAAGAAGGGCTTCCAGGAACCCCAGTACCACCAAAAAAAAAAATAAAATAAAATAATGCTGCAGGTATAGCTCAGATGCAGAATGCCCCTGGGTTCTATTCCCAGTACTGCAAAAATAAATAAATAAATAATAAATAAATAAATAGATTAAGTCTAAACATACTCTGTATTGAGCTTCAGAGACCTCTTTCAAAAGAAATGTCTGTCCCAATCTCTTTTTCTAGACCCTTCCAAGAAGCCTCTCAAATATCACTTTCCCCACTGAGCCCCTCCTTCAAAAGAAACTCCTCTGAGCAGCCAGACCCCGGTCAGTCCTCCCTAGAACATCCCGCCCTGAGTTACAAGCCAGTGTGCACACACCTATTCTTATTTACTTAAAAACAGGAATCATGTCTTGTTCATAGTTATTTTTTGAAGTCACTATAAGGGCCTAACACAATACAGATGTTTGTTACCTTGAATTATATTGGAAATTTAGTGTGGAGAACATGGCTTGAATCAAGTTCAGCATTGGTGGACATTCTACTGTAGTTACACCCAGTACTTTTTGAGATGGCTTTTATTCTGTATTGTCACTGACAACAACAGGGAGCTGATCGTAACTGTACTTACTGAGCATCTCCCTATGCCAGGGCTCTACATGTTATGTGATGTGATGCTCGCAACCAGCCCACAACTTAGGGACGGGAGGCTCAGAAAGATCAGGTAATTGCCTGAGGCCACAGCAACTAGAAAGTGGCAGAGCTTTGATTCCCAAAAGATATCCACAAAGCCTGTGTAATTTCTGTGATACCACATGGCTTCCCAGAATTAGCACCTGCTAAAGTCAGGTGTGCACGAGCGTCTCTGAGCTGTACTCATTTTCTTCGCTTTTACAGTGAAGGAAGATTGGACGATCCTCTAGAGTGCTGCCAGTTTTAACTGCATGATTCTAAAGAAGCAGCTTTGTCTGTTTCTATCATGTGCCTGTGCTGATTATCGCTGGGATTCTTCTTCCTCCATAAGTTGGTTAGAAAATGTAGGTGTTCTCAGTTTCCAGCACACAAATCCGATAGGCAGGTCTGCTGAAACTGCCTTCTACAGGACTCAAATTTCCCCTTCTTCAATTTCATGCATTAAGGTGAAGTCAACAAGAGTGTAATTAGTATTTGTGTAAAACCGGAATACAAAAGAAAAGACCCAGGCATTGTGGAGCGCTCAGGAGAGAAGGCGTCCCACACTGAAAGGACAAAGTTCAGTTTTGATAACCACTCTCCTTATTCAGCAAATATGCCTCTTGTCCTCTGTAATATCCCAGGGCCTGCTCCTTCTAGATTCTCACTGCCTTTGTGAGATAACCAGAACCCCAATTTCTATTTGTTTAAACTAGAATGCATTTAATGACTCAAGGGCTGGTAATAAGGTAGCATCAATTCAACCCCCCAACTGCTCAATTCTATGTGAGTCACAAAGAAAGAAAAAGTCAACTAGTCCTTCTTATATACTGCTTAAAAAAAGAAGACCCACCTCTCTCCGCCCTCTCTTTCTCTTCCCATCACCTACCCATACAACTGTCCATCTGTCCATCCACTCTGTCTACTCACCATCTACCTTCCTTGAGCTACGCTTCCATCTGAACCTCAGTCCGACCCGATGAGGTGGAGATCCAGCTTGACAAGTGCAGTTAGGGCAGAGCGGTCGCCCCGTGTGTGAACTCCCTGGCAACCTGACATGCAAACTCCCCTCTGTAAACATGAGAGAAAGCCAGCCTAAAGCAGCACCTGTCTCTTGATCATAGAAAATTGGATTTTTCTGTTTCATATGGAGGAGAATGCAAATCCGCATGACTAGGGGTGAGAGAACAAATAAGTTCGCACAGAAGGAGAGGACTGAAGACCTGAAGTCAGGCCATTTTCCTGGCCAAAACCTTCCCGTGGCTTCTCATTACACTCGGAAGAAAAGCCAAAGTCCTAGAGGTGGTCAACGGGCCCAGCTGCCCTGGCTGCCCTGGCTGCTCTCGCTGGCTCTGCTCGAGCCTCTTCAGGCCTCCTTCCTAATTTCTGAACATGTCAGGCGTGCCTGCTGTAGAGCCCTCCACCTTGAACGTTCTTTTCTCAGACATCGCATGGTCTTCTGCCTCTTTTTATTCTCCTATTTCATTGATTTCCACTCTGATCTTTATTATTGCATTTTTCCTGCTTACTTTGAAATCACAAATTATTGACATAGACAACTAAAAGTGGGAAATGTTACTTAGCAATAGATTACTGGAACACAGAGAAAACTCATTTCTCTAAAAGTAAGCTACTTTAAGAGGTTCCAGGAGAATGCTTTTAGTTGGTTCAGACATACTATGGGGTTTAGAATTGGTAAGGTGTTTGGCTGACAAGCTGTGAAACAGAAATCATACAATGTGAAAATTAGCCATTATTTTCCCCAAAGAGCTAAAGTGAAGTGATTTGTCCAAGATCATGAATCTAAGTAGGAAGAGAAAAAAATAGAACTAGACTCTCAGGTCAACACAATTCATTTATTTATTCTACAAATATTTATTAAGCACATTCTTTATGTAAGGCACCATGACAGGAGCTAAGGATACAGACAATACATGTCCTCACAGAGATTACATTTCATCAAGCGAGATAGACCCTAAACAATTTTTCTGTATCACTGCAATTGTGCTAAGAGTCACAAAGGGGAATGCAGCGCTTTGAGTATATAATGGAGAAATGGGTTCTGAGACAGTCTGAGGAAAAAAAGAGACATATAAGCTAAAACCAAAGCATGAGGAAGAATTAACTGAATGAGGAAGGGACTGCAGAACCTTCCCGCAGAAGGAGAAGCTTTCCCACTACATCAAGCTGCTCCTCATATACTATCACGTGCTCTTATTCTTCAATGCCTGGGGCGGCAAGACATTAAGGAAATAAAAATAGCAAGTAAATACATAGGGGGGTAAGGGTGGCGGCACACGCCTGTAATCCCAGTACTTTGGAGCTGAGAGAGGAGGATCTCAGGTTTGAGGACAGCCTTAGCAACATACAAAACTCTGAGCAACTTAACAAGACTCTCAACAAACTAATAAGACCCTGCTTAAAAAAAGGGAGAGAGGTCAGGCGTGGTGGCGCATGCTTGTAATCCCTGCTCTTGGGAGGCGGAGACAGGAGGATCGCGCAGGTTCGAAGCCAGCCACGAGCGCTGGCTTAGGAGACCCTGTTTCTAAATTTAAAAAAATATAAAATAGGTCTGGGAGTGTAGCCCGGAGGTAGAAGGGCTTCCAGTACCACCCCCCCCAAAAAAAAGGGAGAGAGATCTGAGGGTGTAGTCCAGAGGTAGAATACCCCTCGGTTCAATCGCCATTCACACACAAACACATACACACACACACACACATACACACACACACACACATACACACACACAAACACATACACACACACACACACACACACACACACACACACACTACATAGGGGAAAAAAGGAGAGAGATGCAATATGGACGGAGCTCTCCTTTGGGAGTTTTAAGAGGAAGGTCAACTAGTACAGAGAACCTTTGACACTGTGGGGGGGAAAGGAAACAAACTGTTAGAATGGTTCTGGTTAAATAAACCAAGAGAAAAGGGTTCTCACTAGGAAATCCTGTGCCTTTACTAATGTGCCTTTGCTCAGGCACCTGCTGCACACGGGCTCAGCACAGGAAGGGCCACCATCCCGGGCTCTGCGCAGGTGAGGGCTGCGCGCAGAGTGATTTCTCAGGCCTCTACCACTAGGGTTCTGAAGATGTCCTTGCGGTGGCCCATCCAACTCCCTAGTGCTGCGGGGCTTTGACCTCCTCACCCCCGAAGCTTCCACCCACCACCCCGGCACCTGCACCTGACTCATCCTAGAAACGTCAACAGGCAGAAACGCTCTCTTACCTTCCCGACTGTGTACTCTCCCAGCCTTGGAATCTTGCTACATGCTCTCTGTGTTGTGTCCAGATAATCGCCTTCAATCTGATCAATATCTGTAGCCACTGACTGCACCATTTTCTCCCAAACACCATTCCTTTCTGCCTTCCAGTCCCTTCTTACTGTGCCTGGTCCCTTTGCCTCAGATGGCACCATTGGTCAGAACTACAGCCTCGGGTCATCTCCTTCTGTTTTTATACCCCAGGCTGCTGAGTGCTGAAGGGAAGGATCCCACAGGGCAGTCTGATGCCACAGCAACATCATGGCCTCTCACCTGAGCCGAGCACCAGCCCAGATGCACATCACACACACACCCGGCTCCTCGGCCACTCTGTCTACGCTTTCACCCCACAGCAGAAAAAACAAGCCCACAACACCAGAGCTGGATCTGCTTCTTGCCTCTCTACGGTCAGAGTTTCTTAGAAGTGCACCCATAGATGAGTGTTCCTGGGGGTGATTTACTGAGGGATGTTCTCAGGAGCAACCCGTAAGGAGGGAAGGAAGCAGGGGGCCCAGAAGTTGAGGTGGCTCCAGGCTAAGTCCATGCTCAGCCGCATGCCACCAGACCTCTGAAGTGGCATGCGGCAGAGGGGTGTCTACTTTGAGGCAAGAAGGTAGAATTCTGTACTCGCTTCCCCATCAGTGCCTGGCTCTTGGCCACCCCCAGGGGAAGGCGCCCCTGGGCATTTTGGACTTCTTTCCAAAAAGGGCAATTTTCCAGGAGAGAGCAGCTGTGTTGGCAGCTGATCTGCATGGCAGCTCAGGCCAGGGACATGAGCCCAGTCAAGGGGACCTGGAGGTCCCAAAAACAGCCCTGCAACATCCAAGCCCAGAATCCACATCTGTCATCTTCCTCCCTCTGCGGAGTCCTTGGCATCCTTCACCCTCTGGTGTGCCACCCGCCCAGTGTGAACCATCCCACAGCACTCGGCACCCTGGTGAACACCTGCTTGCTGCACTGGAGTTTTGTTTAGTAGTAGTAGTAGTAGTAGTAGTAGTAGTTGTTGTTGTTGTTGTTGTTGTTACTCTGGATTGAAGCCAAGGGTATCTACCCCTGACCTTCACCCCAGCACAATTTTACTTAGTATTTTGAAGTAGCATCTCATTAAGTTGACGAGGCTACGCCTCCCAAGTACAGGTCTGTGTCACCACACCTGACTTTACTTTATCTTTTAAGATCCAGACAGTGGGGCCATCATTTCCTTCCCAGCATCCCTGGTGTCCAGCACATAGAAGAAAGCTCTTCACAATGAGTGCTTTATACTCATTTGTATTTCTAATAGAAGAAACTTCAAGTCAGGAAGATAAAAAGTTTATTTTCTTACTGGGGATTGAACCCAAGGGCATTCTACCTCTGAACTACACCCCCTCCTCCAGCGCTTTTTATTTCTTATTTTGAAACAGGGCCTCACTGAGTTGCAAAGTGCCTCACTAAGTTGCTGAGACTGGCTTCAAACCCATGATCCTCCTGTCTTACCCTCCCAAGTACTGGGATTCCAGCTGTGCACCATGATGTGTGGTTGGTAAGGGCTGTTTTGTTTTCTTATAGAAGGGCCATTCACCCCCTTCAAAACAGACTGGATAGTCAACAAACTTAAGCAGTCCCTTTAAAGTTGACCTTGACTGCTGAACACTGCTTGCCAAATTCTCTATCTCCCATATTGGGCATCACAGGCTACAAAACAAGGGCCACCCCACACACCACCCAAAGGGCACCACCAAGCTCCTGCTCTCTGTCCTCAGGAAAAGTAACCAAAAAGCCAGGGTTTGTGGCTTCTCTTGAGCTGCCAGTTCTGCTGAGCAGGGACCCTCTCATCAGGCACTCGCCTCAGGGGTTTCTCGAGCCACAGGTACTTCACCATCAGCTTATGGTCTTTGTCCTGTTCCTGCCTTTGCTGCTTCTCACATAAGGGACGCCTGCCATGAACCGCCTCCCAGATGGGAGAGGCAGCCTCCACCTCACAGGCTCAGTCAGCAGTCCTCATGTTTTAGAGCAGCCGGCATGGTGATACATGCATGTAATCCCAGCACTCAGGAGGCTGAGACAGGAGGATTGGCCAGCCTCAGCCACTTAATGGGGCCCTCTGCAACTCAGTGAGACCCTGTTTCAAAATAAAGAATAAAAACTAGGGCTGGGGATGTAGTTCAGAGTTAGAATGCCCCTGGGTTTCATCTCCAGTACTGCAAAAAAATAAAAATAAAAAAGAGAAAGAAAAAAAAAGAAAGTGCCGACCCAACTTGGTTACCCCACCTGAGGTGTTAAGTGATCTCGTCTGACAGACAGGGACCAGGATTAGGCTAGCTGGGCACAGGGTTGACTCTTCCTCTGCAGGGAATGGGCAGCCACATACCAGGGTGAGACCCCCCACTGCCATTGGGTCCTGCATCTCATGTAAGAGCCATGCGTTTTACTCCCTTAAAGACATGCTGTGGATAGAGAGTGTGCCAACAGTTGAGCAACGAGCAGAAATAAATCTGGAAAGGCCCAGGAGTTTAGAGAAAAATTTGAGACATTGGGCAAGAAATTTTCCATTGAAAAACAGCTAGGCTACAGAGGGGAAAAATAAATCAGGGTCACACAGCTGCAGAAATCCAGTTACCCAGGGAGGGCCAGTGAGCCTGGAAATGAGAAAAACAAAGAAAGGGTGACTGCTAACCTCCCAAATCCACAGCAAGGACCATGAAAAGGATGCTCAACTGATAGCCTATCAGAAAGAATGTACATACATACACATACGTACATCTGTACATACATGTATTCTGGTACTAGAAATTAAACCCAAGAGCATTCTACTTCCAAGCTACACCCCCAGCCCTTTTTTGTTTGTGAAATAGGGTCTCGCTAGGTTGCTGAGAGGTCTCGCTACTTGCTCAGGCTGGCTTCATACCTGAGATCCTCCTGTCTAAGCCTCCCAAGTACTGGGATTACAGGGGTACACTGTCATGCCTGGCTTAATATTTTTACTTTATATTAATGACAGTGAAGGAGAGGAATGGGAGTGAGAGTAGTAGAGATATTTGGAGCTGAGCAAGGAATAAAAAAGGAGAAGGAGGGGTCTCTCCTTATCTGGGTTTCTAAGTCTTCCTCAGTCTCTTCACTCCCTCTCCCTCAGCTGAACCACTCGGTCCCTTCCTGCGATGTCAGATCCCCCAGACCCATGGATCCTCACACTCCTCCCTCACTCCCTCCTAAGCAGCCCAGCCTGGAGACTCGACCATCGATCACCCTTCCCATAATTCAGGTTGCTAGATTTAGCAGATGCAAATGCAGGGCTCCCAGTTAAAGCTGGATTTCAGATAGATAATAAGTAAATTTTTTAGTGTAAGCAATACCACATTTTTAGTGTAAGCAATACCCTATGCAATATTTGGAACATACTCATACTAAAAATGAAAAGCCAGGCACGGTAGCATAGCCTCTAATCCCAGCGACTCAGGAATCTAAGGTAGGAGGGTCTCAAGTTTGAAGCAGCCTAGGCAATTTAGTGAAACCTTATCTCAAAACAAAAAATACAAAGGGCTGGGGATATGGCTCACTGACAGAGTGCCCCTGGGTTCAATCCCTAGTACTGTGAATGAATGAAAGAATAAATAAATAAATAAATAAATAAATAAATAAATAAATAAATATCCTGTTTATCTGAAATTCAAGTTGAACTAGGCGGCCTGTCTTTCATCTGCATCTCCGCCAGAATCCTACCATTAAAGCCAATTGTGTGGAGATTAGACAGCCTCGCCCCAGCCCAGTGCCCAGGGTAGCATGGGAATCCCTATTTTACTGCAGAAACTCTTAAGTTCACATGGACAGGACCTTATCCATGATACAGTGACACGCTTTCCTTGACAGATACAAAAGCTCAGAAAGTTTAAGCCAATTTCCCGGGGGGAGTTATGAGCGCAGAGACAAAGTGAAAATTGATGCAACCTGTTTTTGTTTTCCTTTTCTCTATTGCAAGAATTTGATCATAAAACATATATTAAATACATGAAGATTGATACTAAATTCTAATCTAAGTTTGTAACTATAGATGAGCAAATAAGGCAACCTAACTGAGGAGATGGAAGGGGAAAGAGGGATATTTCCTAATGTACATGATGTACATTCACAAACATATCAAAGTCGATCACTAAGCCCAACATGAGAAGGAGGGAGAGGCAATTTGTGGTGTGGGAAGTGAGGAAGGGCTAAATGAATGATGTGTGCATGTGCGACTCTACCATCTTGTACTCCATTAAGATGTATGACTACAATGCACCAATAAAAAATTTTTAAAAATAAAAAGAATATAATAAAAAGGTTGACTTCTGCGCAATCTCATTTGCAAAGTATCTTTTGCATCTCATTTTGAAATTCTGCAGTCAGTGACTTTGCAATCAGCCAGTCCTTCAGGCTTTGGGCGCAGCACACTTTCTCCAATTCAAAAGCTCCACAAAGCAAGGCTCCTTCTCATTAGTACACATCCATCACCAGGCTGAGCTCGCCTTCCTGCCAGCAGACACCAGCAAATGCACGAAGGTGGGAAGAAGCAAATGAAAAGAGCAGCCTTTCTGAAAGTGGAAAATGCTTCCTGCGCCGGGCTGTAGCTAAGGGCCATGGGAATGCTTCGATTCCCCAGTGAGCCCTGTTGTCACTTGAGAAGCACACTGCAGTACTGATGCCCGACAGGAGCTCCCACCTAGCAGCAGACTGGGCCTCAGCTCTGGGCCAGGCTGTTTGACCTTTAGAGACTTTTGTTTAAAAGCCTTCGTTTTCTATACATGGTCTCCAAAGTGCATTTTTCCTCCCTCCTTTTTGGTAACTCCTACTATTTTGGAGTCTTCACTGGATATTTCTTATGAATATTCCCCACACAATGTTCTTTCAAAATTAATGTCCAAAAGAAGAAAGAGAGTGAGGCTTAGATCAAGATAATCTGGGATCTACACAAAGTCTATGTCAATTTAGATATTCTGACTGCGAATCACAGAATATGCCCCAGAAAATGGTTTGGATAATGGGAGTTTGCTTTTTTCATGGAGATGGAAAAGCAGGTGGTCTCAGTTTTATTTAGGGGGGTCCCTAATCTCAGTACCCTAAGTAAGGGTTCCAACCTGTTTTCTTTCTTTTTTATTAATTTAATTTAAAAATATACTTTTATTGGTGCATGGAATTACACATCATAGTCGAGTTCAGAGTAATAGAGACATGCAGGCACTCAGCACTTGGTGAGCTCTCCCCATCTGACCCCTGTCCCTCCGCTTCCTCGCACACAATATTGGGATTGGCATTGATGCCTGCAGCAGTTCCCTGCATCCCAATCCTCTGTTATTATCAGAGAGAAAAATCCTTCCTAGAAACCCACAGCAGATAGCCACGTGTCTCATCAGTCTAGGAACATGTGTCCAGAGTTTTTAGCCTCTGTGTGTGTGTGTGTGTGTGTGTGTGTGTGTGTGTGTGTGTGTACAAAGGTTCTGACAGCACACATGCATCGCCATGTCTGTGTCTGCCATCGTCCTGCACACATCTGCTCTAAGTCTTTCCAAACTAGCTTTTGCTGCTGATTCCACCACTACTCGCAGCACCAGCAGTCATCTGTCACTTCTCTGGAGATCTCAGAAAGAAAAAGCTTCCTTCCTTTCCCTCACTCCCATATCCAATCAGCACCCACATCTCCAGGTCATCCCTCTTTCCCAGGGAGTCCTCCATCACTCCTCTCCTTTTGACTCCAACCTAGCATATAAATTCAGACTCATACCATTTCACAGCCAAAACGAAAGTGCAAAAACTGCCAAATCATTCTGCCTCCGTCCCAGATACTACTTTTTCTGGAAGCCATTTGAGGATTTTCCCATTAGTCCCAGGAGATTTTCCCAAACTTCATTCTTATCCTTAAAGTCAGCCATAATGGGCTATAAAGGCTAAAGAAGTGAACTTTGTAGTTAATGGGCTTCTGTGATATTTGGATGATAACTTTCCCAAAGTTGGATTTCTCATGCATAAAGTGGAGACAATAAAATAGAGAACACATATAATAGTGACCACAAACAGTAATTATTGGTTTTGCTGTTGTTTTCGTTCTTAAGTACCAGGTACTGTTCAACATGTTAGGATGTGTAGGTGAGTAATATATACCATGCACCTGCCTTTGCAATGCCATCTTCATTTTATAAAGGAATCTTTGGTTTTTCCATACTCAGCCAAAGGGAGTCCTAAGAATATATGGCACCATTTGGGGCTGTGCTTGTTCTTCAAGACACCTTCCTCCCGAACCTGAAGGCCTTGCTTTTCCTCAGAAAGACCTTCCCTAGCTCTTGCCAGCGACCTTGGCTCCCGTCTCGGCTCGCGCTTTCACAGCACACCACGCTCCATGAATGTCTGCAGTCTTTGCTTACCTTCACTTGACATCTGCGCTGCTTCGAAAAGCAAAAGTGAAAAGATGGGTCTTTGTTTCATGACACCGCAGTTAGATTATTTCTATAAATTTTAAGTACCAGAGATTAAAGTTCATGCCAGGGACTAAAGTGACTTTCTTTTTACTCTTCTACAGTCAGGGGCTTAGCTTCATAATAAAGATATGACTGCTCTTACCTTGACTTCTTTGCAAGTTTTCACAAAATAACCATAATAAAAGAATAAAAGCAACATAAATACATCCATTCTGTTTTTTCAATTGGACCTTTACAGAGATATTAGATCTGGGCCTGCTGCCACCATCTCACCACAAAAGAATGCCATATAATGAAGGCATCTTTTGCCCTCTGAAATATCCAAGCAGCGAAGAGCCAGGACAAAGCCTCAGTTTCCCCATTCATCTGGCAAAACCCCAGCAGGACTCGAGCCCCAAGCTCTGCTTCCTCCTGAGCTCCGGCTGGGCACTGCACACGGGTGCCAGGGCAGCCCAAAATGTTAGTGTGCACTTAGCAGTTAGTGGTACTGAGGCCGGAACGAGACCACCTGGGTTCCTGTCGTGGCTGTATGATCTTCTGCAAGTTCTGTAAGCTACCTGTGCCTCAGTTCCCCCATTTAACATGGGGATGAAAGCTGACTGCTCTCCTAGGATTGCTGTGAGCATGGCAAGAGTGAACATACATACTGTGCCCAGCGCCATGCCTGACCTCTGATTGAAAGCTAGGCAAGAGTGAGCTGTTGTGATTACTAATACGCTCTTCCTGGGCCTGGCCACCTATCAATAGTCTTGATGGGTTGCTGGAACACTTCCTAACCATTCCCCAAAAGCTCTCTATTCAAAACCTCAGGCCAGCCTATGAATCAACCAATTTCACTCTGGAAAAGGAGCCCAGAAAGGATTAAAGGGGGAATGCTAGATGCCATGGAGCTAATGCTTTATCAGGTTCTCAAGAAGTAGCCAACAGAAACGCAAGCCATCCTACTCAAAGGGGAGTCCATCAATTATTCCTTACCAGTGAAATAAGGTTCCCCTTAGGAGATGAACAGCAGCCCTTTCACTGTATCACTGTGGAGTGTGTGTGTGTGTGTGTGTGTGTGTGTGTGTGTGTGTGTTATACTGGGGATTGACCCCAGAGGCATTTTACCTCCAAGCTACAACTCCAGCTCTTTTATTTTTGGTTTTGAAACAGGGTCTCTCTAGGTTGCTGAGAGTCTAGCTAGATTGCTGAGGCTGTCCTCCAACCTGTAATTCTCTTCTTACAACCTGCTACTCAAGTATACGTGTCACTAGGAAAACTAGCAAGGCTTCTACACACTGTTTAAAGAGCTCCTTTAAAACCAGACTTTCTATAGGTCTATTACTCTTAGGATGTCAACTATAAAATTGTGTTTGTTTTGCAAAGTTATAACCTCATTACCTGTTTATAAAGTTATTATTATAAAAATGTGATTTATTTTAAAAATCTTTCTAGTAATCCTTATTCTCACCTAGTGACCTCCTTTTACTAAAAAAAAGTTTGTCTCAAAAACTGTATGTTCTTTTTTATCATCTTTAAACATAACTAATAATAGTCTACAAATGCTACGATTAGGTTGAAAGAAACAGATGACAACTTCTTCAAAGTTTCAGGATAAACAACACAGTTTGCACAGTACATAAAAACCAAGATGACACACGTATTAAAAGTTTTTTTCACCCAAACACTATAAAAATACTTTCGCTGAATTATCTGTGTTCTCTTCGCTCAGTAAGTGTCACTAATGGAAAGCAAAAAGGCCAAAAGAAAGAAGGATGGCAGGGAACTAACACAGCCAGGGCCCTAGAATAACCTGAAATTGGCACCATCCACCCTTTGAGAGCTGACTAATGAAAACAGGGACCCTCTGTTTCCAGTCTATAGTTCCAATTCCTAGTGAATACTGTCTGTGTTCCAAGTGCAGTAGCAAAATAATAAATCAGACTGAATTCAATGTAAGTATGACCTTGTCCAAAGAGACTAAACATTTAGTACAATTCAATTCTCTGTGGTTCACCTACTTGTTCACAACATGGGCAGGGACTGGAGGGAGACGCTGGTGCAGGACCCAGAAGTTCCAGCCAAGCCAGATATGTAGCATGAGTGGCTTTAAATGCAAAAGTTAATAATGCAGAAATTTCTAAATTAAAAGCTGCCTTTTTATCCAGCAATTCCACACTTAGGTATATATCCAAGAAAACTTAAAACATGTGTGACACAAAAAACACGTGTATGAATCTTCATAACAGCATGATTCAGAATAGCCAAAAAGTGGAAGCAACCTGGATGTCTATTAATGATGTCTATTAATTGATGAATAACTAAAATGTGGCTTTAATTTAATTTGACAATAAAAAGAAATGAAGTATTAGTGTGTACTACTTCAATGCTAAACTTTGAGAATGCTATCTATGTATGTTAAGTGAAAGAAGCTGGTCACAAAAAGTCACACATCAGATGGCTCAATTTATATGAAATTTCCAAAAATGTCAAATCTATAGGGACAGAAAGTAGATCAATGGTTGCTCAGAGCTGGAAAAAGGAAAAAAAAAAGTGACTGTTAATGGATATAAATTTGAAGATTGGTGCTAAGGAATTGATGAGCTGTTTTACAATAGATTGTGAGGATGGGCACACTATTCATGAATGTGCTAAAAAATATTGAATTGTACACATTGAATTGTATGATATGCAAGTTATATATCAATAAAGCTCTTTAAATCACTTTATCTCATTTCTTTGATGAATATATAATAAGAAATATCCAGCACAAGTCACATGATTAATAACAAAGTATATAAGATATACAGTAGACCCTTGCCCTTCACAGGCAATACTTCTGGCCTATGAAGGACAAAAAACATTGAGCAACTACAAAGGGTGTCATTGCTTCTGGAATCTCTGTGAATGATGCCGTAGGAGTTATGCAGATCACAACATACCTGGCCATGCAGAGTGGGCGTGGCTGCCACTAAGGGACCAGCATGTGACTTTCTTTTCTGAAACTCCCCTTGTTCTCATCAAAGTCTCCCACCCCCTCAACTTTACAAGGATTAGTGGATTATATGCAAGTGTATTGGGACCAGGCTACATTGTTTATTACAAACAGATTATATCAGCACTCTCTAAGGTAAAGTTCCAGGATCAACCCTACAGCCTCACCCCATCTTTTCCTAATATGTAAGAAACTGGTACAGTCCATCAGATGGCTACCAATTGTCAATCTTGTTTATAGGCAAAATAATCTTTTTTCTGCATACTTTAGGCATCCTTTTCAAAATGTGTTAACTGCTATCCACTGTCAGCTCTTGTTGCTTGTGCCTTTGGAATCATATCCAATAAATCACTGCCAATTTTTAAAAAAATTTCAATATTTGATGCTTCCAATTAGGTTATCTTTTGTCTCTAATGACTTTAGTGATCTGAATACATCAAGTTCTATTAGCTGAACAGGTTGCTAACACTAACCAACATTAAAAAGGAAGTAGTAGCCGGGCGTGGTGGCTCATGCTTGTAATCCCAGTGCTTGGGATGAGGAGACAGGAGGATCGCACAGGTTCAAAGCCAGCCTTGCTGGCTTAAGAGACCCTGTTTCCAAATAAAAATATAAATATAAAATAGCCCATAGTTAGAAGGGTTTCCAGGAACCCCAATACCACCACCAAAAAAAGGAAGTAGTTTCTACTTTGTATACAAGAATACAAGAGAATTTATGGCAATTTTTATACACCAAATATATTATTGTTACAATACATTTTCTTTAACATAGGAAAAAAAAGAAAAGAAAATGGCAGGACAATGTTTCCTTCTGTATCACACAGAAGTTGGGAAGCAAGTAGTCCAATCCAAGATTTCAAAGGTGGGGGAAGATAAAATTCCATTTGTGTTTAGGATCAGGAAAGCAGAAAAAAAAAATAAGAAAATTATCAAATTTTGACCCTTTTAAGAGTTATGCAAATGATTCATGTCATTATATAGGACAAATTCCCCAAAGCCATTGTTTTGTTTAGGTATAAAAAACATTTAATTATTATGACATTTATCAGACATACAAAGCATACAGAATGAGGCAACCCTGTGCCTGCCTGCTGCCACCCATTATAAGCAATAAATACACCTAGAACTCTTGAGCATATGATTCTTGCTTCTATTTATTTTCAAATGGTTTGTGAAATAAACAAAAACAGGCTAGGTGCAGCCTTTTTAGGGACTGCAGAACAAAGCAGGGTCATGGCCCAGCCAACATTTTCTAAAGATACTGCCTTTATAGTCTAATATGAAAGGATTACCTGGCTCTCCCAAGTCTTTGGTGCCAAGATGTGTCAAATACTCCCTATTGATTTCAATCTTACGCCCAAGCATCAAAGCCTTTATACAAAGGTAAACAAATGGACCAAATTCACTCATAGAAGTTAGGTTTGTGGAAATGCTATGAATCACTATATCACAAAATATTTATTTATTTATTTATTTATTTATTTATTTATTTATTTATTTATTTTTACGGTACTGGAAATGGAACCCAGCGGCAGTCTACCTCCTAGCTACACCCCCAGCCTGATTTTTGTTTATTCTTTATTTTGAAACAGATCTCACTAAGTTGCAGAAGGCCTCACTAAAGAGCTTTGGCTGTCTACAAACCAGGACCCTCCTGTCTCAGCCTCCCAAATGCTGGGATTACAAGCATGTGCCATCACACCCGGCTCAAATATTTATTTTTTTAAAGATTCAAATGAGTTTATTATTACAAAGATAGAAATACCAAAGATAGCCCCACCCCTATACCATCGCAGGATGGTATGGGGATGGCCAAAACTAAGTCACCGGAGGCTTCTGGACCCAGAGCATTTTATACCAGTAATCTTCTGACCCAACTATATCCACCCTATCTCTGGGGGCAGGTCTTTTGTTCTAGATTTCTTTGTTAGGACCAGAATGATTCACAAGGTCAGGAGCCATGTGGTATCTGCTTCCCATTTATAAAGATCAGTACCCTACACCCACACTCTTGGGGCATTCTTAACTTTTGCTAGATGCCATTTATTATGTAAATCAAATATTTATTTTTAATGAGACAACATGTACCTCTCGTAAATATTTCATCAATTTTTCTATTCATAAACAGGGAAAAATACTCAAGTAGAAACTTACTCACTTTCGAATTCTTACTAACTTTAGCCAAAAAGAGTTCTAAATCCCCCTTTTCCCATGGAAAAAGTGCCCAGAGCCCAGGCTCTCTGCAGGTGGCAGGTACCAGTGAGAGGTTAACGAGTGAGGACCATGGGGGACAGACAGACAGCTGACCTCTTTCATCATCTCCACTCCCCAGTCCTGACGACACCCAGGACACTGAAACAATGTGGAAAGCTCACGCAGTGTGTGTCCTACGGATCTGGGAGGCAGAGGAGTTGGTTATTCTATGACCAGTGAGCTACATCCTCAGACCGTTTTTAAAACTTATTTTGAGATAGTATCTTGCTACATTGCCAAGACTGGCCTCAAACGTGTGATCCTCTTGCCTTAACTTTAGGATTATAGGGGTGTGGCGCCAGGCCCAGCCATATCATAGAGCTGTGATTTGCCTGCTGTAAGTTTGTTTATCACATTGGATTCTACCTCCTAACAGACCCGTGGACGGTCATATTTTGGTGGACAGAGTAGAAAAGAAAGGGTCAGCAGCAGCCAGGGTGCCTCTCGAAAGGTCAGGCCTGGCCGGGCTGCAAGAGAACTAGGGTCCTTCAAAGGGGTGGGGTGGGAGCAGGAGAGAGTGGAGGGGAAAGGGCTGGCCCTGTCTGTCTTCTCAAATGTCGAGCCCACCCGGCCGGCTCTGTGGCTCAAGGCTGAGATGGGAATCGCAGTCCTCTCACTTTCTGCTAACAGATGTTGTGTCTCCAAGTCACTCCATCTCAACTGCAGTTTTGCAGATTTGCAATCTGAGTAAAATCCCTGGTATCGAAAGAAGGTAAAGTCAAAAGACTGTTTACGCTGAACTGTGATCAACTCTCTCAAGACTTATCTTTGTGTTTGCTTTCTATTTCGTGTCATCTTTCAGTACTCCCTGTTCATAATGAGCTTTAGTGACTCTCTAATAGAAAGATGCTAACTAAAGGTTATTAACAGGAAAGCATTGCACACATATCATTTATTCTTTTTTTAGTTTTAATTATTTTCTATAATGTGCTTTTATTGGTTCATTAGTCCCACATAATAATGTACATTATTCTTTTTTTATTTTAAACTAAGGATTGAACTCAAGAGTATTCTACCACTGAGCTACACCCTCTGCACCCCCTTTTTTTTTTTAATTTTGAGACAGGATCTTGTCAAGTTGCCCAGGCTGGCCTTGAACTTAGGGATCCTCCTGCTTTAGCCTCCCAAGTAACTAGAATTATAGGCATGTGACACCACACCCAGACATATAACCTATTTTTTAAATCATGTATCTATATTTTACTTCTTTCCACAAACAATTATAGATAACTTTATAAGAAAAATCATTTGATTGGTATATACACACATACCAATCATACAAATTATATACAAGGTAGACAGAAAAATCATGATTATGATGTAAAAATTTTTAAATTAGTACACTATAACTGAGCATTAAGAATGGCTTTGAGTATCTGGGCAATTGAAGCAAAACCAGAAAGAGTATTATGTTATGTGTTATCTTGAAGCAAGAACAATGGCCTGAATGTCTCTATGTCAGGGGCAGTTCTTTCATCTTACCACAGATCAAATTAAGACAAATCCTATTAGTTTAGGAAATGTTCCCAGTCCCCCTGTCTTATTTCAGTCATTAGAACTAGTTAAGATATATTTCATGAACATTCTCTTATGTCTTTAATCCTTACTTATCTCTCCAAACTCATAGCAACTCCAGACTTAGAGACATTGTAGCTGAGCCTGGCCCCTTCACCTGCAGTCACACACCTTGTCCCAGAAACCTACAGCACGTTCCCAGAAGCATTCTCTTAATGCACTAGGTTATACGTGGGGATTAAGAGATGAAAGGTGAGGCTACATATCCTAACTTAATCTTCTGATAGGTCTGCTTAAGAAAACGAAAGACATTTCAGTTGACCAAAAGTAAAATAAAATAATAAAATTACACATACTGGATTTCTAAGAAAGGACAAAAGGTTCTATGGTCAGATCTTTTTGACAGTAAGTAAAATTGATAACCAAATAGGTGAATGGCCTTATTTGCAACTCCTTTTTATCCACGAGATAGAAAAATAGAAGGGCTCAGCGAAAGAAAAAAAAAAAAGAGCCTAGAGATGAAATGGATTTTGTTGCCACTAAGCTGGTTTACAAGAAATGCAGTAATCTGATGCTCAGAGGCCAACTCTCTTAATAATGGATGTATCAGCGTTTAGTGGACTATAGAAAACGTATCCCCGGCCAGACCTTGAGCCTTGCAAATGGCTTTGGGAGTCTAGAAGAAACCTAAGAGATCATCTCCCCTTGTGTGTGCAACACACAAGCTTCTCTAACCCAATTAGGTAACTGACTCTTTCAAAACAAAGAGTTTTCAAATTACTCTAAGAAGTTGCAGCCTCCAGATTCAAATCTCAGAGTCCTCACTAATGGCTCATTTCTCCCATCTGCAGGACTCAGCACGCTGCCTGACGTGAAGTATTCTGCTGGCAGAGCTGCCCGAAGATTGTTCCTCAAGTTTAAATAAAACAAAATAAAATGGTAATTCCAGGCAGGATTGTTTCAGGCAATTACTAGAAGGAGATTTTGTTTAGCACTGCTTAAACTATTCTGTTATTGTAGAAAATAACAGAATAACTCACTACTGAAACTTTTCTCATTTGCTGTCATTTTTTCCCTTGCCAGAGAATGCAAGATTAGCAAAAGCTGGTATACACAATAAATTTGTGGTTAACACATTTTCCTGAACCTGTCCTTCTGAAGAATCATGTTGAGAAAGTGAAATGTTATGACTAAGCGCATGTGATTTGTTTTGGATGCCTTTATGTTCTATTTCAGCTTAGAGTTTTCTGTCCCCAAAGCCAAGATTTGTTTTATAAGCTAGCTTGCTTGCTTGCTTGCTTGCTTGCTTGCTTTCTTCTTTCTTTTTTTGTGGTACTGGGAATGAAACCCAGGGGCATTCTACCTCTGAGATACACCCTCAGCCCTATTTTTTATTTTGAAACAAGGTCTCACTGAGTTCCAAAGGGCCTCACTAAGTAGCTGAACCTGTCTGTGAATAGCGATCCTCCTGTCTCAGCCTCCCAAATGCTGAGATTACAAGCATGCGCCACCACGCCCAGTTTGTTTTATAAACTTTCTAATGCCCTACAAGTATATATTCAAGAAGCAACGTGGGAAATAGATCTTTTACATTTTCTACATTTAATATTTTTATAGTTCATTTAATAAAGCTTTCAAGTACTAATCTGAACCATATCTAAAAGTTCTATGACTAGTTAACTCTTCCACCAACTGAAGTAGAAACTGGCTGTGGAAAAAGGACAAAAAAAATCCTTTCTATGACCCAGGAGGCTTGTGTGTTCTAGTAGCATCCATGAAACTGTGGAAGGTGTCATAGTCTATTTTGCATTACTATAACATAATACCACAGATTGAATAATTTATAAATAAAAGAAATATATTTCTTATAGTTCTAGAGCTAGGTCTAGTTCTAGAGCTAGAGAATCAAAGATCAAGAGGTCCATAGAAGTAGAGCTTGGAGGTAGAATGCCCATGAGTTCCAGGTAGAATGCCCATGGGTTCCATCCCCAGCACCCCCACCAAAAACAAGAGGCCCACAGAAGGATAAGAGGGCAGGAGGGGCTGAAGTAGCTTTTTGACAAGCCCACTCTCCATAACTAACCCACAGCCACAATAATAGCATTAATCTATTGAAGAAGGAAGACCCTTCAAGACCAAATCATCTCTTATTAGCCCTCACCTCCCCAAACTGCTGTATTTTTTAAAAATATTTTTATTGGTGCATTATATTCATACATCATATTGGGGTAAAAGTATTGGGGCTTAAATTTAAAACATATGGCTGGGCATGGTGGCGCACACTTGTAATCCCTGCGCTTGGGAGGCAGAGACAGGAGGATCGCGCATGTTCGAAGCCAGCCTCGCTGGCTTAAGAGACCCTGTTTCCAAATTAGTGTATCCCGGAGGTGGAAGGGTTCCATTCCCAGTACCACCAAATAAATAAACAAACAAACAAACAAATAAATAAAACATATGAATTCAGGGGACACATTCAAACTGTAAAAACAGGTTAACTTGGTAGCTTAGTATTGGGTAAATTCTAGGTCACTCACAATTCTTGACAACCATCACTGAGTTATGCTAATCTGCTGTTTTATTGAGACCTGGACTGATATGGTAATGTGTTTTCTCTTTCTTGTTCTTCAAATCAGGAATATATATTAATGAAAATGACCAAAATCTCATTTTCATTTTTTGATTTTTACCTATCACAATAATAACTTATGACTCTTGATCATAAATGTGACAATACAACAAAAAATACAAATGATATAAATGCACAAGATAGGAACTGGATATCCTTGCCAAATCTTTTGGAGTGGCTTTTAATGGGAACATAACCAAGAAGAACTCACTTTTAACAGGAATACTTTCTGTCCGTGGCATGACTGACAGCTGTCACCTGACCGTAAGATATTTGTCTCATTTATGGCACACAGAAGCGAACACATTAGGCGAATTAAATTCTCCCTGAAATGTGGCATTGCTAAATTGCCCGTGGCTGGCTTGATGGCAGTGCCCTCACAAAATAATGAATTCCGCCTAAGCCTGGAAAACCCAGCCTTGGCAAAGGCTTCTCAACATTTTCGGCCTCATTCGTTACATGGGGTACGTCCTCCAAAGCTTCATTAGCAGCTGGAGGTGGAGACGGTTTAGCAGGCCACGCAATTGTCCTTTCATGGCCAGGTCATGCCTATCAGAGCCTGTTCTGTAAAACGTGGCAACGCGACACAGCTTTCAGCTCTGTAAAAAACTCTCGCCCAGCAAAAATGCCAATTTTTAAAAATTCCAATGGTCTTGTGTCTTGGTTCTATGCTACTTTGATCACTGTATTTTTCTTAGTACTTATTTTGCTATCTAAAAGCTTTCCTCTAATTTGAGGTTAGTTTTATTTTAGCTTTGACACCAGCTTGCTTTCTGTGGACTATGTTTGAAGAATTGCTCCACAAGGTAGAATGAGCAACATTTTCTGTCTCGAGCAATAGCTACAGCTTTGTGGTTTTCAAAGTACTTTCACACAAAAACTCACTTGGTTCTCTCTACCTCCCTATAAGGCAGACAGAGAGTAGCTCTGGGGTCAAATATGAGGTCTAATAACTTAGTCTTTAAGTCTCTCTTTCTCTCACTCATGCTGGGGATGGAACCCTTATATATGCTAGGCAAGTGATCAACCATGAGCTATACCCCTAGCTCAATCTTGAACTATGAAATAAGGATTATAGCTGGGTGTGGTGGCACACGCTTGTAATACCCGCACTTGGGAGGCTGAGACAGGAGGATCACACAGGTTCGAAGCCAGCCTCAGCTACTTAGTGAGGCTCTCAGCAACTTAGTGAGACCTTGTTTCCAAATAAAATATAAAATAGGTCTGGGAGTATAGCCTGGCAGTAGAAAGCTCCTGGGTTCTGCCCCCAGTACCACCAAAAATAAATAAATAAATAAATAAATAATAAGGATTATAGAAGGACCCACTTCATAAAGGTATTCTAAGAAATAATGAGTTAATACATATAAGGCATTAAGTTTGGACACATATTAAGCACTGAGTAGGAGTTAACTATATTTTTTGTCAAAAAGTTTTTAAGAGCTGGGCATATGTAATCCCAGTACCTGGGAGGCTGAGACAAGAGAATCTCAGGTTCACTGCAGCCTCAACTACTTAGTGAGGCCCTCTGCAACTTAGTCAGACTCTGTTTCAAAATAACGAATAAAAAATAGGGCTGGGGGTATAGTTCAGAGGTAGAATGCTCCTGGGTTTTATCTCCAGTAACACACACACACACACACACACACACACACACACACACCCATGTTTGTCAGTGAAGAGTAAAGCTTTAAATGATGAGCTTTAAATTCTCTTTTAAGAATTTCACCAGATAAAACTTTACTGACCATCTTGACACCTATCTTCTTAAATTTCACCCTCCTTCCTATAAAGCTCCATCTCTTGAAATGTCCATTCTTTGATCTACTGGAATTTCTCCTGACCCCAATCCTCTCATTCATCTTGAGACATTAGGAGCAAAAAGAAAAGAAGGAAACTGACAACTTGGACTTTCAACAGGAGGCCTGAGTGGCCTCGCACCTCGCAGATCATTGTGTTACTCCAATCAGCAGCCCCGCTCTGGTTCCCCATCTTCCAACATCCACCTTACTCGACAGAGGTTGGCCTTGTGAGTTCTCAAGAGAAAATAGAGTTTACAGTTTGTTCGCTGTTTCCATGAAAGCTGCGGTGGATATCTTTGTGCATACACCACTATGTAGGTGAGGATTCCTACAAGGTCAAACCTAGATGTAATAATGCTGTGTTAAAGAGAATGTGGACTTATAATTCTACCAGGCGCTGCCAAAATACTCTCTATGGATATCATATCAACTTACCTTTCTACCATCAATATGCACGAATGTTCCCTGGATGTGAAATGTTTCCCTCCATCCTCCCACTTTTGCCGAAGCTTGGCCAATTAGATAAGAAAAAACGGAATCCTAGACTTTTTGTTAAAGCCTTCTCACTGCCTCCTGGCTGACAGCACACTTTCCCAGGAGCTGTATCTCGTCTTCTAAACTGGTACTGGACTTTGGCTCCCAACAGACTGCTCATCACTTTATGTTCTCTTATATAAATTCAAATATTGTCTGCTGTCTGTTTTTCCTCATGTTCCTCCTCCTAGAATAATGGAGCCAACCCAAAACAGGTCCAAACTCCTCATTCTCAATTAAGTGTTGGATATTAGAAAGTGGATGTGCTCCTCAGAACTCAGCCTTATAACCAATTCATTTATCTGAATCCTGGTCCTCACTTCCTCCAGCACAGCAGCTGGGGGGTCAGCATATCTCAAAGCCAATATTCAAGTTATGATGAGGTTAACTACGTATCTTAATTAACTCTTCTAAACTGATTTCTTCCTTGTCTCTTATTGTTGCTTAAAAGGTCAAAGAATTCTCTTATTGCCTTAAGCTTTGTTTTTTTATTTTTTGTCACTGTTGTTAGTTTTGTTTAGTTTGAGAGTTTGTGTCTGTGCGTATGTGTCTGTGTGTGTGTGTGAGAGAGAGAGATTGATTGATTGTTATTTCTGCTGATTTGGAGCTTACACTTATTAATACTATTAAAAACTGAATGGTTTAGATGCTTCCACAATTAAATGCACACTGTTATTATTGGATGAAAGACCAAAATATCCAGAAACAGCAGGACTCCTATTTCTGCATAGGCAAGAAGTATTAGAGTTGGCAGGGACTCAGTGCCTGAGACACACAGTGTTTTAGTTCCTGTGGTTTCAAACTGTCATAAAACAGTTTCTGTAACCCTAATCTGTATCTCACCAATAATAATCAATGATGCTGTCTTAAAACTTCACCGAGCAAGTCAGAACACAAAAGAGGACCAAGATTCAAGAGCAGGTGCTGTGGGAGAAGAGGAAAACAATTTTGCTTTCAGTTGGTCTGTTTAGCTGTGCTAATGCCCTCCACGGAACTGTCCATCACTGCCTCTCCTGGGCCAGACAAGAGACTGACCCCGTCACCCCGGCGACAAAGGGCAAACAATGCCAAATTCAATTTTAGCTGATCCTTGAAAGAAGCAGAAAGTATTTTTCAAGAAGCCTGTTGTGAGCACCACATGAACCCCACATTTCTCATTTCTGACACATTAACACTTTATGATATAAAGTAGAAAGCAAAGAGAGTAAGATAAAGAGAGCGGAAATGTACAGATGTGTAAATACCATCTAGGTTCTCAGTGTCTGCTTCCAATCTCAGTTAAACCTCTTGCCTGGATCTGCTTTAAATTTCTTATATTCAGAGGCTGGGGTGAGTAGGTGTTTAGCATGCATGAGGCCCTGGCTTCAATCCCCAGCACCACCACAAATATAAAGATAAAAGTAAAATGAACTGTTGAATACAATAAAAAATTATATTTAAAAGTGATACTTTCCAGGCTGGGAATATAGCTCAGTGTTAGAGTACTTGCCTAGCATGCACAAGGTTCTGGGTTCAATCTCTAGTACCGCAAAGGAAAACAAAAAAAGTAAAGAAAAAGGAATACTTTTCCACTCAGGGCATGAACATTGTTTTTCTTCAGGTACTGGGGATTGAACTCAGGGGCATTCTACATCCAAGTTATACCCCCAGGCCTTTTATTTAATATTATATTTTTAGATTTTGAAACAAGGTCTTACTAAGTTGCTTAAGTTGGACTTGAACCTACAATCCTTTTGTCTCAGCCTCCTAGGTACGAGGATTATAGGTATGCATCACCATACCAGGATTGGGCATACACATTTTTCAATGGGAAAAAACTCAGGTATTTATGCATGGCACATTTAGTTTTCAGAAAGATTTTTAAATAAAATTTTAAAGTTAAAACTTTAACTTAAAAATTTTAAATATTTATTTATTTATTTATTTATTTATTTATTTATTTGGTGGTAATGGGGATTGAACCCGGCCCTATTTTTTATTCTTTATTTTGAAACAAGATCTCACTAAGTTCCAGAGGGCTTCACTAAATGAGGCAGACCACAAACCTGAAATCCTCCTGTCTCAGCCTCCTAAGTACTGAAATTACAAGCGTGCACCACCATGTCCAGCTTAAATTTTTTTTTTATTAAGTAAAAGTAAGCCAGACATGGTGGTGCACGCTTGTAATCTTAGTATTTGGGAGGCTGAGACTGGAGGATCTGGGTTAGCAGCCAGGCTCGGCTACTTAGTGAGGCATTCCTTAACTTAGTGAGACCCTGCTTCAAAATAAAAAACAAAAAAATTGGGCTGGGGGTGTAGGTCGAAGGTAGAATGCCCCTGGGTTCAGTCCCCAGCACCACAATAAAAAATAAATAAAAAATAAAAAAAAGGAAAAGGAAAAGGAAAATGATGTTCTCCAAAGCCCAGAAATCTTGTATTTGTCAACAATCTAATATCTAATGGACATCAGGCATAATTAGTTGACTCCTGTCCTAGTTCAGGTCCTCTGAGAAACAGATGCTAAGGTGAAACTAGATGTATCAGAGATGAATTGAGAGAAGTGGCAGTGGAGGGTAAGGTCACAGGGGAACAGGAACAGGAGGAGAGAGCTTTTGGCCACAGTGTCAGTCTGACATCTGTGAAAGGAGAGAGAAGTGGAAAGTGGACAGAGGAGGAGTGGTACTTTGCAGGACCATTTTGAGGAGGTCTTGGCCAAGCTTGTGAGGAGTCCCAGAGCAGAGATTGCCTGCCGTGGCAGGCATCAGCAGGGTGGTGTGGCTTTCGTATCCTGCCATGCTTAGCCATCAGCTAACAGCAGCTTAGGGTGAGCACAGCCTTGCATGAGGCCTGCAGCAGATCCACGGGTCCAAAAGCTCCAGGCTGACTGACAATGATCTTCCTGGCAGCAGTTTCTCTTGTAGAGACATCTGAACAGTACACCGCCCTGTGCGGCTACAGCTTCAGAGATGAGTGGCTACTTTCAGTCATTTTTGGAATAAGATGGGTATGCATAGATACAAATGTAAGTATGCACTAGCCCTTTAGATAAATAAGTAACGTGGATAAATTTTGCTAATAGATCCAAGTGAAATCTTGTTTTTTAATGGGAAATTCAAGATTCTACAAATCTCTGAAGAATTTTATCTATTTTATTTATTTTATTATTTTGTGTGCGTGTGTGTGTGTGTGTGTGTGTGTGTGTGGTGGTGGTGGTGGTACTGGAGGTGGAACCCAGGGGCTTTCTACCTCCAGGCTATATTCACAGACCTATTTTATATTTTATTTGGAAACAGGGTCTCACTAGGTTGCTGAGAGCCTCACTCAGTAGCTGAGGCTGGCTTTGAACCTGCGTGATCCTCCTGTCTCAGCTTCCCAAGTGCAGGGATTACAAGCATATACCAACATGCTTGGCCAAATCTCTGAAGAATTTTAAATATTGGTTGTGAATGGATGATAATTTCTCAACCTGAAACACGGTTAGAAATTTTTAGTCAAAGATAAGACCATGGTGTTCAGGTGATACAATTTGGGCTCAAGTCTATCTTACAGAACATACTCTGTGATTATTACCTTAATTTTTTAATGTATTACTGGTATAGACGTGCTTAGAAACCAATCTAATCTCTACTCTGGAATATAGAGAAAGAGCTAATACTGTAGGAAGGCCATATGGAAGCCCTTGATAGTCCCCCTGGACCATCCTAGACAGTAAACTAAACTCAATTGGCTATATCTTTGGAAGAATTGCCAAGACTAATGCCATCACCAAAGACTTAAGATTCAGCCACATGTGGTGGCACATACCTGTAATCTCAATGCTTGAAAGACTGAGTCAGGAGGATCACAGTTTCAAGGTCAGCCTCAGCAACTTAGCAAGGACCTTATCAATTTAGCAAGACCCTGTTCCAAATTAAAAATAAAATAGGGCTAGGAGTGTATCTCAGAGGTAGAATGTCCCTGGGTTCACACACACACACAAATGCAGATATGTTGATTCCTAGTATTCCCATTTAATTTGCCTGTGCAGAAGGTAGATTCATCCTGAGTAATAATTATGGATTATTGCAAACTTAGCAATGTCAACTGCAATGGCTGTTCTACAGGTGATAACTTGAGTGAATTGACACAAATGTCTGGCATCTGGTTGGCAGCTATTGATCTTACAATGTTTTCCCCTTCAAACCATTCTACAGGGTCACTGAAAGTCTTCTGATTTCAGTACAGTACACCGTCGCTCTATCACCTGGGGCTACGTCACCTCTCCTGCTCTGTCATCTTCTGGTCCATAGCAATCTGGATCATCGTGACAGCCCATTGAACAACAAGTGTCCACCTTGTCTTTGAAATCACACTAAATTGTACCTGATGAGCAGGTAACAATCTTACACACATTACCTGTAGTAAATTTCCTCTGCTGTATTAACTACTGTGAATTCTCTTTTCCTATCTGGCACAACCCCAAATTGTACCTTCTATGTTTTTTTATGAGCTAAGCCAAAAAATTCCAGATAACTATGAAAGTCTGTTTCTCCGTAAATGTTATCTTTTATATGGCTGACATAATGGACTCATGATTGCCTTTGGCTCCTTCATGTGACACTGGAGTCAATTCCAGTACTCTGGTTAGTTTCATATCGTAATGGCCTCTTATGGATTGTGAAGCCCTAACCCCCAGCATCACAGAATGGGACTGAATTTGGAGATAGATGTTTAAAAGAAATGATTAAGTTGAAAGTAGGCTAGTCCCTAATCCAATCTGACTGGTGTTCTCATAAGAAGTAAAATTTGGAGACCCAGTGAGACACCAGGGATGTGTGTGAGCGGCACCCCGTGAGAAAGCGGCTCTCTGCGGGCCAGGGAGGGAAGCCTCAGAGAAACCAACCTGCTGCTACTTGATCTTGGACTTCCACGCTCCAGGACAGCGAGAAAAATGTCTGTGGCTTAAGCCACCCAGTCTGTGGTATTTTGTTATGCCCGTCCTAGAAAACTAACACACAGACTAAGATGGGGAAACATCATGTGGTTAGAAACCTTCAGTACTGAGAAGCGTAAGGGCGGTGAGATGAGGATGAACAGGACTTTGCCCTCCTGTCTGTTCTGGCGTTTGTGCATCAGTGTCAATGGTGTCTACCTGGACCCAAGCCTCCCCGCTGTCTTTCGACTGTTGATAACTCTTCTCTTATTTTGTTTTAATTTTTCATTTGACTCTTTCTTGTTCCGTCTCCAACTCTCTTTCAATAAACTAGATAATAGAAATGATACTTACTATATATGGCAGCTATTGATCTTACAATGTTTTCCCCTTCAAACCATTCTACAGGGTCACTGAAAGTCTTCTGATTTCGGTACAGTACACCGTCGCTCTATCACCTGGGGCTACGTCACCTCTCCTGCTCTGTCATCTTCTAGTCCACAGCAATCTGGATCATCGTGACAGCCCATTGAACAACAAGTGTCCACCT
This sequence comes from Muscardinus avellanarius, assembly GCF_963383645.1. Taxonomy (NCBI): domain Eukaryota; kingdom Metazoa; phylum Chordata; class Mammalia; order Rodentia; family Gliridae; genus Muscardinus; species Muscardinus avellanarius. The sequence continues at coordinate 77,102,248 of NC_137791.1, forward strand.
TGTCTTTGAAATCAAGCTAAAAGTCTTCTGATTTCTATAGTCCTAAGAGCTTTACTTCCATAAACTCATTTAGAGCTAACAATGATCTTAGGAGGTAGTTACCACTTTTTATCTTATTTTACAAATGGGGAAGTAAAAAGACAGTGATGTTAAATAACTTGCCCAAGTCAGGTGAAATAATACAGGTTTGTAAATCCCAGTACTTGGGAGGCTGAGACAGGAGGATTACAGGTTTGGGACCAGCCTCAGCAACTTAGCAAGACACTCAGAGAAATCCTGTTTCAAAAGTAAGAGTGGGGCTGGGGGTGTAGCTTAGAGATAGAAAGCCCATATTCAATCCCCAGTACTAAAAAGCAAACAATAACAAAACAACAAAAACCTTGCCCCAGGTACATTGTTAGCAAGTGACAGAGGTGAGATTTGAGCCAAAATAATCTGGTAATATTATAAATAATAAAAAATAATAGTTTGTGTTCTTACTACTACACTATTCCATACTTAATAAAAGGGAAGGATACCTATCTCAGTACATTTATACTACTATAACAAAATACTTGAGAGTGGAAAATTTATTTAAAAAACAAACCAGTTGTTTATTTCTCACATTTCTGCAGGCTAGGAAGCCCACGACCAAGGTGCGGATAGGTTTGGTGTTGGGGAGGCCATTCCTCATGGATGGCACCTAAGTACCCACATACAACAGAAGGGCAAAAAGGCCTGGCTAGTTCCCTTGATTCTTTTTATAAGGTACTAATCCCATTCATGAGGGCTCCACCATCATAACTCAACTCTTAAATGCCCCACCTTTTAGCACTATCATAATGATGGGTCGGGTCCCTCTCTTCCCCCACAGGACCCTGCAGCAGGGACAGGGAGTGAAAACCCGGAAGCCAGAAGCAGAGATATCGTAAGACTCCAGGTGTCATGAGACTCCAAACATTATGAGACAGATTCCAGGCATTTCGAGACTCCAGATGTCACAAAAAAAATTGGCATTCCTACATCCCAAACTTCCACTCCCCCATCCCCCACCCCCTGCTGACCACATGGCTCTTGGTCCCTTTCTCCATGGTCGGCAGACCCGCCTGAAGGTTTGATTAAAGGCACCTAGTCTCACACAATAACTAAGCTGGTGTTTACCTTCTTCGTGATCCCCGCTCAATTTCAACATTACACACAGTAGGTCTCATGTTCCAACATATAAATTCAGAGGACACAAATGTACAGTATCTACTCAAAAATATTCTATTTTTACTGAACAATAGAAAATGGAGAGAGTACTTTGTATTTTATTCCTAAATTAACATCACATGGGGGCTTATATAGCCCTCAGAACTTTTCCTTGGGCAAATAATATTAAAATGCCATCTCTTACAGTAATAGTTGAAGTTCATACACATAAAATCCAGATGCAATCATAACTTCTCATAACTTCTAAGTTCAGATTTAAAATCCTAATGATAAATGAGTAAGAGCCATGCCTTGATAATGTAACAAACATTTTCATAAGAGCAAACTCTCTTCAGTCTTCACAAGTTCATTCTGGATAAGAAAAAGCAGTACATTATCCATGCTTTGCAGATGAGGAAAATGAGTCCAAGAGAGATTGGCCACCAGCAAGGCAATAAGGCCATTGTGAGGTACGTTTTGGCACCAAGTTGCAGGGTTCCCAGCATCTTTGTATCACTCCTGCTGCTCCTTAGAGATCTCAAGCCGGCCTAATCATGCTGTCTAGCATCTGCAAGCTGGTAACATCACTTTAGCAAAAGCCCTGCAGCTTTGGAGGGAGCTGTGCCCCTGGACCCCGGGTGTTTTCTGTGCCTTTCTGTAGGTTGCATCATGACTCAGCACTAGTGAAAGGAAAAAGAGGGCTCCCTGCACCAGATCTGGCTGTGTGATTTCCTTCCATTGATCCCCCCGCCCCCGGCCCCCGCAGGAGTACAGCTCCAACTTGATCCTGCTTGGTGAATGAGGCATAAGGGCAAATCGAAGACTGCATAAAAAGCTCCCTGCCTGAGCGCTGTCACACCGGCTCAACCTAGGCTCCCCCCACAACCTTGGCAAGCGGAAGACTCCTTTGTCTTCAGACATGACAAGAGGGGAGAAAAATCCCAACTATTCGGCTGTGTGGCATCATTCAAGCATGCCTTAATGGGGAAGGTCTAATGAGGAATGTAGTCTTTGAAAGATTCAGCCTTCGAAACGGGCCGCATGTTCTCACTGTACAATTCCACACAATTATAACTAATAGGATTCAAACAACAAATCGGAGATTATGTTACCATTTTACCCAGTTTGATGGCGGTGGACACTTCCTTTCTTTACTGGTCATGTTCAAAGAGATCTTGGCCTGTTATTATAATCAAATGTGGAGGAGAAAACATCCCTATTCTTCCTGGAGTCTATGGAGGTAGCAGGAATTCGAGAATAAAAGAAAAGGCAATTTTAAACTACCAAAAGAACTGCAGCTGCGCTGGGCCCTCTCTACCCGCCCCCTTCTCTCCCGCTGTTGACCTATTAATGGATTTCTACTCCTGAGCTGCACTCAACTTTCACAGGGAGCTGGACCAAAAACCGGTTTTGAACATTTTCCCAAACACAGGACACTGTATTTTTGTAAGGTAAAATTCACTAAGAATTATTCCCCTGTAATTTCTTCACAGATACATTCAAAAGCATACACCCCCAATATTGTATTTCATACCTGGTAAAAATGCTTCCAGTTTAAAAAAAAAAGATAAACAGGACTATAGTATTTCAAAAGTATTTGTGTGATGAGAGAATCCTATGGCATGTAAACTAGAGCTCAATTGAAATATTTTAAAGTATATGTGTAGATGGGAAAGGGAAATGTGGATAAACATGATTGAAAGCAAATTTTTTTACTTTTTTTTTTTTTTTTTGCACTAGAGGTTGAAGCCAGGGACATTCTACTTCCGAACTATATCCCCAGATCTTTTTATTCTTTATTTTGAAACAGAGTCTCGCTAAGTTGCTGAGGGTCTCATTAAGCTATCTAGGCTGGCCTTGAATTTACAATCATCCTGTCTTAGTCACTCAAGTACTGGGATGATAGGCAGGTGCCACCACACTCAGCTAAATTTTCCTAATTTTAAAAGGCCATCATGAATAGATGGATAATGTGAAGTTATTGCTTAGTCAATATAGAATTTCAGTTTGGGAATATGAAAAATTCTGGAGCCAGACAGTGGTGATGGTTGCACAACAATATTTTAATGCTGATGAACTATACACTTAAAAATGGTAAATATTGTCAGCCATAGTGGTGTAAACTTGTAATCCCAGAGACTCCAGAGGCTGAGGCAGGAGGATCACAGGTTCAAGGCCAGCCACTACAGTTTAGCAAGATCCTGTCTCAAAATAAGAAATAAAAAAGGCTGGGGATATAGTTCAGTGGTAGAGTGCACCTAGGTTCATTGCAAAAGAGAGGGGGGGAGAGAGAGAGAGAGAGAGAGAGAGAGAGAGAGAGATGGAAATATTACATGATATAAATTTTACCACAAAAAGTCATCTTTTTTTTTTCAGTACTGGGGATGGAACCTAGGGGCCTTCTACTTCTGAGCGACACCCCAGTGTTAGATGAATTAGGTTCTTACTTCATATGCCCCCCCAATAAGCTAAGTTTCCTGAAAGGCCCTGGTCTGACCAGTTAAGCTACCATCACCCTCTGACGGCACCTGGTCACTTACCTGGGAGACCTGCCCCCTCCTGGTTCCCTTGGCCAATCAGTGAAAGGGACATTCCCCAATGACCCCGAGCCAATTACCTGGCCGCACGATACCCTCCCATGGGACTCTAACCAATTAATTCAAAGGACATTTCTCCTAGCCTATTAGCCCCCAATTCGTAACCCAACCCCCTATATAACACTGATCCCAGCACATGCTCTCTCTCTTCCTGGATTCTTCTCTCTCTCTCTCTCTCTCTCTCTCTCTCTCTCTCTCTCTCTCTCTCTCTCTCTCTCTCTGTTTCTTCCTTTCATACCGGCCCCTCCAATAAATCTCTTGGCTACAAGGTGGTCTTTGTCCTTTCACCCAGGCCTATTTTTTATTATTTATTTTGAAACAGGGTCTTACTGAATTGCAAAAGGCCTAAGCAGCTGAGGCTGTCTATGAACCGCTATCCTCCTGTCTCAGCCTCCCAAATGCTGGGATTACAAACGTGCCCCACCATGCCCGACTCCGTTATTGTTTTTTAATTAACAAAGTCCTTCACTCCATGATTATATGCTTATTATAGAAACCCCAGGTAAAGGTAGAAATGAGTGGACATTATAAATCATTTAAGATCCCACTACTCAGACACAATCGCTTCAGTGACTTTTAATACTATTGTATGTATACCTCCCAAATTTTGTCAAAAATATATATTTAGCCCAGCTCCGTGGTCTGTGCCTATAATTCCAGCTTCTTGAAGCTGGAGAATTGAGAGTTTGAGGTCACCCTGAGCAATATAGGAAACCCTGCTTCAAATAAATAAATAACCTAACAGATTAAAGTATATAGAGATATTAATATATAAATATTAATGTATTCAAAACTGGTATCATACTAAGACATGTGTTTTAGCAATCTGCTTCTCACTCAAAATATGTGATATAAATATATGTTATGTTTCTTTTTTTCTTTACTTTTATTTATAAGTGGAATATATTGAAAATGGTATACATTTAGACTGTGCTTGGTGCTCTCTCCCCCCCCCATCTCCTTTCCCCCTCCCAACAATGAGTGTCCAGATTAACCATGCTGTATTCATACTTGTACACATATTCAGATGTAGCTCCTCCATTAATCAACCTCAGCCTTCTTCATCTCCTAATCTTCCATTCTAGCTTTGCTTAGATTTCCCCTCCATTATCTGGAGTCCCTCTGGTATCCCCAATACTCCCTAGTTTGGGCATATTAGAGAAAACATATGTCCCTTCTCTTTCTGTGCTTGGCTGGTCTCACTTAACATAATGTTCTCCAGATCTTTCCATCTTCTTGCAAATGCCATGATTTTGTTCTTCTTTATAGCTGAATAGAATTCCATTGTCTGTATTTCCCACAATTTTGCAATCCATTTATCTGTTAATGGAGATCTGGCTTGTTTCCATATTTTGGCTATTACAAACTGTGCCACGATGAACACGGGTATACATATGTTACTGTAGTTCTTTGATTTCAATCCCTTTGGAAAAATACACAGGAGTGGTAGAGCTGGATCATACGGTGGATCTATTCCCAGTTTTCTAAGAAATTTCCACACTGATCTTCATAGCAGCTAAACTAGTTTGCACTCCCACCAACAGTGTAAAAGAGTTCCTCTTTCCCCACATCCTCACCTTGATTTCTTTATATTTGCCACTCTGATTGGGGTTAGATGGAATCTCAGAATAGTTTTGATTTGCATCTCCCTGATGGCTAATGATGTAGAACATCTTTTCATGTATCCATTGGCCATTTGTATCTCTTCTTTTGTGAAGTGTCTATTCAGTTAAGGCTATACTTTCAGGGATCATTTCTATAGTATGTTACTAGTCATACATCTTAATGGGATAAAAGATTTGTGGAAACATACATGCACACATTATCCAATTAGCCCATACCCAATCCCCATCTCATTCCCTCCCCATCCCTCCTTCCCATGTTTGGCTTAATGACTTATTTTGATATGTTTAAGTACATCATGTGCTTTAGAGTTTCCCTCTTCACCCTCCCATCCCCTGAGTTAGGTCGCCTTATTTGGTTCTCTATAGGATCTCCTTCTTCATCTAGAATTCCTCCTGTTACCCATTTCTCCCTAGCTTTGGCATATTAGGGAAAGCATCCGATTTCTTATTTTTTGTGACTAACTAATCTCACCTAGCATAATGTTCTCCATTTCCATCCATTTCCCTGTAAATAACATAATTATGTTTTTCTTTATGGATGAGTAAAATTCTGTTGTGTACATATCCCACAGTTTTGTAATCCATTTATCTGTTGATGGACATCTTGGCTGTTTCCATAGTTTGGCAATGGTGAATTGTGCAGCTTGCTCCAGTCCTTTACCTTGAGTTTGTTACTCTCTTTACTTGTAAACTATGTTTCTTGTAAACAGCAGATGGATGGATTCTGGGTTTTAATCCATTTTTGCCACTTTATGTCTTTTTATTGGGGAATTGAGGCCATTTACATTCAGTGTGATTATCAAGAGATAACTTTTAATTCCTAACATGTTAAGATTTTATTTCTGTTTGAAATACTGCTTATTCTTTGCTTAGTTGTCTGCTGGATGGAAAATCTTGTTTCTCTGGTTCTGACGTGTATTACCTATTTCTTCTTTGTAGTTAATCTCTTTGAGTATTTTCTCTAGCACTGGTTTTGAAGACATAAATTCCTTCAGTTTCTGTTTGTCATGGAAGCTTCTTATTTTCCCATCTAATTTGATAGAAAGTTTTGCTGGGTAGGAAATTTTTGGCTGGAAGTTGTTTTCTTTCAGAGTTTGGAATATGTTACTCCAGGCCCTTCTGGCTCTCATGACTTGGTTTGGGAAGTCTGGAGTGATTCTAATTGGTTTGCCTCTGAATGTCACTTGGCCCTTTGCTTTTGTTGCCTTTAAGAGTCTCTGCTTGGCTTCCACATTGGTCATTTTGACAATTATGTGGCGTGGGGATCCTCTTCTCCGATCCTGTCTAAAGGGAGTTCTATAAGTTTCCTGGACCTGTGTATCGACCTCTTGCTCTATGTCTGGAAAATTTTCTGCTATTACTTCCTTGAAGAGATTGTTGATCCCTTTGGTTTCACTTTCTTTTCCCTCCTCTATTCCAATTATTCTTAGGTTAGCTCTCTCTTAAAATGGGCCCATATTTCTTCAATATCAGATTCCTGCTGTCAGATATTTTTTTCTAGATTAGAAACTATGCGTTTATTTTTGGTTTGCTCATCTTCTAAGAGTGAGATTCTGTTCTCCATGTGTTCTAATCGGTTTTTTGTGCTTTGAATTGAGGCCTTTACTTCATTGATTGCATCCTTTATCTCTTTTTGGCTCTCTCTGAGTTCTTTTCGAAGCACCTCTATTATTTCTACAGTTATTTTCCTGATTTGATCTTCTAGAAATCTCTGATTTTCTGTTTTATGGGGTTCTGATGTTGTGGGGTTGTGGGCATTTATTGCTCCAGTGTTATTCCTCTTTCCCATGATTTCGGATGTTTGTGCCTTCTCTGGGTTCTTCCCTTGGGTCACTATGACTTCACTTAAGGTGTTCTGGATCTCGAGTCAGTAGTATCTCAGACCCCACTACTCCTTTACTGGGTTTTATCATAGAGTCTCTGACCCAGAGAGTCGATAGAGGCTGCTTTAGACTGTGGGGGGTGCCAGGTTGCACGTTCTCCTATGGTGTGATATCTCTGCCACCGCCCCTCCCCCACTGGGTCAAGTCCCAGGGAGTACAGTACTGGGATTTCTCCTCTGTGGTCCGCAATTTGACTCACTGTTCTTGAGTACGCAGATGTAGCTGTACTGGCCTCGCTGAATTCGGTGCTGCTGCCGCTGGTGGCAATATGGCGCCGCTGCTATGCCCTCGGCTGTGGGGCTGGTGTTTTTCTTCTTGGTTTTGATTTCCACTCTGAATCCCTGCAGCGTGTACTGAGCTCAGCCACTGGGAGCTTTAGATGCTCTCTGCGCGGAGAAATCCCGCCTGGCTGTTCCGCAGTGGCTCACCTCGGCTTGCTGTAGCCGTCCCGTGAATTCGCCAGTGCCGCTGGCAGTATGGCACTGCTGCCGCGTCTGCCGCGTCCTCGGGCGTGAGGCCGGTGTATCTCCTCTGTGGCTCTGTTCTCAGTCCGCTTTCTCTCTGGAGCCTGGTGATTTTTTGTTTCACTGGTGATGGTGTTTTCTGGCTATGAAAGGCGCTTATTTTGTGGTAATGGAGATTTGTTGTTAGTGGGGCTCTTAAGCCCCGCTTTTCTCGGTCGCCATCTTCCCGGAAGTCTGGATACTTGCTATTACTTCTTTGAAGAGGTTATTGATCCCTTTGGTTTCACCTTCTTTTCCCTCCTCTATTCTGATTATTCTTAGGTTAGCCCATTCTTAAAATGGGCCCATATTTCTTCAATGTCAGATTCCTGCTGTCAGATGTTTTTTCTAAGTTATAAATTATGCATTTGTTTTTGGAGTGATCATCTTCTAGGAGTGAGATTCTATTCTCCATGTGGTCTAATCAATTGTTTATACTTTGAATTGATGCCTTTACTTCAATGATTGCATCCTTTATTTCTTTTAGACTCTCTCTAAATTCTTTTCAAAGGTCCTGTATTATTTCTACAGTTATATTCCTGATTTGATCTTCTGGAGATCTCTGAATTTCTGTGTTATCAGGTTCTGATATTGTGGGGTTGTGAGCATTCATTGCTCTATTGTCGTTCCTCTTTCCCATATTTTCAGAAGTTTGTGCCTTCTCTGTGTTCTTCCCCGGGTCACCACGACTTCACTTAGGGTGCTCTGGATCTCAAGTCTGTGGTAATCTCAGCCGCCACTACTCCCTTACTGGGTTGTATCACAAAGTCTTAGACCCAGGGAGTTAAATCGAGGCTGCACGAGACTGTGGGAGTGCCGATCTGGGCGTTTTCCCATGGGGAGCTGCGACTAGGGTGTGGTATCTCTGGCACTGCTACTCCCTCACTGGGTTGGACTGCAAAATCTCAGACCCAGGGAGTTATCAAAGCTGAAGAAGTCCCTGAGTGTGCAGTGCTGGGATTTCTCCTTTAGGGGCCACAATTTCACTTATGGTTTTTGTGCGTGCTGAACTGGAGCTGTCCCGGGCATGGTGAACTCCCCACCACTGCTGGCAATATGGCACCACTGTCACGCCCTTGGCCGTGAGGCTGGCGTATTTCTTTTCTAGTTTTGAGCTTCGTTCTGAGTCCCTGGAAGGCGTGATGAGCTTGGCCACTGGGAGTTTTAGACATTCTTTGCGCTGAAAGAACTGCTGAATTACACCCGAATGATCCACAGCTGCTCACTTCAGCTCTTTGTTTACCTTTATTCTCTGGAGCCTGGTGCAGCATCCACGGCCGCAATGCGGGCTCGTTTCTTTTCTGGTCTCTGGTTCTTCTTCTGGTCTTCTTTTTCTCTGTCCCTTGTGTTTACATCTCTGCTGATAGTGTTTTGTGGCTATGAAAAGCGCTAATTTTGTGGCAGTAGAGATCGAGTGTTAGCAGGACTCATAAACATTGCTTTTCTCAGTCGCCATCTTCCCGGAAGTTTACATTTATTTTTCATCATCTGTCTCGTCATTTTTAGTGCCCTCACAGATAATGAACATAGTTAATGACAGATTTTTTTTCCAATTTTTTCCTCTTTTTGATATATCAGTGAATACTCTTGAACATACATCTCACATGATCATTTCTTTAGGATAAATGCAAATATATATAATTATTGAATACGTATTTTTTTGTGGTACTAGGGATGGAACCTAGGGACATTCTACCTCTGAGCTACACCCCTACCCCTATTTTTTAGTCTTTTTATTTGTTGAAACAGGGTCTCACTGAGTTGCGAAGGATCTTGCTATCTGTGAACTGCAATCCCCCAGTCTCTGCCTCTTGAATGCTGGGATTACAAGCATGTGCCACCACACCCAGCTGACTATGCATTTTTAACAGTTAATACTTGGTGCCCTCCAAATAAGATTAAGCCAATGTGTATTCTCATTGAAAACCTACAAAATTACTGCTATTGAATGTTATGTTATCACTCTTCCTCATTTTTGTCAAGGCTATCTTTGAACCTTCGATCCTCCGGTCTCAGCCTCCTAGGTACTAGGATTATAGGCATGCACCACCATACATGGTTTATGCTGTTATTTCATTAATTAAACATACACCTTCCATCCCTATGGAAAGGAATTGTACAAAGGCACAACTGCTTTGGAAAACCAATTTCTTAAAATGTTAAACATGGAATTAATATATCACCCAACAGTTCTACTCCTAAATGTGTACCCAGGAGAAATGAAAACAAATGTCTATACAAAGACCTATACTCAAGTATTCATGGCCTCATTATTTACAGTTGCCAAAGAGTAGAAAATCCTGAATGTCTATTGGCTCAATGAACAAAATGTGATACAGAATATAATGGAATATTATCTGGCAACAAAAAGAAACGGAATGGTCATATGTTACAACATAGACGAACCTCAAAAATACTATGTTCAGTGAAAGAAACCAAACTGAAAGAACTAATATTATGTAATTTCACTTATATGAGATGTTGTGGTAAGAACATTTTGTTGTAAAAGCTTTAGCTTTTATCTTTCTTGGACCCACATTATTTTAAAATCTCCTTCTGCCGTCATTGATGAAAATTAAAGCTCTTTTGGGCTGAGTGTAGCTCAGTGGTAGAGCACTTGCTAGTATGCTTGAGGGAGAAAGAAAGAAAGAAAGAAAGAAAGAAAGAAAGAAAGAAAGAAAGAAAGAAAGAAAGAAAGAGGGAAAGATGGAGGGAGGAAATAAAATTGTATTGATGTAACAGGTCCATTTCTAAACTGTCTATTTTTTTCATGTTTTCACAGGCTCTTCCTGTCTCAGGCTTTATCTAAGGCATTACATTTAGGTATCATTTATATATAGTAAAACACACAGATCTAAGGGTACCATTCAATAAGTTTTGACAAATGCATACATCCACTTAAGCTGTACTGCTAAGACACAGAATATTTCTATTACAGAAGAAAAATGCCTTGTGCCCTAGTCAGTCCCCAATCTCAAAGGCAATCATTTTTCTGATTTCTTTTGCCAATAATTAGTTTTTCCTATTCTAAAATTCACATAAATGGAATAATGTAGTGAGCATTTCATGTGTACCTCTCATTCAGCAGAAGGTTCTTGTAGTTCATCTATGGGATGTATAAATCACACTTTTAGGATTCCTTGCGTAATTAGGACTCTGCAGTGTTTTCTAAGACTTCATTCCATGTGGTCACTTTCCTCTACTGCATTAGATTTCAGTTAATTAATCAACACTGAATACTTAATATGGTAGGTAATAAATTACTTTATGGTTCTTAAATATTTTCTATAGTTTTTTTTCTTCTAATTTTATTACCAGAATAAAGATAGGGTTTTTTTCCCCTGTGCAATTCACTGATTTTTAAAAAATATATTTACAGAGTTGTACAACTTTTACCATTATCTACTTTCAGAACAAAAAAATAATAAATTTCTATCACTTTATACAAAAGAAACTTTGGAGCAGGGGGTATAGCTCAGTGTTAAAACATTTATCTAGCATGCATGAGGCCCTAGATTCCACTCAAACATGAAAGAAAAGGAAAGATGAAAGAAGGGACGGGAAGGAGGGGAGGAAATGGTGGCACATGCTTGTATTATCAGACTTGAAAGGCTGAGATAGGAGAATCACAGGTTCAAGGCCAGCTTCAGCAATTTAGAGAAACCCTCAGCAACTTAGTGAGACCCTGTTTCATAATAAAAAATAAAAAGTGCTGGGAATGTAGCTCATTGGTACAGTGCTCCTAGATAAATCACTAGAGGAAAACAGGAAGAATGAGAGGAAGGAAGAATAAAGAAACCCATAGTCATTCCTATAAATGGGAATGACTCCATTCCTATCCTTAGCCTAAGGCAACCATTAATCTACTTTGTCACTTTAGATTTGCCTCTTCTGGGCATCTTATTTAAATGGAATTATATAAGTTCTTTCAGTTTGGTTTCTTTCACTGAACATAGTATTTTTGAGGTTCCTCTATGTTGTAACATATGACCATTCCGTTTCTTTTTATTGCCAAATAATATTCCATTATATTCTGTATCACATTTTGTTCATTGAGCCAATAGACATTCAGGTTTTTTCTACTCTTTGGCAACTGTAAATAATGAGGCCATGAATACTTGAGTATAGGTCTTTGTATAGACATTTGTTTTCATTTCTCCTGGGTACACATTTAGGAGTAGAACTGTTGGGTGACATATTAATTCCATGTTTAACATTTTAAGAAATTGGTGTCTGATTTTTTGAAAGAGTTGCACCTTTGCATAATTCCCTTCCACAGGAATGGAAGGTGTATGTTTAATTCATGAAATCACAGTATAAGCCAGGCTTGGTGGTGCATGCCTGTAATCTCAGTACCTAGAAGGCTGAGACAGGAGGAGAGCAGGTTCAAGGGCAGCCTCAACAAGCAGTAAGACAAAGCAACCTAGTGAGACCCTGTTTAAAAACAAAAGGAGAAGGAGAAATAAGAAAGAATAAAAAAGAGAAAAGGAAGAAAAGAAGGGAAAGAAACAACAGTTTAATCACAAACCAAAGAATTTTTACTAAGAAAAAATGCACCTTTCCCTCTGCTTGAAAGGAAGTATGGGAGGTGATTTTCTTTGGAGCTACTTTCTAAAATCTTTTAATTTCTGTTCTACAGTCTCTCTGGAACTACAGAGGGCATAAATGCATTTAGCAATCAATGCCATCAGTTAAAAATGAACATTAACTTACCAAAACCTCCCTCATTGTGATGTATACCCTTCTCTGAGCCCCCACACACATTCATTTTAAAAACACTTAATTCCCATTAAGACAAATAATCAGTTATCTTCCTGACCTATTTTTTGATAAGTCATATGATTATCTCTCTAACTCAGAGTTCAGACTCCAGAGTGCCTTTTGCACTAGCATTTTCAGGTATGAATTCAGAGAAGAGAGGACCTAAAGCACAGCTAGTTTTTCTTGAACTGCCCTTTTCATAGAACTGACAACAGGAACCATGTGACACAAAACCCAGTCCCTTCATGCAGGATCTGGTTGAGGCGCAAAGCAGACTAATGGCTGTCACATGAACGAAGCTACTGTTTCTCAGCCTTCTATGAACTCGAGGTGAAAATAAATAAATTTCTAAATAAATAAAACAAAAATGACATTGCGAATGAACAACACAGTAAGCCAAAGAATATTCACACTGTGAGAAAATGGCCCCAAAGAGAAGAATCTTCTTGGTAGTGTTGCACATTATGCAAGGAAACCACCTTTTAGTGTTAAAAAGTTATTCTGTTGTTTCAAGGTTGGGATGGGTTGGAAATCATTTTATATTCCATTGCCTGCTTCAGTAGGAAACTTTATACCACTTCCATGTTATACTGTCAATACTGTCAAATATTCTGGACCAAAAAGTAGTAGATGATTGATGATTATCCACTTTTCTTCTTGTGCTTTTATTTATTTATTTATTTATTTATTTATTTATTTATTTATTTTTGTGATACTGGAGGTGGAACCCATGGGCTTTTCTACTCTGGGATATACTCCCAGACATATTTTCTATTTTATTTGTAAACAGGATCTACTAAGTTGCTGAAAGCTTCTCTCAGTAGCTGAGGCTGGCTTCGAACCTATGTGATCCTCCTGTCTCAGCCTCCCAAGCACTGGGATTACAAGCGTGTCCCACCACGCCTGGCTTTCTTGTGCTATTTTTGTAGTGTGAATTCAGTAAGAAGAGAAACAACATAACCAAAATTCTAGAAAAGAAACTATTCTCACAGAACCTCCAAATGAATCACTTTCTCTGTTTATATTCTGCTTAGAGGGTCACATTTTCCTTAACCATGAACCTACAGATTGAACAAGAGACTGGCCAGACATGGTGGTGCATGCTTGTAATCCCAGTTCTTGGGAGGCTAAGAGAGGAGGATGGCAGGTTCAAAGCCAGCCTCAGAAATTTAGTGATGCCCTTCACAACTCAGTGAGACCCTGTTTCAAAATAAAAAATAGTATAGGGCTAGAATAGAGGTAAAATGCCCCTAGGTTCAAATCCCAGTACCAAAAAATATATATATATATATTTTTTTTTAAAAAAAGAGAGACTGGATCTCACTCTCAGAGGGAAGGGAAAGAAATTTCTGAAAAATCAGAATGGGGCTTAACAACCAAACCAGTAGAGAAAAAAGAACAGGACCATTCCATGAGAGACTAGAGGATAAAGGAGAGAACCACAAAATGTCTTAGCTGGGGGTAGATTTCTACTTTTCCTAGCTCCCAAGAAGAGAGTAGGTGTACGTGCTATGGGACTCCTGCTTTGATGGCAAGACCACAGACTTTGGAAACAGAGCTCTGTGCCTGACTCAGGTCCTGGCTTCCATTACTGGTGATGGTCTCTATTTGGGTTTCCTCAGGAACAGCCCTGAGACAGGACTTCAAATGCAAGCTCCTTATACAGGAAGTAACAAACCTGACAGGGACATGGGCAAAGAAAGGAGGGCAGGGAAGGCAGTGACTTCAATATACTGTCAGGTCAGCTCCAAATGTGGGCCACTGGCACTTAATCTGCAGCAGAATTCCGGGAGCTAGCGGGAAGTATGAACCTCAGCTTGCTCCCCCGTCAGGAGGACCAGCATCCTGAGGTGGTCCTCAAGGATGAGATGGACCTCCACTGAGGCCATGAGGGTCCTTGATGTCATTGCAGAAAATAATCTAAGGACCTGTCACAATGAGGCACAGATCCTTTTTTTTTTTTTTTTTTTGTGGTACTGGGGTTCCTGGAAGCCCTTCTACCTCTGGGCTACACTCCCAGACCTACTTTTACATTTTTATTTGGAAACAGGGTCTCCTAAGCCAGCGCGCGCGGCTGGCTTCGAACCTGCGCGATCCTCCTGTCTCTGCCTCCCAAGCGCGGGGATTACAAGCGTGCGCCACCACGCCCGGCGAGGCACAGATCTTTTAAGATAGGAGAACACACTCTGAGAGACAGGGTAGAGTGTGAGTTGGAGAGGAAAGTGCTGGCTACATTTTAACTAAGCTTGTTGTTGTTGTTGTTGTTGTTGTTGTTGTTGTTGTTGTTGTTCTGTGGTCTGGGAATTGAACCCAGGGGCATTTTACCTCTGGGCTTACCCCCAGCCCTTTTTTATTGTTTTTATTTTGAAACAGGGTCTTGCTAAGTTGCTGGGCTGGAATCTGCCATCCTCCTGTCTCAAGACTCCAAGTACTGGGACTTCAGGCATGTGACATGAAGATTTACAATGTGAAATCCATGGTACAGAGACATGATCTAAGAGGATGACCTTAGTTCTCCTTTGTCAGACACCATTTTCTTATTTATTACCTACCTATAATGGTGACTTCTTCCTTGTTCTTGAGGGAAAATGTCTAATGATTTTCCCAATCATGTAATCACACGGCTAGGGGATAAGGTCTCATAACTGATTTACTTGTGCTGTTTGTGAGCACAGTGTGTGAAAAAGAACTTTGAATCTCGACTTTTAATCATAGCTACTCCTGTTTGGTTCCTCATGTCTCCTTCCTACCCATCTTCTACCCTACCTCAGTCTCATACCAGGGAGGAGAGAACTGGGCTATTTATATAGCAACTGCAGTCAGTCATGGGTGGAAGGTTGCTCCTGGTGACATTAAATTGCTTCTCATTAAAATACAAAGGGGAGGCAAAATAAAGCCCTTAAGCAAAGAATTCAGATGCTGACAGTTGGAAGCTTAGCTGTGTTAAACAGTTGTGAGGGGGGAGGGATGTAGGTGTACCAGCAATAGGATCAGCTTTGGTATGAAAAGAAAAAGGAAAAACATGCCTGTCTTGGGTGCAGGAACTCATCCACTGTTGTTTTCCTGTGCTGCTGTATTTTATGCATTCAGAAAATAATGTTAGCCAAATATGGTACTGAAGGAATGAAATGACAGCTTTAAATCCTGTCCTCATCATTCAAAAGAAACATCTTTCCTCAAAAAAAAAAAAATCTCATTCTAATGAAATAATAAAAAAAACCCTTACATAGTACCTGACCCACAGTAGAGAATGAATGAATATAAATAATGTAATCACATATTTATTTCCTTCTTTCCACCACGCAAGTCGTCCTTTCTTTATTTTGCCCTCTCTGTAAAAAAAACAAGGCAGGTCAGGCGTGGTGGCTTAGCCCTTAAGTCCCAGGTACTTGGAAGACCAAGACAGTAGGATTGCAGGTTGGGGGCCAGCCTCGGCAACTTAGTGAGATTCTGTTTCAAAAGGAAACACATAAAAAAAGGGGCTGGGAATATAGCTTGGAAGTAGAATTTCCCTGAGTTCAATCCCCAGTATTAAAAAAAAAAAAAAAAAAACTAAAAAGAGGTAAGGGAGGACTAGTAATTTGTAGTGTCTGAGTTCAGAAATTTGTGACATATCTTGGCCTACTGGGAAGGAATCTACACCAACTGTTCTTCTTAAAGGTCAAATTCATTGAATTAAGTATGTAGGGGAAACTATGATAATTCTTTCAAGAGAGTTCCAACAACTTGTTGAATTATAGACTTTGAGCCAAGAGCACCACTATGTAACTCTGCATGTGGTCTAAGAATAGGACTAATTCTCTGAACCTTCCTCCTGCTGCCCTGTACTTAAGGCAATGACTACCTTGTTTTTTGATCTGCTGCTCATTAACAAACACTCAAAAGCAAAAATATGAAAAAAAACAAACAAAACACACACACCAAAGCATAAGAGGAAAGAGTCAGCTATTTTTTGTTTCCCCATCCCCAAAAGTTTAGTCCTTTTCCTATTCTTTCAATTATCTATCTCAACAGCCAACATGTTTATTTATTTCTGGAACCCCGCCAAATGCTGGATCTGAATTCCAGCAGTTCATTTCCCAGTTTCCATGAGACGAGTCCTAAAAAATGTGAGCTTCTCTGAGGACACACAAGATGATGAAAGCTTAAATTCTATCCATTTAACTTTCTCCATCAAAATTTTTAACTTTTCAAAGGCAAAGTCCAATTTTCCTTCCTACCTTGCAGCAAATGTGTGTGGTGCAATAGATGATTTAGTCTCCAAAGTGCTATGTACTTAGTCCAACTAACCTAAAGAATGCATACTTCCATTTAAATTACCTGTGTTTTGTTCTAAATTCATGTCATAGTTATTTTACATCTGGAGATACTGAGAATCCTGATATCTGTGTGGAAGAGCAGAGCAGATGCGCTGGAGAGCAAACTCAGCAAGGGCTACGAAGGGACAAACAAACAAGATGTTTGGTCCATAGACATCCTGCATAAAAGACCATCTGTCCCGGAGCCCATCTCATAAGCAGGTGTCTTTACCAACTTGTGTGGCATGAGCGTGAAGCTTCCCAGCCAAACAGGTCCCATCGGTTTGCAGCTCCAGTATGAGTCCCTCGATTGACTTGATTTATTTCTTATTAGCTTTAAACCATTTAATTTCATTTAGTATTTAGTATTTGCCCTTGGGGACTGATTTGGGGACTGAGATTTTATCATGGCCTACCTATGTGATGGAATTGTCCAGCCCAAACAGAATGGTGAACGGAGAGCATGGCTAGGACTGGACAGAATAGAATTCACAGGAAGCAGGGTCTGGGAAGATGTGGAGGGCTCAGGATGACTCTCATCATTGGTCACCGCATCCTGCCATGCAGCCTGCATTAATGTACCAGTGAATTGCCTGCTTCACTGGGCTCACATATCATCCCACTTTGTCTACCAGTTTATTGCCATGCAGATGGAAAGGTTATTTGGAATGCTGATACAGTGTTTACTTTAAAAGGAAAATTTTAGGCTTATAGTTTTAAAGGTTTTAGATTTGCCCCTACCTGGTTTTATGACCTTCAGCAAGTTTTCAGTTTTGTTATCTATAAAATGGAAGTAAAAGTAGGACCTCAGAGAGTTTTGTGAAGTTAAAATGAGCTGATATGGTGCTTCATGGGAGACTTCAATAATTAGACACATCTCTGCAGCAGAAACAAGACCGGCAAATCTCATCAGCTTGAAGTGGCGAATAACCCAAGAAATCTATAGGTGTTGGGTGGAGGGGGATAACTCACCAAGGAAGAACTATTTATTGTTTTCTGTGCATCATTCCTTAAGTTACCATGAATTACAACAGTTGTCTTTTTTTGCTCATGGCCACACAGCCAGTAAAGACTGGAAGAAACTGCACTTGTTGATTTGCCCTCCAAGTCCTTCATTGACTGGGATATGTATTTTGCTGTGTTGAACAGCCTTAACCGGAATGAAATGACAGAAATTACAAGCATACCAAAGAGCATTTCAAAATGAAGATTTAGATAAAATCTCATAAATCTCCAAGAAAAAAAATGCAGCTCAAAATGGAGAAGGACATGAAAAATAGATGCAAAAGAATGAACAAATGTGGTTGACACAGGAGCAAATTCAGGCTCCGCTGCCCAGCACAGGGTGTTCTGTACATCATCTGCCAAGTTAGGGAAGTGTCCGGGGATGGCAGGAAAGAACTGTGACTTCCATTCTACAGCTCAGATGCCCCAGCAGTGGTACCAACAAATCTTTTGTGGGGAAAGTCACTGGGAGAGGGGGAGAAGGAGGGCTTGGATTCTTGGGCAGAGAATCTTTGCCTCACTTTGGTTGAGAACTGCCTGCCTGGGAGGTCAGAGCCTAAGAGATGGATGGACTCCTGGGATGGACCGAGGGGGAGAACAACAACTCCGCAGCCCTCTGGATAAGATGCTCACTGTTTGGAACCACATCAAAGGCGGAGATGTGGGAGAATCCATCTGAGAGTTAGTTCAGATCCAGAATGTCCTTTGAGGTTTTGTTTTTCCAAAGATTGATAGAAAGTCTCTCATTATGTATCTCCAATCACACTGTGGGCTCACTAAAATGAGATGAATATTTCTTCAATGAAATTGTGTTGTCTGTGTGGGAGGTAAAGCTTTGGGAATGCTTTAAAAGAAAGAAAGTTCTGACTGCTGTTAAAACTCATTTGGCACATCAGCATGCCACTTGAATAAAAGTTAATTCAATGACACCCAAAGAATCATAAGCTCAGACTGTGCCTCAAAACAGACACTTGGCCCAAAGTTTAAGTAATTTTTTAAAGGTTAAGTAAAAACATAAATTTTTCTTTTTTCCAACCTAATTCAACTCAACAGACATTTACGAAATACTATATATGTGTGAAACATCATTAAATTGAGAGTCAAATTTAACCTGCTTGCTTTTTATTTTTTATTTTTTTGTACTGGGGATTGGATCTACCTCCGAGCTATACCCTCAGTTCTTTTAAGTGTGTGTGTGTGTGTGTGTGTGTGTGATTAAACCTCTGAGCTATACCCCTAGTCTTATTTTTATTTTTTAATTATTCATTTTTTTGTAGTACTGGAGATGGAACACGGGGCATTCTACCTCTAAGATATACCCCCAGCTCTATTTTTTATTCTTTATTTTTGAAACAGGGTCTCACTGAGTTGCAAAGGGCCTCACTAAATAGCTGAGGCTGTCCATGAACTGCAATACTCCAGTCTCAGCATCCCAAATGCTGGGATTACAAGTGTGTGCCACCACGCCCAGCTTATTCTTATTTTTTATTTTGAAGCGAGGTCTTGCTAAGTTACCATGCTAGTCTTGAACCTGTAATCTTCCTGTCTCTGCCTTCCAAGTAATAGGATTATAGGCACAGACCAGTGCAATTGGCTTGCCTTATTTTAGTGTGTGTGTGTGTGTGTGTGTGTGTGTGTGTGTGTGTGTTACTAAGGATTGAATCCAGGGGCATTCTACCTCCAAGCTACACCCCCAGCCCTATTTTTTATTTTTATTTTGAAATAATCTAGGTTGATGAGAGTCTCACTACTTCCTGAGGCTGTCCTTGAACCTGTGATCTGCCTGTCTCAGCCTCCCAAGTACTGGGATTACAAGTGTTCCCCAACATGCTCAGCTTAATTTTTTTATTTTGACACTGTGGATTGAACACAGGTATTCTACCTCCAAGAAACACCCCAACTCTTTTATTTTTATTTCAAAACAGAGCCTCACTCAGTTGCTAAGGGTCTCACTAGATTGCTGAGGCTGTCCTTGAACCTGTGATCCACTGTCTCAACCTCCCAAGTACTGAGATTATAGGCATGTGCCACTATACCTGCTTGCCTTATTTTGTAAAAACAGGTTTTTCTAGTATCCTATCTGCATAGTGCCCTAGACAACTTTCCCACAAACGAGTTGTCAGATCCTCTTTAGTATGAATCTATCTTCCTCTTTATTCATAAACATATTTTTATCATTCTCATGCAAAGTCTAATGCCTATGGATAATTGGAAATAAGCAAGAGAAGGGCCTCAGCTTCCAGAAGTGAACAGTCTAACAGGGGAGCTGGGACTTACGTGGCACAGGCAGAAAGCATTTCCTCCCTCACTACTGAGCTTCAGCATCTCAGCAAATGAATGAGCGCTTTGTGCCTATGTATAATAAGGAAGTTGGATTATATGATTACTGAGATTCCTTATAGCTCTAAACTTCTATAAATGACTTAACATATATTAAGGCTGTAGCTGAGTGTGGTGACACGTGTCTGTAATCCCAGTACTTGGGAGGCCGAGACAGGAGGATCACAGGTCCAAGACCATCCTCAGCAACTTAATGGGACTCAGCAATCTAGCTAGACCCTATTTCAAAAAAATAAAATAAAATAAAAGGGAATGGGGTACAGCTTGGAAGTGGAATGCTCCTAGATTCAATTCCCAGTACCAAATTAAAAAAAAAAAATGAAATCACACACACACACACACAGAATTTGTGAAACGAGGAGTATTTTTCTAGAAGCAAGATATACAGCACAAGCAAAACTGTATGGCCTTAATGAGGTTAAATTTATTCACAGGGCACTAAATACAAACAGCTACTTTATTAGAGAATAGAATGAATACTGGTGCTGGGAAGCCAGGTATGGTGACGTACGCTCGTAATCCTACCATTTGGGAGGCTGAGACAGGAGGATGGCAGTACGTGGACACCCTCAGCTACTTCGTAAGGCCCTTTGCAACTCAGTAAGACCCTGTTTCAAAATAAGGAATGAAAAATCTGGCGGGGGGTGTAGCTCAGAGGAGAGCACCTGGGTTTCATCCCCAGTACTGCAATCAATCAATCAATCAATCAATCAATCAATCAAGGTGTTGGGGAGATGGGAAGAAGGAGGACAGAGGTGGAATGAACAATGAAGGCAGAAACAAATTAATTTAAAGGCAGCAGAGTGATGAAGATACCCGGTATGAAGGACAAAGGATGTTAAAGAAAAAGTAAGAAAAGTTAGGAGAGAAACTCAGAAAGATTGGGAATTTTATTTATTTTTATTATCATTATTGGTGGTGGCGGTGGTGGTACTGGGGTTCCTGGAAACCCTTCTACCTCCAGGCTACACTCCCAGACCTATTTTATATTTTTTTTTATTTGGAAACAGGGTCTCTTAAGCCAGCAAGGCTGGCTCCAAACCAGCGCGATCCTGCTGGGTCCAATCCTGTCTCTGCCTCCCAAGAGTGGGGATTACAAGTGTGAGCCACCACGCCCAGCCCTGCAGGAATTTTAAATGATCAGAAAAACAAGCTGGTCTAGCTTGGAAGGAGATGAAAAAGATGACTTTGCAATGAACCATCTTAACCAATCTAGAGTCTTGGAGAATGGCCTAAAAATCTATTTCTTTTCTCTCTCTTCCTCTCTCTCTCTCTCTCTCTCTCTCTCTCTCTCTCTCTCTCTCTCTCGTGTGTGTGTGTGTGTGTGTGTGTGTGTGTGTGTGTGTGTGTGTGTGTGTGAAAGAGAGAGAGAGAGAGAGAGAGAGAGAGAGAGAGAGAGAGACTGGAGATTGAAGCCATGATTATTCTACCTCTGAGCTACACCTCTAGCCCTTTTTACTTGTGCATTTTTATTTTATTTTAATTTTGTGTGGTGCTGGGAATGAAACCCAGGGGCCTTCTGCCTCCGACCTACACTCCCAGCCCTATTTTTATTCTTTATTTGGAAACAGGGTCTCACTAAGTTGTAGAGGGCCTCACTAAATAGCTGAGGCTGGCTGCGAACCTGTAATCCTGTCTCTCTCTCTCTCTCCCAAATACTGGGATTACAACTGTGTGCCACCAAACCCAGCCTTATTTTTTGTTTTTGAAACAGGATCTCACTAGGTTACTTGAGAGTCTTGCTAAGTTTCTGAGACTGGCCTCAAACCTATGATCCTCTGTTTTAGCCTCCCAAGTATTGGGATTACACCACCATGCTGGATTTAAAAATCTATTACAAATTGAGGCCTGGCATGGTGATGCATGCTTGTAATTCCAGTGCTTGGGAGGCTGAGACAGGAGGATTGCAGGGGTTCAAAGCCAGCCTCAGCTACTTAGTGAGGCTCTCAGCAACTTAGTGAAACCCTGTTTCCAAATAAAATATAAAAATAGGTCTGAGAGTAAAGCCCGGAGGTAGAAAAGCCCCTGGGTTCCACCCCCAGTACCACACACACACACACACACACACACACACACACACACACAAAGAAACTATTACAAATTGAACTGTGAACCAGGCGTGGTGGCACATGCCTGAAATCCCAATATTTAGGAGTCTAAGTCAGGAGGATCACAGGCTTGAAGTCAGCCTTAGAAACTTAGCAAGCCGGGCGTGGTGGCGCATGCTTGTAATCCCCGCGCTTGGTAGGCAGAGACAGGAGGATCGTGCAGGTTCGAAGCCAGCCATGCGTGCTGGCTTAGGAGACCCTGTTTCCAAATAAAAATGTAAAAATAGGTCTGAGAGTGTAGCCCGGAGGTAGAAGGGCTTCCAGGAACCCCAGAACCACCAAAAAGAAAGAAAGAAAGAAAGAAAGAAAGAAAGAAAGAAAGAAAGAAAGAAAGAAAGAAAGATCCTGTTTCCAAATAAAAAATAAAATAGGGCTGGGGGGGTCTAGCTTGGAAGTAGAATGACCCTAGGTTCAATCTCCAGTACCAAAAAAATAAATAAAACTGATCTCTGGCTGAAGACCTGGGAAAATAGGCTTTGTTGTGCTGTAGAAGAAATGGGCTTAGAGAAATCAAATGTATAAGGCTGCTGGTGTGTCAGTGCCTTTCTAGCACTAGGAAAGCTAAAAGGTTGAAAAGTACTGAGTCTAGCTATAGTGATGTGGGACATCCAGAAATGAGAAAAATCTGAACATGGTCATCTGGATAATTCTACTTCAAACGAGTAATTTCCTATCTTAATGAAACATAGATTCCTCACCTGTTTATATTTCCAAGGTTCCTCATAGTGCAGTAAAGTACTTCATTTCACTTTGGAAGCTGATTGGAATGTTCTGGATGATTCTCTCCAGTGGAGTAATTATAAAGGTAACAAACACAGTATTAGATTATATAACTAAGGCTAGAAGAATCCTATGAAAGAATCCATCCTAAAATCTGAGCTGGGTGTGGTGGTACATGCCTGTAATCTCAGCACTTGGGAGGCTTAGTCAGGAGGACCACAGGTTTGCAGCCAGCCTTAGCAACTTAAAGAGGCCATCAGCACCTTAGTGAGACCCTGTTTCCAAATAAAGTATAAAATAGGTCTGGAAGTAAAGCCCACAGGTAGAAAAGGCCCTGGGTTCCACCCTTAGTAATTAAATAAATAAATAAATAAAATAGGACAGGGTTGTAATCTGGAGGTAGAATGCCCCTGTGTTCATTCCCCAGCACCACAAAACAAACAAAAATAAAATAAAAGAGTCCCAGGTGTTGCTCAGAGGTAGAATATCCTTGGGTTCAATTCCCAGTACCCAAAGGGAAAAAAAAAAACCTGGATAGTGTCAGCCAGCAGGAAGCCTGGGGACATATATTTGAAAGTGCCTCTGACTCTGCAGAGCAAACACACTGACAGATGATAAAAATGGAAAGAAAGGCTCGGGATAGGGCTAGCAGTGGATCCTCGGTGGGCCAGGCTAGAGGGAGCTGGGATTTGGACTGACAGGAAGAGAATGGTGGTGTTGAGGTGGCAGAGGGGTTTCAGAGGAGGGGGAAGGTGTGGAAGATGGAGCAGGTAGGAGATGATGCAGCATCCAGCTGGAGCACAGACATCTCCCCATGGAGTAGGAACCGGAAGCACCAGCATGAAAGGAAGAAAGCCATCACCACAGAAGGCACACCAAAGACCAGGGCCATGGCTTCTCCTTAAGCTCCACAGCCCACATTCAAAAGCCTCAGAAGCATTTCTCTGGGTGAAGACTGCTATGAAGATACTTGCCACGAGCAGTCAGTGGCCCTTATTCCATGGATCTTAAATTAGTCAAAGGACCTGCTTAAGCAGTAGTCACAAGTATTTTATGTGACTCTATAAAACTAAGCATTAAAAAAAAACTTTTACTCTAATAGATTTGAAAACATACACAACACAAGATCAATTCCATCTTTCACCCAGATAATAATAGCTCTGGAATCTAGACAGAATCAAATGTTTAGCAGGCAACGGTGACTGAATGGCAGAATGTGATACGTGGGTAGATTCTGGACCCAGCATCCGGGATTCGACTCTCAACTCTGTCACTAATTTAGATATAAGTGCCTCAGCAAGTTACCCAGACTCTGTGTCCCAGTTTCTCATGGGTATCATTGGCATACCAGTGTTAATCTTCTGCATGGGGATGTAAAAATTAAGTGAGTTAGCATGCGTAAGTCTCTTGGATTATAGCCTGGACAGAGTGAGCATTGAGCAAGTGCCAGCAGTTGTTGTTGTTTGTTGTTATTGTTGTTTCTCTTTAATTTGTGAGCCCTGGGAGCAGGTGCAGCCCCACTACAGGTGGAACTGCTTTTCCCAGTCATGATAAAGAGTGAATGAGTCATAACCAAATCGAGCTGCCAACTTCCTGAACCAGTGAATTGCCTAAGCATCCACTTACAATCACTATTTAAAAAAACAGTTACCCTTTCTTTGAGGAGTTCACAGATTACAGAGGCACTTTCCCCGACCCCACCTTTCCTTTTCAAGGACATTAAATCCCAAAGAAAGCAATTAGAAACTGATTTCTTTTATTGCTATCCCTTTGTAGTTCCTTTCCCCCCATTCATTCTCCTGCTTCATTTGTACCAAAAGAAAAATGATACTTCATGCACGATACTGTTATCCATAGTTTGGCAGTTTCTAACATCTGGGGATAATGCATACATGCCTTTTATGTGTGACTCACTGTGTTCCATCCCTTCCCTTCCCCTGCAGTGGGGAGTTAGGCTACTTTTGAGAATAGGAGACATTTGGTTAACAGTGTATAAGCTAATGTGAACTCTTTTCCATTGTCCTAAAAAGAAGATCTAGGATCTGCACTGTCAGTCACTAAATTCCTTGTTAGACTCATCCCTGATACTTCCTTCATTATACAAACTTTCACTAATGATTTAACACGCTGGGGTTGGCAAAAATAATGCACTCTCCCCCTCCCAAAGACACCTGCATTTTAATCTGTAGAGCCTGTTAATACATTAGGTGTTGTAGAAAAGGAAACTCCAGTTTGTAAATGGAACCAGCTGATTTTAAAATAGGAATATTATCCTGGATTATCTTAATAGGCCCAATGAAATCACAAGGATCTTTAAAGATGGATGGGATGGGGGGGGTTTGAAGTTAGAAGTTGGGATGAAGGTATCAACCTCCTGTGGTTGGCTTTGAAGATGGAGAAAAGGAACCATGCACCAGGCATTGTGGACCTCTAGAATATTCAGCCTCTCAGAGTTGGAAAAGGTAAGAAAATGATTTTTCATCTGAAGCTCCAGAAGGAATCAGAGTCCTGTTGATAATTGGGTTTTAGCCCAATTAGACCTGCATCAGACTTTTAACCAACAGAACTGTAAATTAGTAAAGTTGTGTGGTTTTAAACTACCAAGGTTTTGGTAATTTGTTATAGCAGCAATTGGAAACTAATACATATCGCATCTCTGAAGACCAGTCTGGCATCTTTCATCTCATAAAACTTTAGTTCTCTGCTTTCACTGCCCACTGCTGCATTTTCATTTTTAATAGTTGAATAAAAACCACTGAGCACCTACTCTGTGCCAGGCATTGTGCCAGGTCCTGAAAATGAAAGATGAGTAAGACACAGCCATGCTCCTTCATTGCTCAGCAAAAATTTGTGTATTTGGGCTCTGTGTTAGATGTGGCAAAGATTAAAAAAAAGTATAGTTCCTATTCTAAAGAGGTTCATAGACTTTTGAGAAGGTGATCAACACAAATAAATATCATGATTCTAGCCACATGTAGTGGTACATGCTTGTAATCCCCAAACTTGAGAGACTGAGACAGGAGGATTGTAGGTTCAAAGCCAACCTCAGCAACTCTGTTTAGAAATAAAAAATAAAATAGGGCTGAGGGTATAGCTCAGAAGTAGAATGCCCCTTGGGTTCTATCTCAGTATAAAATAAAATAAAATAGGCTTGGAGGGGTAGTTTGAAGGGAGGAGGAGGAGTTGGAAGGTAGGATGTACACACACGCACACACACACACCATGATTGATTCCATGTAATAAGTACATGATCTAGGAGTATAGAAGACAGATCTACATAGTATCAGGAAAATTTCAGAGAGAAGAAATTGCATGTGAAAACAAAGAGTTTGCTAGACAGATAAGATGAGGTAAGATGTTTGAGCATTTTAGAGCAATATGATACTTGAAATGTAGCTAGTACAAATGAGGATCAGAATTTTACTTCATTTTTGGTTACCTTTAATTGAAAGGGAAATAGCCACACATGCCCTTTGGCTACCATACTGGACAGAGAAAACTATCACATAGTTCCCTTATGGAGACTACCTTCTCTTTCCTACTTCTTTCTGGCTAGAAAGTGGGTGTTATGGAAAGTCACCTTGGACTATGCCAGTGGGATGTCAGCCCAGTATAGAAATAAAGAAAGAGAAGGAACTTGGGTGCCAGACAATAAAGATACATCTTGTAGTTTGGCTTATGCTCAAACTATTGTGTGTGAGATATATAAATTCCAATATTATTTAAATTGTTCTTTTGGATCTTTGTACAGCAGCCAAATCTGTCTAATACACATGTCTACTGGATAATGAACAATAACCGACAATTATAATCTTTGCGGCAATTGTAATCTTTGAGGGCCTTCTGTATAGCAGATGTTATGCTAAATGCATAGTCATATTTAATTCTTACATAGCCCACTGAAGTAGAGAGTAATATGTCCCATTCTGCAGGAACCATGGAGGTTTAGAGATGCTAGCTCAGCAGAAGCAAGATTAGACCTTCCTGACAACAAACATCTAATGAATGGATGCACAATATTTTATCATTAAAGGTCAAGCAGATTGAGTGTGCAATTGGTTTTAGAATACAGAAATAGTGTTTGCTGTGGACATTCTGAATCATTCACCTACTGGCCATTTCCCCCTTCTTCCTGTAAAAAGACCTTCAGGCAGGGCATGGTAGCACATGCTTGTAATCCCCACGCTTGGGAGGCTGAGACAGGAGGATGGCGTAGGTTCAAAGCCAGAGACTCTGTTTCCAAATAAAATATAAAATAGGTCTGAGAGTGTAGCCCGGAGGTAGAAGGCCCCTGGGTTCCATCCCCAGTACCACCAAAAAAAAAAAAAAAAAAAAAAAAACCTTCAGATTATTCCAAGAGTAGGCAGAGATTACTTGAGTTGAGGGAAGGGTAGGCCTCTACTGGGGAACCCATGAGAGAAGTCCTAACTGGACTAAACTAGTCCTGGTTACTTTATTCCCCTTTGCTAGTGATTGGTGTAAGGGTACGCATATGGCCCAGTTCTGGTCAAACTTTTAAACAAAAGTCTGAAAGGAAAACAAAAAGCCAAACCCTGCCTGCAGTGAAGCTGCAATGCTGGAGGTGTTTCCACCATGCTAGGGCCCACCATGTAAGGGGCTGAGCACGGTGACCTTCTGAGCTGCTGCTGTGCTCCCTGCATCCTCTCTCTAGATAGCTGCAGTACAAGAAAAACAAACTTTGGTTTACTTAGGGCCTCTATACTACTAGGTTTTTAAGTTTTTTTTGTTTTTTGTGTTTTGTGGTATTGGGGATTGAGCCCAGGAGCATTCTACCTTCGAGCCACACCCCCAGCCCTATTTTTTTTTTTATTCTTTTATTTTGAAACAGGGTCTCACGAAGTCACAGAGGGCCTCACAAGTTGCTGAGGCTGGCCGCAAACCTTCTATCCTCCAGTCTTAGCCTCCCAAGTACTGGGATTACATGCATGCATCACCATGCCTGGCTGATTTTTAAGTATTTTGTGGGTGGTTTTATTCCCCAGCTGGAATCCTTTCTAACTGGTATAAATACATATACATGTTCTCTGTTTTCATTAGGAAAACTAAGAAAAAGCCACACAGCTTACAGGTTTTCCTGCACACTCAGGATACTGTTGTGAACCCCAATTCCCAGTGGATCTCCACAGTAAGAATCACTTTGTTATCCCTCAATACACACACTTTTGGGGGAATCTGAAAAAATAACAGGTAACAGCTCAAATGCAAGACATTTATCTTTTTCCCAGCCTCAAACTAAAAAATTTTTCTGTTCAATTTCACGTTTCTTGAGGAATTCACCATGTGAAAAGCACTTAAATTGTGTTGTACTAGACTGTTAATATTCTAAAGAATTTAAATATATAGCATAACAAACAATGCTAATCTGTAGTTTAAGAGAAGAGAAATACCTTAATGCACAAGGACTCATTCAAAGGTTATAGTTGCAAGCCAGGTGTAGTGGCACACACTTGTAGCACACTTGTAATCCCAGCATTTGGGAGGCTGAGACAGGAAGATTGTGGTTTGCAGACAGCCTCAGCTACTTAGTAAGGCCCTTCGCAACTCAGTGAGACCCTGTTTCAAAATAAAGAAAAAAAAAAATAGGACTGGGGTGTAGCTTGGAGGTAGAATGCCCGAGTTCCTGCCCGAGTACTACAAAAACAAAACAAAACAAAGGTTATACTTACAACCAAAAGATAAATCACGAATTGAGCCATGTGGCTGGGTAATTAAGGTTTAAAGATTGTTTTAAAGTCACAGAAAAAGTGAGGCAGAAATTGTATTTTGCTTTTGAACTATACTGATTGCTGATTTAATTCTCCCGAAATTTTTAAGAGCAATGATATTTATGTAAGCAATTATCCAAAATTATAAACAAATTTAAAATATTCTTAAAAGCTAGATATTTTCAAATGAAGGAAAAAGAGCAAATGTTTTTCTGTACTTAACATATATTATGCCTCCATCTGACCATGTTAATCTCTAATCTGATTTATCACTGAAAGGCTCATGTGGCAGCTGATCTTATGCTATTTCATTCACAAAAGGAGATTATCCATCTAAATGAGCACATTTTCCCCTGGGATTTCACAGAATAAATAAGCTAGACATATTTCTCTTTCAAATACCAAGCTATCCAAAATAATCAGAAAAGCTATGTAACAGCAAATTCAGTAATAGTAAGGCAACCATGGGAATTATTTTGCACTTTTTACAAATCCAAAGTGTAAAAGTTGGGGGAGGGGGGCTCTGATTAAAGATAACAGAGAAACAAGAAACATACCTTGGAGATGATTAATGGTTCTCCGTGCTCCCTGCCACCTTTCAAGGTGAAACCCCAGGGAGCGCCTCCTTCCAGGAATGCTTCCAGGTAAACGTACCTTCCCTTGGGGGTCTCGTGGGGGTGTGGCGAGGCACCAGCCTCCTCCAAGTTCTCGGTGGTTCTCATCATGCCAAATTCATGGTCCGTCGCGTTCCATTTAAAATGCCCGAAACAGCGCTTCTACAGCCCAAACTCCCGGGTCTGTCATGATACCCGCCCGCCAAAACGCAGGTCTGGAGAAATGAATTCCTCCCGGTGTCCAATGTGCTTCGGAGCCCCACTCCAAGATGCTGACTCAAAAGGACTCCATTCAGTTCAGCCTTTCTGAACGCAAGTCCTGGGGAGCTCTGGGTTCTCCGGGGCCCCCGCGGCTCCCCGCGCTGCCCTCCGCCTCCAACACGACCCCTAGGACTGCGCGAGCCTCACACGCACACACGCCCAGACTTCGCCTGTGAGCCTTACAGAGGAAACCAGAGGCTTCTCACAACCTAGGAAGAAAATGGGGGGGGGGGGGCCTCAAAGGAACACCTCATTTTTGATTGATTATCAACCCTTTCTCCCTCTTGGAGTGAAATTTACCATTACAATAGCCTCCTCCCTCCCAGAAATAGCTTTCAAAGAAAGCACGCCCCGACTCTGCTTCTGCTTGCTCCAGAATTGCCTAAGAGCCCGCAGCAGGGACCGAGAAGCTCTGTTAAAACTATTGACTCGCCCCCTCCCCTTTTCTTTCTTTCTTTCTTTCTTTCTTTCTTTCTTCTTTTTTTTTTAACAGCAACAGGTTCAGAATTTGCTTCTTGAGGGAAAAGTGTTTTTTTTTACAAGATCTAAAGAAAATGAAAAATAGAAAAACAGTATAAATATTCAATGGAAAAAGATATCAAGGCGGCAGCGAGGTTCTCTTTCCCGGCGTTTTCGCGATGCTCGCCGCCCGGCCTGGTCCGCAGAGGGGGAGGAAGCCAGAGGCGAGTGATGGAGGCGGAGGCTTTGCGAACTTTCTGCACCGTAAGCGCTGCGAGGCGGAATTCAGGTCCGCACAAAGACCTGACAATCACAACCGTCCTACAGTAGACAAAAACGGAGAAAGTTGAAAATACAGTACCGAAGGCTAATTACCCTGGCCTAGTTGCTAAAAGAGCCCTGCCTCGGAGCAATTAAAGTAAAACTTCTGGGCGTGAGACCCAGGCTTTGGTATTTTTAAAAACCCTCCAGGCGATTTTTCTGTGCAGTGAGGTTGCGGAAGCAGCTCCTTCGCGGTTAGGGTAAGCAGAGAAGGGCCTAGGTGGGTTGCACCAGCGTCTCATCTTGAAATAGGACGCTCTAGTCACACTTCTGCTTGTTTGACCCAATGCGAACTGGAAGCAGGCTTTCTTCTAGATTTTAATTGTTAACTATTCCCGGATGGTTATCCATTCTTTAAATAAAAAGAAATGCTTAATGCCTGGTAAGCACTAGGCATTTATAACTTAATGTTGCTCTGATTTCATGCTATCAATGTGAAGCGAGGGGCGTTCTACCTCTGAGCTACGCCCCCAGCCCTTTTGATTTTGTGCTTTGGAACGGTCTGGCTCTGTATTTGCTAAAGCTGTCCTCAAACCTGATTCTCCTGTCCCCAAGTGCGAACCACCACGCCCAGTTTGCAGCTCAATTTATAATCCAGTACCTGGGAGGCTGAGACAGGAGGACCCCAGGTTTGAAGCCAGTCTCAGCAATTTAGCAAGGCCCTCAGCAACTCAGGAAAACCTTGTTTCAAAATTAAAATAAATAGCCGGGCGTGGTGGTGCACGCTTGTAATCCCAGTGCTTGGGAGCTAAGACAGGAGGATCAAACAGGTTGGAAGCCAGCCTCAGCTACTTAGGCTAATCAGCAATTTTAGTGAGACCCTGTTTCCAAATAAAATAACTTTTTTTAAAAAAAAAAAAGAAAGAAAGAAAAAGGTCTGGGAGTATATCCCGGAGGTAGAAAAGCCCCTGGGCTCCACCCCCAGTACAAAAAAAAAAAAAAAAAAAGGCTGAGGACTTAGCTCAGAGGTAGAATACCTGAGAGTTCAATTCCCAGTATTAAAAAAAAAATTTTTAAAGAGTGAAAAGAAAAGTGTTGGGTTTTCTTTCATTCGTTATTCAAAGTAATGGATAGTCTTTTACTTTTTAATATGCAGCTTTTCTATGAAAAATCTTTTTGTGGTTTTCATGACTGCTTCAAATACACTTTGTAAATTTGAGATGTTACATAATTAACATTTAAAGTTAAAAGTAATGAAGCTACACAAAATTTCAGTTAGGAGGCATAAGTAACCACAGTAACTATAGTTTAAAACAATTTATTGGAGCCGGGCGTGGTGGTGCACACTTGTAATCCCTGCGCTTGGGAGGTTGAGACAGGAGGATCACTCAGGTTCGAAGCCAGCCTCAGCTGCTTAGTGAGGCTCTCAGCAACTTAGTGAGATTCTGTTTCCAAATAAAGTACAAAATAGGTCTGGGAGTATAGCCCAGAGGTAGAAAGCCTCTGGGTTCCACCCCCAGTACCACCAAAAAAAAAAAAAAGAAAAAAATTTATTGAACATTGTAAAAACAATTTTACTGAAAATATACTTGAAAGTTGCTAAGAGGCTAAGAGCAGATTTTAAAGCTCTCACCAACAACAGCAAAAAAAAGTTTGTAAAGTAACGGACATGTTAATTAACTTATCCTAGCTATTCTATGATGTATACTTATGTAAAAACACCATGTTCATATACCATAGATATATACATTAATTTGTCAATAAATGTAACAAAGCTGAATACAAAAAGTAGACATAAGAAAAAGATAAGCAGTGAAGAATCTGAACTCATTGCTTCTAGACTGATGAAACTCCTATTTTATATTATTATCAAAAGTATTTATGAAACAAATATTTAATGAAAATTAATATCAAATCTGAAAAAGTAGTTATGTAAAGCTTTTTTTTTTTTTTGCGGGTCTGGGGATGGAACCCAGGGGCACTGACCTCCGAGCTACACCCCCTGCCCTATTTTTTATTCTTTATTTTGAAACCGGGTCTCACTGAGTTGCAGAGGGCCTCACTAAGTAGCTGAGGGTGTCTGCAAACCGTGATCCTCCAGGTCTCACTCAGCTGGGATTACGTGCGCCACCACGCCCGGCTACGTAAAGCTTTATTTTGTAGCTATTCAGTAAAGTAACTGGTAGGCCAGGTTTTTGGATGGTGCCTCACCCTCCTGTAGAGTTAACACCCCATCTCCTGTTTTCAGAGGTTAAGGACACAGAAGCTTCTAGAATGTTGCAAAATCTGACTAGAGGCATCCTGTAGACAGTGAAAGCCAGCATAAAATAGAAATCTTCAGACATTTAGAGATGTAATCGCAGCATAACTCATAATAACGGGCCAGCATTAACTCATAAGGAGAGATTCTGTCAGGGTGTATGATTTAGACCCAAACTGTAATTATGGAAAGAGATCAGACTCTGTTCTTCCCGAGGAGAGAAAGACATCTCAAGATGCTGGTGATAAGGGTTAGGAATCTGAGAAAAGGATAGCTGTCTTTTCTGGATCCTCACCACAGGGTTCAGACTTTCTTGCAGCTCGATGTTGCCTGTTCAGCATCTCTCGAGGGAAGCACCCCTTCTTCACCTGTCCTGTGGTCCCGGTGGGCTGGCCCTGCCTCTCACCCTAGGGGTGGACTTAATGATCCAGGTGTGAACCATCCTTTTGTTCAATGAAGGGGCCAGTGACTCAAGTGTAGCCAATATTATAACTAGAAATTTTTTTGGTGCCATGGAAAAGGTGGCTAAGTTGTTAGATAAAATCCTGGAGTTTGTTGAAGTCATCTTTGCTCTCACATATCAGAAAAGGAAGCCAGTCTCAAGAAAAGCAGTCTAAAACAATATCCTAGAGCCGGGCATGGTGGCGCACGCTTGTAATCCCAGTATTTGGGAGGCTGAGACCCGAGGATCGCGGTTGGCGGACAGCCTCAGCTATTTAGTGAGGCCCTCTGCAACTCAGTGAGACTCGGTTTCAAAATAAAGAATAAAAAATAGGGCAGGGGTTGTAGCTCCGAGGTCAAATGCCTCTGGGTTCCATCCCCAAACCCGCAAAAAAATAAAAAAATAAGACAATGTCCTAGTGATACATGTAAGCCTTAGGCCCAGGTCTACCTTATTTAAACTAGTGGTTCTCAAATATTTGATGTCAAGACCTCTTTCCATTCTTAAAAATTACTAGGACTCCAAGGAAATTTTGTTTATATTTATCATATCTATCAATATTTATCATGGCATAAAATTAAAACAAAAAATAACATTTTAAACTATGTTTTATTGATTCACTTACAAATAATAACTCCAAACTGGGCTTGGTGACACATACTTGTAATCCTACCTACTCAGGAGGTTGATGCAAGAGGATTGCAGATTCAAGGCCAACGTGAAAAACTTAGCAAGACCATGTCTTAAAAATAAAATAAAAAGGGCTGGGGGTGTCATTGGTAGAGTCTCTGGATTAAATCTTTAGTACCACGCTGGGCGAGGTGGCACATGTTTGTAATCCCCGCGCTTGGGAGGCAGAGACAGGAGGATCGCACAGGTTCGAAGCCAGCTGCGCTGGCTTAAGAGACCCTGTTTCCAAATAAAAAGTATAAAATAGGTCTGGGAGTGTAGCCTGAGGTAGAAGGGCTTCCAGGAACCCCAGTACCACCAAAAACAAAACAAAAAAATCTTCAGTACCACAAAATAAATAAATAACATATATATATATATATATATATATATATATATACACACACACACATACACACATATTTATGATTGTTGTTGTTGTTGCTGTTGCTGCGGCTGAGGATTAAACCCAGGGCCTCATTAATAGACGCCTAAATATATGCTCTATCACTGAGTTACTACCCTAGCACCAACTAATATCTAACTAATATCCTTTTTATGAAAAATAATTATATTTTCCCAAACAACAACAACAACAAAAAGTACTGACAAGAGTGGCCTTGCTTTAAATAGTTTCAAATCTCTGTATTGTCCAGTTCAGAAGTCAGTTGCATTCTACTGTCCTCTTCTATATTCAATCTGTTCAATATCCCAGGTCATAAAACTATTGGGAAGCTATTGGGTCATAAAGCCATTGGAAAACTCCACTACACATTGTGAAAAGTGGAAAGGGCAAACAGTGTCTTAGTATTATGAAATGGTTGTGACCTTGGTGACCTTTGAGGATCTCAAAGATCCCAGGCCCTAGGACCCCAGAACACACTTGAAAAGCCACTGCCTTAAGCAGATGGAGCCATTCCCCAAAGCATCCCATTCCTACAATTTACCAGTTTTGTGAACCCCGGTCATAAAAATTACCAGTTTTGTGAATTTTTTCCTTAAACCAGGTGGAGTTGGGTTTCTGTTACTTGCAACTGAAATAGTTCTGAGCACTGAAAACCTTTGTAGGTTCTACCTGGTTTGGGAGGAGGATTAGGAAAGTTAAGCTCAATTTCAGAAATCAAACTTCACGTCAAGCCGGGCATGATGGCGCACGCTTGTAATCCCAGCATTCAGGAGGCTGAGTCAGAGGATAGTGGTTCGCCGGCAGCCTCAGCTACTTAGGGCCTCTGCAACTTAGTGCGACCCTGTTTCAAATTAAAGAATAAAAAATAGGGCTGGGGGTGTAGCTCAGAGGTTGAATGCCCCTGGGTTCCATCCCCAGACCCGAAAAAAAAAAAAAAGCTTCACATCTTTTCTCTCTTTCTGCTATTCTCCCTTTCCTTCTGCCTTTACCTTAGAACTGCTTCTACTTTATTAGTCAAATTTTCCCCTTCATGACAAACCAATTCAACACAGGTCACAATTATACTTTCTGTCTCTATATGAAAAACTCCTACTGTTACTAATGGAGTTCATATAGCTGTGTTATTGGGAATATGGCCGTAGGACAAAAAAAATATTTCATTCATATTGCCTTGCCGTTCACCTAGCATTTCCACCCCAAACATTTTTTTAAATGTCATCTGACAGCCTGGCATGGTGGCACATGCTTGTAATCCCAGTACTTGGAAGGTTGAGACAGGAAGATCATAGGTTCACAGCCAGCCAGCCTCAGCTTCTTAGTGAGGCCCTCCACAACTTAGTAAGACCCTGTTTCAAAATAAAAAGTTAAAAATAGGGCTAGGGATGTAGCTTGGAAGTAGAATGCCCCTGGGTTTCATCCCCAGTACTTAAAATAAAAAAAAAAAAGTCATTTGTCTCATCACTTTTTTGACTTTTTAGAAATTATACATCACTCTATTAGCATTACTGAAGAAAAAATTTATTCTTTTTAAATTTTTCATTTTCTGATTTTAATTTTATATAGAACTCCCTAGTGTTTTTCTCTATTTTTATGAGATTTTCTTTGAAGGGGAGGTGAGGGTAGACTGAACCTAGGGCCTTGTGCATGCCAAGAACACTCTACCACTGAGCTACACTCCCCAGCTATTATTTTTGCTAATTTCTTTTTGGTACTGGGAATTGAACCTAGATTCATTCTACCTACAAACTACGCTCT
Organism: Muscardinus avellanarius; assembly: GCF_963383645.1. Taxonomy (NCBI): domain Eukaryota; kingdom Metazoa; phylum Chordata; class Mammalia; order Rodentia; family Gliridae; genus Muscardinus; species Muscardinus avellanarius. The sequence continues at coordinate 77,138,111 of NC_137791.1, forward strand.
CAGCTCCTTTTATTTTTCATTTTGAAAAAAAGTCTTGCTAAGTTGTTGAGGCTGACTGCCTTCAAGCATATGATCTTCTATCTCAGCCTCCCAATACTGGGATTATAGGCCTGCCCACCACACTTGTTTTTTTACTCATACATTAAATATTATTTTCAACCTACTTAGTTTTTTAAATGTTTCTGAATTTACTTAAAAGGCTGATAGTGTTGCTAAATCTCTCTGAAAATAAAGCCAGAGTGACATCTAGTGGCTCTTTTACCTCACTAACTAATTAAAATGTAGTCCTTGTAGACAAGAAATTGTTAATAGGTTCAAAAGGTGAGTCTATCAGCCTGGCGTGGTGACACACACTTGTAATCCCAGCATTGGGGAGGCTAAGACAGGAGGATTGCAATTTGTGGGCAGCCTCAGCTACTTAGTGAGGTCCTTTGCAACTCAGTGTCTCAAAACAATTTCTTTTTTTTTTTTTTTTTTTTTTTTTTAAACAGGGTCTCCCTCAGTTGCCGAGACTGACTTTGAATCTGTGGTCCTTCAGGCCCAGCTTCCCAAGTACTGTGATTACAGGTGTGCACTACCACGCCTGGCTGAGTCAGAGTTTTGCCAGGAAGATATCTCCTTTTGTCATGCTTTGGGATCAAAGTTAGTGTGAGCTGTGGCGGACACAGGCCTTGCTTGAATGGCATGTTGACCATCCAACATTTTTTTTTTAATTTTATTTTATTGGTGCACTGTATTCATACATCATAGTGGGATACAAACTTTTGTAGACATACATGCACACATTGCCCAGTCAGTCCCCACCCGATCCCCACCCCATTCTCTCCCCATCCCTCCCTCCCATGCTTGGCTTAGTGGTTGACATCTAGTATTATAGCAATATCCAAAATTAAAAATGATAATCTCACATAACAGTTTCATTTGTCTGATGCCAAGCTTTTGATGATTTAAAGATAACATTTCAATATTTCTTTTTGCTTTCTTTCTTACCAGAGCATATTTTTTCCTGTTTTTTTGGTGAAACTATCATATATTTATATATTTATTTTTCAGAAAAAAATCTATCCTAATATGGAATATGAATTCTAGATACCCAAAACGATCTTGAAGAAGAACAAAGCTAGCAGATATATATTTTCTGATTTCAAACCATATAAAGCTACAATAATTGAAACAGTGTAGTACTGTTCTAAAGGCAGATATATAAACCATTGGAGTTAAATACAAGCCTAGAGCTAAATTCTTCCCTATATTGTCAAGTTATTTTTGACAAGGTTTCCACGAACATTTGGTGGTGGAAATAATATTCTTTTAACTAAATATTGTTGAAAAATAATAATTACATGGAAAAGAATAAAATTGGACCCTTACCTAATCCCACATACAAGTATTAACTCAAAATAGATAAAAGACCTAAATATAAATCTTAAGACTTTAAACTTTTAGGAGAAAATCCGGGTCATAAAACCTCACAACATTGAAATTGGCAGTGATTTCTTGGATATGATTTCAATGGCACAGGCAACAGAAGAATATACAAACTCCCTAAAAAAAATATATATATATATTGTATATCCAAAGACAATGTAAACAGAGTTAAAAGTTACTAATAGAATTGGATAAAATATTTCCAAATGCTATATCTGAAGGTATATTAATATCCCAACTAGAAATCCTAAAAATTAACAACAATAAACGCAAACAATACCATTTAGAGATAGGCAAAAGACTAACATAAATAATGAATCTCCACAGATAACCAATCTTAGTTGTCTGTTGGATGGAAACTCTTGTTTCTCTGGTTCTGGTGAGTGTTACCTATTTCTTCTTTGTAGTTAATCTCTTTGAGTATTTTCTCTAGCGCTGGTTTTGAAGACATAAATTCCTTCAGTTTCTGTTTGTCATGGAAGCTTCTTATTTCTCCATCTAATTTGATAGAAAGTTTTGCTGGATAGGAAATTTTTGGCTGGAAGTTGTTTTCTTTCAGAGTTTGGAATATGTTACTCCAAGCCCTTCTGGCTCTCATGACTTGGTTTGGGAAGTCTGGAGTGATTCTAATTGGTTTGCCTCTGAATGTCACTTGGCCCTTTGTTTTTGTTGCCTTTAAGATTCTCTGCTTGGCTTCCACATTGGTCATTTTGACAATTATGTGGCATGGGGATCCTCTTCTCCGATCCTGTCTAAAGGGAGTTCTATAAGTTTCCGGGACCTGTGTATCAACCTCTTGCTCTATGTTTGGAAAATTTTCTGCTATTACTTCCTTGAAGAGATTGTTGATCCCTTTGGTTTCACTTTCTTTTCCCTCCTCTATTCCAATTATTCTTAGGTTAGCTCTCTTAAAATGGGCCCATATTTCTTCAATGTCAGATTCCTGCTGTCGGATATTTTTTCCTAGATTAGAAACTATGTGTTCATTTTTGGATTGCTCATCTTCTAAGAGCGAGATTCTGTTCTCCATGTGTTCTAATCGGTTGTTTGTGCTTTGAATTGAGGCCTTTACTTCATTAATTGCATCCTTTATCTCTTTTTGGCTCTCTCTGAGTTCTTTTCGAAGCACCTCTATTATTTCTACAGTTATTTTCCTAATTTGATCTTCTAGAAATCTCTGATTTTCTGTTTTATCGGGTTCTGATGTTGTGGGGTTGTGGGCAGTATTCATTGCTCCAGTATTATTCCTCTTTCCCATGATTTCGGATGCTTGTGCCTTCTCTGGGTTCTTCCCTTGGGTCACTATGACTTCACTTAAGGTGTTCTGGATCTCGAGTCAGTAGTATCTCAGACCCCACTACTCCTTTACTGGGTTTTATCACAGAGTCTCCGACCCAGGGAGTCGATAGAGGCTGCTTTAAACTATGGGGGGTGCCAGGTTGCACGTTCTCCTATGGTGTGATATCTCTGCCACCACCACTCCCTCACTGGGTACAGTGAGGTACAGTACTGGGATTTCTCCTCTGTGGCCCGCAATTTGACTCACTGTTCTAGAGTACGCAGATGTAGCTGTACTGGATTCGGCGAATTCACTGCTGCTGCTGCCGCTGGTGGCAATATGGCGCCGCAGCCACGCCCTCGGCCATGAGGCTGGCGTATTTTTTCTTCTCTGGTTTTGATTTCCACTCTGAATCCCTGCAGCGTGTGCTGAGCTCAGCTACTGGGAGCTTTAAATCCTCTCTGCGCCGAAAGATCCTGCCTGGCTGTTCCGCAGCGGCTCACCTTGGCTTGCTGTAGCCGTCCGATGAGTTCGCCGCTGCCGCCGGCAGTATGGCACTGCTGCCGCGTCCTCGGGCGCGTGTGTCTCCTCTGTGGTCCTGAGCTCTGTTCTCAGTCCGCTTTCTCTCTGGAGCCTGGTGGTTTTTTTGTTTTTCTGGTGATGGTGTTTTCTGGCTATGAAAGGCGCTGGTTTTGTGGTAATGGAGATTGGTTGTTAGCAGGGCTCTTAAGCCCCGCTTTTCTCGGTCGCCATCTTCCCGGAAGTCTCTCAAAACAATTTCAAATAAATGAAAACCAAGCTTACTTTAAAGCTTGTGAAATACCTCTAGGCAATCATTCCAGTGCCAAAAGAGTCACGTTTTCTTGTGCCTTCTTCAAAACTGAGCAGACTAGCATTATCTCTAATGCCAAAAAGTGAATTAAATGCCTCCTGCAAAAGCCGTCGCTTGGAAGAAGTATGAGAACAAAACAGTCTGGAGACTAATAAGAATCTTTCTTCTAGAACTTCCTCTGAGGCACAGGGCTATGTATAGTGCTGAGTTGAAAACTCTGCCAAAATTGGGCTTCTGTGAGGACAAGGAAGAGAAGTAGGCGTGCCAGGTATCAAAAAGGTTGTCACAAAATAATCATAGTCCAACCAATTTACATCTTTTGGGAATGATTCAAGTTTTCTGTCCTGACAGTTGTGTAGATCTTTCAAAATTCATAAAATGGAGTCAGGTGCAGTGGTGGATCTCATTTATAATCCCAGTACCTAGGAGGCTGAAACAAAAGGAACTCGAGTTCAAGGTCAGCCTCAGAAACTTTGTGAGACCTGTTTTGAAATTAAAAAAAAAAAAAAAAAAAAAAAAAAAAATATATATATATATATATATATATATGATTTTTTTTAAAATTGGGGTAGCTAGGAGGTTGAATTCCCCTGGGTTCAATCCCCAGTACCAAACAAAACAAAACAACAAATATCCTCATTTAAACCAGGTGTGTTTACCTCAATATGATGTTTGAATATAATGCACCAATAAAAAAATTTTTTAAAAATGCTGTTACATAAAAGCAATAAATAAATAAATAAATAAATAAACCAGGTGTGGTGGTACATTCCTGTAATACCAACATTTGGGAGGCTGAGGTAGGAGGATTAAAGGTTTGAGGACAGCTTCAGCAACTTAGCAAAACCTTCAGCAACTTAGGTTGTTTTTTGTTTTTTTGTTTTTTTTTTGTTTTTTTGGGGTTTTTTTTTTTGTTTTTTTTTGTTTTGTTTTGTTTTGTTTGGTGGTACTGGGGTTCCTGGAAACCCTTCTACCTCCGGGTAACACTCCCAGGCCTATTTTTTAAAATATTTTTAAATTTGGAAACAGGGTTTCTTAAGCCAGTGAAGTTGGCTTCGAACCTGCACGATCCTCCTGTCTCCGCCTCCCAAGCGCGGGGATTACAAGCATGCACTACCATGCACGGCAACTTAGGTTGTTTTCTAAACAACAAATAAAAAGGGCTGAGGTGTAGCTCAGAGGTTGACTACTTCTGGGCTTAATCCCAGTACCAAAAAGAAAAAAAAAAACAAAAACAAAAACAAAAACAAAAAAACCCAAGAAGTATCATTGCTTACATGGTATGAACACAATTTGCTGAATGAGAATTATAACTCAATAAAGTTAGTTTTTCTTAACTCAAGAACTCCATGGATAGATGAATAGATAACCAAAATGAAGCAACACACACACACACACACACACACACACACACACACACAGAATTATTCAGCCTTAAAATGAATAGATTTTGGTGGGCGTGGTGGTGCATACCTATAATACCTACTAGCTACCAGTACTTGTGAAGCTGAGATAGGAGGATCACAGATTTGAGACCAGCCTCAGAAACTTAGTGAGGACCTTAGCAACTTAGACACTGTTTCAAAATAAAAAATACAATAGGACCGGGGCTGTAGCTTAGATGTAGAATGCCCTTGGGTTCAAACCCACCCCCCTCTGCCATCTTATACATTTTATTCTTTACAAATTACTTATAACTTAACGTATTTTTGTCTTTTAACTTTCTTAATTATAAGATCCCCTTATGCCTATAAGATATCTCCTTTTATTTGCTGGGTTTTCTTTTGTCTTTTGGGGCTCTGGTAATATGACAATTATTTAGCTGTTAGTGTGGCCAGAATAGCCACATCTGATTTACTTTGCTGGCACAGCTTCAATTTCTTCTTAATACAAACTTTAAATTCTTTATTTTTTTCTGCAAAACAGTCTAGCTGTAAAATAGTGTCACTGCTTACATGTCTCTCTAGTGGCTGTCTGCTCTTCCTGGGATGATGATCAGTAAGGGAATGAGACTCGAGATGGTTAGCATCTGTACCAATAAATTTGTCTTTCCTTTTTAAGAAGGTTTGAACTTTTCCTCAAGATTGTTAAGGAATATTTCAGTGGTTTGATCATTGTCTCTAAATTCTTAGGGTATTTAGGTAAAAGAAAATAGTTATTTCCATCAAAGCAATGTATACAAAATTACTATTGACCTGAACCCATCAAAGTCATGGCTATAGCATCACTGACCTGAGCCCTGATTACTGTATAACTGCACATTGACTTGCACCCTGCTTCCAGTATCTTTTGCTGCCTTTTAGTAAACAACCCCAAAATAAAGCCATTTTGCCACATTGTTTTTTTCATATCCTGGCAATTTAGAAGCCCATTCATTTGACTAGAATGTTATTGTAGATATTAAGAAGCAAAGAGCCTTTTAAAGCATCAATTACTTTTTGCAATTACCTAATTTAATAATTAAATTACAAGTCATTTCTAAAAATTAGGACATTACATAGACATCATTAAAACACTTTTTCTGCCAAAGATAAAAAAAATACTTTAAAAGCAATGAACATTGTATCTGGAACCTCTTACAGAAACAAATACAATATTGATTAACTATTTGTCTACAACAAAAGCATGTGTTGTTAATTTTAAGGACATTTTTACTTTTACCATCTTAGATTTATTCAATTGTTAACATTTAAGTCATGTGAATGCAGAAGCATTTGATCTTATGTTTCTTTAATTTTATGAGCATTTATTTAATATGCCACTTTATAGACAGACACATTTTACATTTATAACATAACAAACAACATCAACAGATAGGAAGCAAGAGAGCCATACACACACACACACACACACACACACACACACACACACACACACACACACACACCAGTGAAGCCAGGTCCTAGAAACAGACATGAAAAAAACTCACAGGCTTTTCACCTGCACAGTTGGTAATGCTGTTAGCCTACCATGGATGACACTGAATAAAATGTTTTCAGGTGGCTACTTTGTTCCCCCATGACCAGCAAACACCCCGATCACAACTGTTTATCTCCTCTTTCCTAGGATACCAAACAGAGAATTAACCTTTGGATAGCTGCTAAGATAGGAAAGGAAAAAATATAAAGACAAGAACCAAAAAAGCTTTTGCTTAGATAAAACAAAAATAAATCAGAACAAAAATATATGCACATCAATTCAGGTAAAAATTCATGAACTTGGGGGGAAAAAAAGAAAGGCCTTAGTTATAGCAGCAAAAACAAACAAACAAACAAAAACCTCACTACTTTTGCTGTAATCCTGTCCTGTTTTTTCCTTTTTGTCAGGGGGCGGGGCAGGGCTAGAACTCAACCCTAAACTCCTATATTTGGCCTTTACAATATCATTAGTACAAGTCACATTAGTACAAGTTTTTACAAGAAACATTTAAACTTTAAGCATCTATCTCCCCAGAGCATAAGTCAGTCTGCTAGCTGGTGAAATATTGCCAGCCATTCCATGGGTGGGGCTGCTCATTCCTTCCAGGGGCAGCCTGTAGGTAGGTAGCTCCCTGAGACCTCTCCTTCTTCTCATCCTGCTATCAGAAGTTAACTATTTCTGGGCAGGCTGGCTTAGCTAAAGCATAAGATAATTTTACAGAGACAGTTTTAGAGTTTCTATTCACAACAAAGGCTTAGAGAGTTAAAAGAAATTGGCCAGTGAAAGTGTATCAAGCCTCAAAATGTTTAAAAGCAACATTTTTATGTCTGTTACATATTTCATACAATAGAAAGGGAGAGGAGAAAGAGAAAGAAAAAGCATAGGGACCACTGAACTCTTGTACAGAATTTGGAACAAGTTTATGGTCTTTTGGTCCATAAAGGTGGAGGTCAGGAAATTTACATACATATATATGCATAAATAAAACATTTAGAAACCAAGAGATAAATACCAAAAACATTTTAATAGACTTACCAAGACTTCTAAAAATATAAAATTACTAATGTAATGGCATCTAAGCAAAATAAAATGTTCATAGCCTTTCCAGGTATATATTTATATGTTTCTAATTGCATTGTGAACAACTACTTTATGCAAAGATACAAGTGGGACCCTGGGTATTTGGCCTTGCCAGACAAAAATGAGAGTAACCATAAGTAGACAAGAAAGTATAACCACCATTCATGGTGGCACATGCTTGTAATCCCTGTGCTACTAAGAGTGTTACTGACAACAGCAATGTTTAAATAGCAGTGGTATGGGGGGGGGCAAGAGAAGATATACTGTGTACCAGTATTGGGAAGAAGTTTCAAAATGTATTAATGTACTAGTATTGGGAAAGATTTTCAGTTTTAAAATATACCGTTGGGCTGGGCGTGGTAGCGCACGCTTGTAATCCTTGCGCTTGGGAGGCGGAGACAGGAGGATCGCGCAGGTTCGAACTCAGCCTCGCTGGCTTAAGAGACCCTGTTTCCAAATAAAATATAAAATAGGTCTGGGAGTGTAACCCAGAGGTACAAGGGTTCCATTCCTAGTACCACCAAAATAAATAAATAAATAAATAAATAAATAAATAAATCATTGGTAGTAAAGAAAGCCAGGGGCTTCAAGAAATAGAAGCCTGCCGCAGACTTGCTCAGTCCAAATGGGGCGCGAGTCCACTCGCGATCGAATCTATCTCAGAAAAAGATGGGCGTGGATAGGGTGCCATTCTGCAGCCACTTATCTGCAGCGATTCTTTCCCCTCTAGGAAATAAATTTCTTTAAGTTCCTATTTACGGCGATTCTGGAAAGAATCTGACATGGATCAATGCTTCTTGTGCAATCGAACACTTTCTTCTAGACACAAGATTTTTTATATTTCCCCATTTCCCCGTGATTCCCTAGTAGAAAAGCACTATCTTCTCAGACCTGAGGTAAAAGCAAGACTGTTGCCCATTGTAAAACACTTGTTAAGCTTCTTAATGGAGTAGTGGTCCCTCTCCATCCAGTGGTTGCAAATCCTCACACTTCACTGACTTGGGTCCCCAGTGGAGCACAGTGTATTCTGTGCTAGATTTACAGGACCTTCCGAGACTATACTCCCACCCAATTTTGCTTCTTTTAATACTACCTTGTTTTTCTTATCCTTCAATAGTCATCCTCTGTCCATGCATCCCATACCAGATAAACAAGGGAGTTTATCTGGTATGGGATCAATTCACATTAGACTTTTCCACCACTTATATATTCAGTGATTAAAGGATGCTACCTCACAGCCTCCAGTGGCAGTGGCCACACTATGGCTCTAAGTGATTCCTTCATGTTACGCTGTTGGACTCCCTGTTGCCTCCCTGTTGGACCTGTCATATGGACAGGGGATTCTGTGACATTATTTTCTTGTAGACTTACCCAACTAGATTTAGAAGCCTGAAATCAATCAAAGGGTTCTAATACTAATGTTTCCATTATTCTGCCTCCAGCCATTTTACTAAATATTGGTACTTCTAAATGTATTAAAATGCAAAAGAAAAGCCCAAATGATGTAACATACAGAGTCAACAAAGACCTTTATTTTAATCACTCCAAAGCCTATTCTTGCTCACCACAGTACTAACTTTTGGACTCACATGACACAAAATGTACTAAATATATCTTCTTTCTGTATGTGCAAGCCCAAGTCAGCCTAACAGGTCCTAACTTCACATTTAATTGGTCTTGTTCTAACCAAATGAGGAATTCAAAACCTGACAAATCTTAACCCAACATCCCTTTGGGGTTTTAGTGACTGTACTCATGTTTCTCATTTAAAAAAAAGCTCAAGTTTCAGGTGATGCCATTCCAATCTCTGTGATTGTACCAGGAGATTATGTGCAGATAGGACCAATGACCCATGATCTCAAATGCAATCACACAATACATAGCCCAGTGCAAACAGAAGTAAATTTACCTTTAGGCTGGTCAGTCTTTTGTTTTATTTTCTCTTATTCCATCATTCCTAGGGTATTTCAAACTCAGAATGACTCTGCCCTCTCCACTGTCATCAGCCTGCTCATCAGCCATGCATTCCCTATCCTCTGACTGTAATAGCAATTTACACCTTTGGTCTCTAGGTCTTGTTACAGGACTGACAGCCACTGTGTTAGCCATCCCTGGACTAAGAATAGGTGCTTATATCCAATAAAATAAGTGGCTTGTTTAATCACTAAAATTACTAGTGATACTGCCTTGGCTTTGGCAGCTATCAATAAAGAACTAAGATAAAGTACTGTTGAAGGTGCTTGTTACTTCAGCCAGTTCTGGCGATGTAAAGATCTGAAAAAGAAAAGTTGTAACTCTTTAAAGTCCAGGCCACTGTAAAACTTGAATAGATGATTTTAGTTTGTTTCTTACTTTGATAAAGAGTTTATAAAATTGTTTGAAAATGTAAAGGCAAAAAAGAAATCAAGGCAAAAAAGAAACCAGTATGTCAAAATGAGAGAGGGGGAGAGGGGCAGAACGGACATAGGTATGAGAAATTTTTTGTAAGGAAGAAAAAAAAGAAAAAATATTTTGAGAATGAGAAAGCATTTTGTATGGTAAAGTTTATCCTAAGATTGTCCCAAATGGAAAAGGAAAGACTAGGATAAAATCAAAAGGTTAAAAGCAAGTTGCAGAAGGTTTGAGTATGTTATAGAATGTAAAGCATAAAGCTTATAAAAGGAATGTTGCATATGTGATAAAGACGGTTGTATTTAAAAATTAGTTAAAAGGTTTCTAGCTAGGTTCTATTAAGCCCACCTCTCTTGGGACCTGGTTGCCATTCTGCTTATAGTAATGTTTGGACTATGCCTGCTAAATATTGGAGTCAGTTTTTGTTTCCAACAGGCTTAAAGCTATCAGATTTCAAATGGTCCTGCAAATGGAACCCAAGATGACAATCTACCAGAGACCTTTGGACAATCATGGTGATGTGAAACCTCAGCTGATCTAATTCCCCCTGGACAAACTGCTTGCATGCACCCTCAAGGCTGGGGGTCCACAATGTCCTCTCCACATTGTCCCCAGCATAGAAGTAGTCAGAGAGACTTTGACAACTCTGTCCCCTTGCCTAGGGTGTAAGCAAGTTAATAGAAGAGGAAGGAATGATCTGGTTACAGATAATTTCATAAATCAGAGAAGGCATTTTAAAAATTATAACAGGTTGCTTCCTACTCCTCCCAGCCTGGTATTTGGATTCCTCTGTCCCAAGACTGCTAGGTTGGCATGGTATTTAATGCTATTTTTATTAAAATTTGTAAGTACGGCTGGGCGTGGTGGCGCACGCTTGTAATCCCGCAGTTTGGGAGGCGGAGACAGGAGGATCACACAGGTTCGAAGCCAGCCTCGCTGGCTTAAGAGACCCTGTTTCCAAATAAAAATACAAAATAGGTCTGGAAGTGTAGCCCGAGAAGGGTTCCATCCCCAGTACCACAAAAAAAAAAAAAAAGTAAGTAGATTACATAGTGTGGAATTTATTGATATTTTTTCCTTTTTTTTTTTTTGTGGTACTGAGGGTGGAACCCAGGGGCTTTTCTACCTCTGAGCTATACTCCCAGACCTATTTTATACTTTATTTGGAAACAGGGTTTCACTAAGTTGCTGAGAGCCTCACTAAGTGGTTTTGAACCTGTGTGATCCTCCTGTCTCACCCTCCCAAGCGCTGGGATTACAAGCGTGCGCCACCACGCCCGGCATTATTGATATTTCGAATGAATTTATACATTAAAAGTTATTTGGTGTAGATGTCTGCATAATAATTGCTAATAAAATTAAAGACCACTGATTGCATCTGGTAGACCGGTCGTCGGTCTTTCTGGATTTCTTTGAACACTAACGTGGACAGCAGGGCGTGTAGTCATACAACCTGATAATCTCTATATTAGAGATAAAGGAGAGTAACTGAAGCACAGGCAGAGGAAAACAGCTATGCTGAAGAACAAAAAGCACTTCGGATTGAGGAACTGCAGCCTAAGCACAGGCAGAGCTGCCCTGGTGAACGACGTGGAAATAGTCTAGGGGGTCCTTAAGGGTTTCGGTGGGCTAGGGTGTCCGAGGACGAGGCAGGGGACCGCATGGCTGGGTTGGCTCTTAGGGCACAGGCAGGAAGGGATTTGCGCGAGTAGGTAGGTATCTGGGGAAATCTTTGCGGGATCGTTGTGAGCATGGCCAGAGGCCCAGGGCGGGCAGATCCGTGGGGCGACTGCAGGAGAAGCCTGCGGCGCTGAGTAGCAGAGGGACCCCTGGAGCCGACTTCCGGGGTCGTTTCTGGGGCGGACGCGCGGGATTGGATCCCCGGGCGGCGGGGGCGGGGCTAACGCTCGGTTGCCCGGCGACGGCGTCGGGGGCGGAGTCGGCGGGGAGTGGCCCTGCGGGCGGCGGCCACGCCTCCCCCTTCCCGCCTTTCTCCTCGGGCCGGGCCTCCCAACGGTCCCGGCCGGCTCGAGGGCAGCTGGACCGAGCCCGAGCGCCGCGGGACGGGCGCCGCCGACGAGGAGCAGCCGCCGCGGGGCTTGGGGCGGACAGTGGGGAGCCGGCTCGTCCCCGCCGCCCGGTCGCGCAGGTGCGGCCGCCCGCGCCCCGCGGACATGCGGCGGGTCTCTTAGGATGAGATGTTGGTAGCAGGTACAGGGGCGGAGCGGGCGGGGGCGAGGGCTGGCTGTTCTCTGGCTGACCAGGGACAACTCCTGTTCACTTCTGGAACCTTCCTGCGCCTTGGTTTGCACATGGTAGATGCCTAATTGGGTCATAAAATATACACATATATTTCCATCCAATGAATGTTCACTTATACATCCAAAGAGACCTAAGCAGTTAAAAACATAAGAAAATAGGGAGCTATTGGCAATGTGTTAACGGAGAAACCACATATAAACCAATAAATAGGGTGAGAAAGGTGGTTTCGTCTTTTGTAGTACTGTGAACCCAGAGCCTTGTGCATGCTCCGAGAGCGCTCTACCGCTGAGCTACATCCCCAGTCCTTTTAAAAAAAATTTAATTCCGAGGCAGGGTCTTTCTGAGTTGCCCAAGCTGGTCTCATACTTGTGATCCTCCTGCCTCAGCCTCTGGAGTAGCTGGGATTACAGGTGTGTGCCATCACGGCTGGCTGCAATTCATTTTTAGAACATTTCTATCACCTAAGATTCTTCATACCCATTTGTAGTCTGTACTCATTCCCAGTCCCGACACCATCTTCTTTTCACCTCTGGCCTACTTTAGAATTAGGTTTTAGTTCCTGCACTGGACTACTCCAATTGCCTCTTAACTGGCCTCAACTTTTATTACTATATTCTCTACTTAGCCTCTGGAGAATCATATACCCCTAATTAAAATCCTCCCATAACTTTCCCTTTCAATTAGAGTGAGTCCCAGAGTCCTTACTATGGTCTTAAGACTCCATGAGTTCTGCCCCCTGCCAACCGCACCAGCCTCTTCTGGGGATAAGTTAAGAAAGGGTCTGATGGACACAGCCTTCCTTTGGGCCTTGCATGCAGATGGTATCCATAACCAGGCCTCAGCGCTCTCCCTTGGCTGCCCTGCCTCCCTCCTTCTCTGTCAGTAACACTGAGCTCTTTCCAACATAGGACCTTTGTATGTGGTATTTCCTTTCAAGAAACTACCCTAGACCTCTACCACACTCTTGTGACTCAGCTCAAATGTCATCTCCACAGAAAGGCCTTCCCTGACCTACCCTATTGTGGGCTCCATACCATCTCATAGTATACCACTACCCCATGATGTTGTTTTCATTTTTAACTGCTCTCCAGAAGTGTATTTTGATTTTTTCTTTCATGTTGCTCTTTCTCCATGAGAATATAAATTCACAAGGGTAGAACTTGATTAGTATTGATCTTAGCTCTGTCTCTAGTGATTATACAAACACTGTCCATGATAGTAACACATTGTAAATTACCAAAATGCCAGAAACAGTAATTAATAGTCATCTATTAATTGCTCTATGCCAAGCCTTGGGTTAAGTACTTTATATGCTGAATTATTTATTTGAGACTTTTGAGAGGACATGCTTCCCTGAGAAGAATCAGGGGAGCGTGTCCTCCAAATATAGTCCCCTACACTAAATTACTTTTTTTCAGGATCAGGCAGTTTTTCTTATTTGTAATTGATTTTCAAGACTAGATTAATATAGATCACCACCAGCAATACAGTTTTTAACCTCTTTCTCCACATTCTTGTAAACTGAAGTGGTGAAATTTTAGCAACAAAAGGAATTGTATAAATAAAAGCAGGATCTAGGATCTTAAAAGGGCATAGCAAGAGAGATTTGGTTTGGAACACAGTTTCCATCAGGGAAGTGTCAAGAGATGAAGCTGGGAGGTTGGTAAAATTAAGTCAGAAAGAGCTCTGAGTGCTAGTGTTAGTTCCAGCCTTAGTCTCTGAGCAAGATTTGGCAAACTGGCTCTTCTGTTAGAGGAAATACTTAATGTTACACTTAATGTAACACTTCTATTAAAGGTGCACTCCTGTAATCCCAATACTTGGGAGGCTGAGACAGGAGGATTGTAAATTTGAAGCCAGCCTCAGCAACTTAGTAAGACTCTCGGCAATTTAGCCAGACCCTGTTTCCAAATAAAAATAAAAAGGGATGAGGATGCTGCTCAGAGGTAGAATGCCTCCAGATTCAAACCCCAGCACCAAAAACAAACAAAACAAACAAACAACCTGAAGCTAGAAAGATAATTCTGTTTTGAAGTGTTTTATAGTAGATCTAGGAAGAGTTGATAAAAGTATGAGAAAATGCAATGAAACTAAAATGGCATATTCTTGTTATGACTTATGAGCATACTTAGTTGTTCTTTAATGAGTTAAAGATATTACAGAAATAGACTAAACAGAATGCAGTGATTAAGGGGATGTGGAGTGTGTGTGTGTGTGTATGTGTGTGTGTGTGTTGTTGTTGTTGTTGCAGTGCTGGAAATTGAACCCAGAGACTTATGCATACTAGGCAGGCACTCTGCCAATGAGTTATACTCCTAGCCCTTGGATGTAGAGATTGAATAGATGAGGAATAGCTGAATAAATGAAAAAATAGCCAAAGATACTAAAATGGTTATTTTGGGAAGTTGAGTTTATGGAAACATTATCTGAGAATACCTGAGAAAGCAAGTTTGGTGGAAAGATAAAGATCAGGTTTGATAAAGATAAAGATAAGATGAATTTAATATGGTTACCAACATATGCTGAGAACAAAAGCAAAGAAATTCACTAAAACTTTCCTAGAAAAAGCAATTTTAACAAAATAGCTGGAAACAGTGAAATTGTCCCTATCTGGCTTTGTTATGGACTGATACCCTTGTGAGAAGTTGTCCTGTTTTGGGTTATCTTTTTGATGAATATTTTCCATAGGAAATCATGGAATATCCAAGTTGGAGAAGAGTTTAGAGATATAGTTATAGTCTAACACTCTGCCCAAGAAAGGACACTCAGTGGCAATTGTCATAGTAATAAGTACTCACCCCCCTCAGCTTGAACACCTTTCATGGAAGCCCACCCCAGTAGATTCAGGGGACTCTGGTTTTTAGAAAGTCCATTTCCACCTTTAATTGGAATCTACCTGTCTTCACTTTGGTCCAGCAGTCCTAATTCTGTGTATAGGATATATTCATTCACTTTTTTTTTTTTTAAAGAACTTTACATTTAAAAATTTTACATTCGCCGGGCGTGGTGGCACATGCTTGTAATACCAGCATTTGGGAGGCTGAGACAGGAGGATCAAGGTCCAGTGGACAGCCTCAGCTACCTAGTGAGGCCCTTCATAACTCAGTGAAACACTGTTTCAAGATAAAGACTAAAATAGGGCTGGGGGTGTAGCTCAGAGGTAGAATGCCCCTGGTTTCAACCCCCCAATACCACACACACACAAAAAGTTTTTTATACTTTGCAGAGTTTTTTTTTTTTTTTTTCCAACTACTGAGGATGGAACCCAGGGGCACTGTACCTTCGAGCTATACCCCCAGCCCTATTTTTTAGTCTTTTTTTTTTTTTTAAACAGAGTCCCACTCAGTTGTAAAGGGCCTAAGTAGCTAAGGCTATCTGCAAACTGTGATCCTCTGGTCTCTGCCTCCCAAATGCTGGGATTACAAGTGTGGGCCACCATGCCTGGCCCTGCAGAGATATTTTTTAAAATTCTGGTTCATTGTTTTAGTACACCTGTTCATTGTTTTAGTATACCTGTTCATTGTTTTAATACACATGCTTGAAACTTGTGAACCTATTTCTGACTTACCAGACAGTGTTCTTTATCCAACAGCTTTTTGTGTGTGTGTGTGTGTTGTACTGGTGGTGGAACCCAGGGGTTTTTCTACCTCCGGGCTATACTCCCAGACCTTTTTTATACTTTATTTGGAAACAGGGTCTCACTAAGTTGCTGAGAGACTCACTAAGTAGCTAAGGCTGGCTTTGAACCTGTGCGATCCTCCTGTCTCAGCCTCCCAAGCGCTGGGATTACAAGTGCGTACTACCATGCCTGGCTCTATCCAACAACTTTTCTAACTCAGCACAAGATTTGTTGACCAGTCAAAAGCAGAGTTAAATCAGTTTAAATATAAGATATTCAGCTGGTCCATTTCAGTCAGTTTGGACTGTACCTAGAGAAAGGTAAAGTCTCAGAATATCAACATCAGGGCTGTATATGCCTATAAGTTGACTTACTGTATTTTCTTGATAATGTCAACAAGATCTGGGCCGGTAAAATTAGCATTGGTTCAACAGGGAGTATGTAACTGAACATGTTTTGTTGTACAAATATATCTTAGATAAGTGCTGTGGACTATTAGTTAAAATGTATTTTCATATGAAATGAAAGTTTTTTTTTTTCTTTTCAGTACTTGGGATTGAACCCAAGGGCATTCTACCTCAGAGCTATACCCCAAGTCCTAGTTTTTATTCTTTATTTTGAAACAGAATCTTACTAAGTTGCAGAGGGCCTCGCTATTAGCTGAGGCTGGCCATGAACCTGCGATCCTCCTGTCTCAGCCTCCCAAATACTGGGATTACAAGCATGCACCACCACATCTGGCTAAAATGAAAGTTTTAAAAAATAGCTTTTGTTGTTTTATATGTAAGTGTTTTAGGTGTTGTCAAGACCTTATTTGATCAAAATGAACTTCTGAATTGAATTTTTAAATAATAAAGTTTAGTTAACTAAATATATGTTAATAAGCAGATTTAAATTTTTTTCAGGTGTTAATAGAATAATTGAAAATAAGAATATCCAGAAATTAAGGTATCTCTTATTTTAATTCTAGTTCTATACTTAAGAATTATGAGCATATACATCTGTATACTAGTTTATTATAGAATAATTGAAAATAAGAATATCCAGAAATTAAGGTATCTCTTATTTTAATTCTAGTTCTATACTTAAGAATTATGAGCATATACATCTGTATACTAGTTTATTATACTTGTACTTAATTTATTTAGAATACCGAAAGCCTTGAACCTGATGAACACCAGGCTGGAATATTTAAAATACAAAAGCTGTAAGAGCTTTATCTCTGTGGTTTTCAGCTTAATCTAGGTGGTTATCTTTCTGGGGCAGAGAGGAGGGTATATAGTTGGGGCTCAGAAGTGTTAAAAGGTGGTCTTCCACTGCTCAAAAAGATTTGAAAAACCCAAGTGTGATCTCATTTGGTAGAAGTTGGAAATCGAGGTTCAGAGATGGAAGGGCTTCCCCATGCTCTTACAGCTACCCAGCAACAGAACAAAGGTTGCTCAGAGTTCTGTGCTGCTTCTGTGCTGCCTTCTGCTGGTGGTATTATGTGTGCTGATGATGTATGATCTTAACTAGCTTAATTCTATATTAAATTCTAATAATCCCTATGTGTGTTCAGTACAGATTAAACCTACTTGCTTTTCTGCTCATAGACATATATATATTCTTCCTAAAAGTAAAAATGGTCATTTATTTGGGCAAAGCCAACTAAATACTGCCTAAATTATAAAGACATTATTATTATTCATGTTATTACTACCTTATTATGTGATGCCATATACATAGATATTGAGGTAGGTACTACATTTTTATTTTTTAATTTATTTTATTGGTACATTGCAATTAGAACATAGTGGGGTTCAATGTGTTTTTTTAAAAAATGCACACAAATGGGCGTGGTGGCTCATGCTTGTAATCCCAGCATTTGGAAGGCTGAGACAGGAGGATCGCAGTTTGCAGAAAGCCTCTGCTTCTTAGTGAGGTCCTTTGCAACTCAGTGAGATCCTGTATCAAAATAAAGAATAAGGCTGTGCATGCTTGTAATCCCAGTGCTTGGGAGGCTGAGACAGGAGGATCACACAGGTTAGAAGCCAGCCTCAGCTGCTTAGTGAGTCTCTCAGCAACTTAGTGAGACCCTGTTTCCAAATAAAGTATAAAATAGGTCTAAGAGTATAGCTCAGAGGTAGAAAAGCCCCTGGGTTCCACCCCCAATACCACCAAAAAAAAAAAAAAAAAAAGAATAAAAAATAAGGTTGGGGGTGTAGCTCAGAGGTAGAATGCTCCTGGGTTCCATCCCCAGTGCTACTAAAACAAAACAAAAACATGCACAAACTTCTTTAAAATTTTCTCTCTACATACTGCCTCATTCCTCTCCTTCCCTCCCACACATGTTAGTGAGATTGGTTATAATACCTTCACACTGGCGTGGTGGTGCACGCTTGTAATCTCAGCATTTGGGAGGCAGAGACCAGAAGGATTGTGGTTTGTGGACAGCCTCAGCTACTACTTAGTGAGGCCCTTTGCAACTCACTGAGACCCTGTTTCAAACATATAAAGGACTAAAAAGATAGTGCTGGGGGTGTAGCTCAGATGTAGAATGTCCCTGTTTTACATCCCCAGTACCAATAATAATAATCAAATAATAATAATAATAATACCTTCACATATTGCCATAGTATTATTTGAACTGTTTCCCTCCTCAGTCCTCCCTCTTACCTCCTTTAAATCTCTCCCCCATCTCCTTCCACTACCTAACAAGTCTCTTTCCACAATATTTAAAGTCTCTTATATTTCCTATTTTTCTCTCTAGCTTCTGTATGTGAGAAAAAATACACCAGCCTTAACTTTATGAGACCGACTAATCTCACTTAGCATGCTCTTCTCTAGTTCCATACATTTTCCTGCAAATGACATAATTTTGAGTAAAAATTCATTGTTTGTATGTTACATTTCCTTTATCCATTCATCTGTTGACAGACACCTGGGTTGGTTCCATAATTTGGCTATTGTGAAATGTGCTGCAATAAACATGGGTATGCATGTATCACCATTGTATTCTGACTGGTTCTTTAGGAAAGATACCAAGGAGTGGGATAACTGTGTTATAGTGGTTCCTTTTCTAGTCTTTTGTGAAATCTCCAAAACTTACCTCCATAGTGGTTATAATAATTTACAATGCCACCAACAGTTTATATAAGTTGTTACTGCCTCACCTCCTCATTAGCATTTGTATTGTTTGTATTCTTGGTAAATGCTATTTTATCTGGAGTTAGGTGAAATCTTGGTGTAGTTTTCATTTGTATTTCCCTGATCACTAGTGATGTTGAACATTTTTTCATATATTTATTGGCCAATTGCATTCTTTTGAAAAGTGTCTATTCAGTTTTATTTCCCATTTTTTGATTGAGTTATTTGCTCTTTTTGGTGTTTTTTTTAGTTCTTTATATATTCTAGGTATTAGTCATCTATCAGAGGAGTAGCTAGCAAAGAATTTCACTCTGTAGACTCTCTCTTTGGGCTCATGATTGTTTCCTTTGCTACGTAGAAGCTTTTTAAATTTTATGTCATCCTATTTATTGATTTTTAAAATTTTTTTTCTGAACTTTGGAAGTCTTACTGAGAAAGTCTCTACAAGTTCCTATGTTGAAGAGTTGGTTCTGAGGCAGGTACTGTACAGAAAAGCCTGCACATAAATTATCTTAGTTAACCCTTATTCATTTGAAGCACTACAGTATTTATCTCCATCTTATAGTCTTGCTGAAGTTAAATATTATTCTGTAGGTTACACAGCTAGTAGATCACAGAGCTAGGATTTGAACCTAAATACAGCATTTAGAGAGAAAAAAATGTGATTGAAAAGGCAGACATTGAGAGCTATGTGCAGTTAATAAGCAATTATCAGCAATTCCAGCAGTACAGTATTCAACCTCTCCCCATTTACCACAATTGGGTGGTCTGTGGTAATCCCAGAGATCCTGCTAGTTGTTAAGTGTAGGTTCCCCCCCACCCCATCCCACTTTCCACTGATGCAGAGCCCGAGTCTGTCTGAGCCTCTGCTATGTCCAATAGCAGACTCTATCCCCACCTTCTCTGGGTTGAACCGCAAAGTCTCAGACCCAGGGAGTTTATTGTGGCTGCATGAGTCCATGGGGGCATCACACTGGGTGTTCTCCCTTGGGGACAGCAGCTTCACTTACAGTGTTGTTGAGTGCAGGTCTGGATCTCTGGAGGGCATGGTGAGCTTGGCTGCCACTGCTGGAAGTTGTAGCTGGTGTTTGCCCAGGAGGACCTGATGACTTAAAATTCCAATGATCTACATGTAGCTGCTTACTCCAGGTCCTTGATTGTTTTCCTGTTCCTCTCTGGAATCAGATGCAGTGAGACAAGATGGTGCTGTTTTGGTGCCTGCAGCCGCAAGGCAGACAGGTTTCTTTTCTGGTGTTGTTGAGTGCTGCTGTAGATCTCTGGAGGGCGTGGTGAGCTCTGCCACCACTGCTGGAAGTTGTAGCCAGTGTTTGCACAGGAGGAACTGATGGCTTACAGTTCCAGTGATCTGCACCTGCATACTTCAGGTCCTTAGTTGCTTTCCTGTTCGTTTCTGGAGTTGGGCATAGTGAGGTAAGATGAAGCTGCCAGGAGGCCAGGTTTCTTTTCTGTTCTCTGAACGGTCTTCTAACCTTTTTTTTTTCCTGACAACTTGTACTTACCGTGTTATTTTTCTAGTTACGGTATTTTCTGGCTTTTGTAGAAAGCTGTTTTTAAGGCAATGAAGATCAGGTGTCAGCAGGACTGGTATGTGCTGCCTCCCTTGGTCACCACCTTCCCCAAGTATATCTAGTCATACATCTTAATGGGGTACAAGATGGTAGATGTATACATGTATACATCACACATTTAGCCTTTCCCCACTTCCTACCCCATTCCCTCCCCCATCCCTCCTCCTGTTTGGCTTAGTGATTGACTTAGTGATGATATTTGTGAATGTACATTAAGTACATTAGGAATTTACCTCTTCCCCCTCGCATCCCCCTCAGTTAGGTCACCTTATTTTCTCATCTATGGCTTCTCCTTTTTTGTCTAGAGTTCCTCATGTAACCCTTTTTCTCCCTAACTTCTGCATATTAGGGAAAGCATCCGATTTTTTTTGTGTGTGTGTGACTAACTAATCTCACTTAGTATAATGTTCTTACTTTGAGACAGGGTCTCACTAAGTTGCCTGGGCTGGCCTTGAATTTATGGTTCTTCTGCCTTGACCTCTCAAGTAGCTGGGATTATATAGGTGTGCACCACCATACCCAGCTCAACTTTTATTAATGATTTCAATTTGCTGACTTGTGATTCTTGCCAGAGATATTTTCTTCTACTATTTAACAACCTAACTTTATGAGAGATTTAAGGGGAAAATTCTGCCTTAAAGCAGGACATCAATTAACATAGCAACTAAAGTATTAGTTCTTGATTTTCAGGGTATCTTTAATAGCCCTCATTACCATTAAAATCAGTTTTCACAATAAGATTCTATTTACTAATTTTATGTAATAAAATATTTCTGTATACATAGCTATTAAAATTATTAGTAAATTTCAAGTATTAACAAAGATAATTCCTGTTCTTCTGTGATTTTTTTTTTTACCTAGTACCTTTAATTAATAAAGATTGAATCCTTGGTCTTTTATAGACAAGAACTAAAAGAGCCAAACAGGGAAGCATTCACATTTCAAGATCTCTAGGAAGAGGTAGCAGTAGTTAACATGGAACCAAAAGCATGTGAACCGAACAGTGAAGGTCTTTTATCAAGTAATGGCATCACATCCAGTGAAGGTATGTACCCTTTATAACACAAAGGGAGGAAAATTAGAAATAAGCAATCTTTGTAATAATTTCTAGGCTCCTTATTTTTAGTATGTTTTATTTTTAATGGCAGGGCACAAAACATAGTCATGAGTGTCTGCTGTATTTCTTGTAATTCTTCTTTTTGAGGAAGAAATTAGTGTATCTAAGATGCCATGTTATCTCCCACCCTATTACAACATCCCTCCTGCCCATCTCCACTGGCTTTCCTCCTCACATGGCTGCAACCCTCACACGCATCTTGGGCAGTGCTGCTTAACCCACGGATTGTCTCTTCCTCCTTAGGCACATAATTGTCCTATGATGTCATGGTCCTCTTGGGTGGCCCCTCTGAGAGCTTAGCCTGACAGCATCTTGACCTTTGAAGGTCCTGTACTCCCACCCACTCCCTAAGCTTGGATTGTTTTAAGAGAGGACTGTCACACTTCTGAAATCTGACCTTCTATTTTTCAGCCTCTCCTTTAGTTCTAGAGAGCTCCCATTTTTCTACCTAATGAAGGTAGTAGCTTTCAACCATGGCCCATGTCAGAATCCCTTTTTTGAGCCGGGTGTGGTAGCGCACACCTGTAATCCCAGCAGCATTCGGGAGGCTGAGACTGGAGGATTGTGGTTCCCAGACAGCCTCAGCTACTTAGTGAGGCCCTCGGCAACTTAGTGAGACCCTGTCTCAAAATAAAGAATAAAATTATAGGGCAGGGAGTGTAGCTCGGAGGTTGAATTCCACTGGGTTCCATCCCCAGACCCACACACACACACACACACAAATCTCTTTTTGAGTTTTTAAACATTTAAATGGATTAGATTCACACCTAGAAACTCTGGTTCGGCAGGGGTTTAAACACCACTGAATTTTTTATGTTTTTTTTTTTTTTGGTGGTACTGGAGGTGGAACTCAGGGGCTTTCTACCTCCGGGCTATACTCCCAGACCTATTTTATATTTTATTTGGAAACAGGGTCTCACTATGTTGCTGAGAACTTCACTAAGTAGCTGAGGCTGGCTTCAAACCTGTGCGATCCTCCTGTCTCAGCCTCCCAAGTGCAGGGATTACAAGCATGCGCCACCACGCCCTGCACCACTGAATTTTTTTTTAATGTTTCCTGACTAATCTTGATTTACAATAAAATTGAGAATAATTGCTAAAAATTCTACTCTCTCCTAAGTTACCATTCTTTCTCTCTCCTTTTTCTATTGTAATACTATTTTGGCCAGTCAATTGCCAATACCGTTCCCCTTTTATTTTTCTGTTCCACTTTTACAGGAGAAACACAAATTCTTTTCTTTTTTTTCATTTTTTTAAATTTATTTTTAAAATTTTTTATTGGTGTACTGTATTCATACATAATAGTGGGATACAAACTTTTGTAGACATACATGCACACATCGCCCAGTCAGTCCCCACCCGATTCCTACCCCATTCCCTCCCCATCCCTCCCTCCCATGCTTGGCTTAGTGGTTGACATCTAGTATTATAGCAATTTATCCAAAATTAAAAATGATAATCTCACATAATAGTTTTATTTGTCTGATACCAAGCTCTTGATAACTTAAAGATAACATTTCAATATTTCTTTTTGCTTTCTTTCTTACCAGAGAATATATTTTTTTTCTTTTTTTTTCCTCTCTTGGTTGTATTTATTTTCTTTTTTTTTAATTTTTAATTGGTGCACTGTATTCATACATCATAGTGGGATACATACTTTTGTAGACATACATGCACACATTGCCCAGTCAGCCCCCACCCAATCCCCACCCCATTCTCTCCCTATCCCTCCCTCCCATGCTTGGCTTAGTGATTGACATCTAGTATTATAGCAATTTATCAAAAATTAAAGATGATAATCTCACATAACAGTTTCATTTGTCTGATACCAAGCTTTTGATGACTTAAAGATAACATTTCAATATTTCTTTTTGCTTTCTTTCTTACCAGAGAATATTTTTTTCTTTTCTTTTTTTTAGGTGAAACTGTCATATATTTATATATTTATTTTTCAGAAACACAAATTCTTATCACAGACTGTCTTCTCCATTTTTGGATTGGGCTTCTGGATGATTTTTCTGGAGAAAATAAAAAATATGGATTTTCCCAATTTGCCACTTAAAATTATAGTCTACTATGTCAACAGGGTCCTGGTGCCACTGAGAAACATTTCTCATAATCTTAGCCAGGTCTATTTTCACATTCCTATAATAATTATTTCAAAATTGTACCATCCCAGATGAAATTCAAACTCCTTGGCATATGATCTCAAGGCCTTTTACAATCTGCCCTACATTTTTATTCTCACCACTGGCCTCTACTTTCCTTCCACTCACAATATCCCATGTTGTCTCAAACCCCTGGCATATAGTTATGGTGCTCCTACTGCCTGGAATATTCTCTCTCCTCTCCTGTCCTCCACACAGGTAATTCTTGCTCATAGATCTTCGAAGCTCATTCAGCTTAAGTATCATTTGATCACCCTCCTCCCCTAGTCTTTTCTTCTTTGTACCTGTGTTCATTTCTCAGAACTCTCACTGTCCTTTCACTTAGAGATTCTTTCCATGAGTCTTCATGCTTCTTCCTTCAGGGTTCAATAACAGAAATCACTTAGCATTATGTTTGCTGTAAAGTTATTTTATGAATAAGTTAGTTAATGAATTATCTAATATTTAGGTTCTTCAAACCCATTTTTTGTGTCATCTATTCGTGGTACAATAATTGAAAACACAGCTTCAACTGGGACTTTGACGCAAATTCCTTTTTTCCCTAAATATGAAGTAGAACTTGATTCTCATAGAAAAATCATTCCTTACCCTGGAAAGGAACACATTGAACGTGTTTTGGAAGAATATTCACATCAAGTCAAAGATTTGCAGAAGAGACTAAATGAAGTAAGTTGCATTCCTCTCTTCCAGCATCTGACCAAATATTTGGGGATCATTTGGGGGGCATGTTGCTTTAGAAGAAAACTTAAACTTGGAGCCGGGCATGGTGGTACAAGCTTGTAATACCAATACTTAGGAGGCTGAGACAGGAGGATCATTGGTTCACGGCCAGCCTCAGCTACCTTGTGAGGCCCTCTGCAACTTAGTGAGATCCTGTTTCAAAATAAAGAATAATAAATAGGTCTGGAGGTATAACTCAGAGGTAGACTGTCCCTGGGTTCAATCACCAGTGCCACACACACAAAAAAAAAACCTTGGAAGAAAAAATTAGCCACATTAACTTGACCCATGCCTTCTTCTATTTCAGTATGAAAAAATTGCACTGATTAAAAAGTCTGTATCTGTCTTCCGTTTGTTAATTATTCATAATGCCTTGGTTCCATAATATAGTTTTAATGAAACTTTAATGGCTCAAAATGTTATAATTAATGACATTTACCTACAATTATTTATTTTTTGTATTGGTGCATTGTAATCATATATCACATTGGAATACAAGACTTGAGAGGATATACAAGCACACATCATCCAATTAGCCCTCATCCAGCCCCCATTCCATTCCCTCCCTCGATCCCATGCTTGTTTGGTGATTAACTTTGATACATTTGTTTATGTACCTCCTGCTTTTAAAAGAGGCTCCATCCTCCCCTATTCCATACCCTCTGATTGGTCACCTTAGTTGCTTCACTATAGGGCCCTTTCTATAGCTCGACCTCTTCCTGTTGCCCCTTTCCTCCTAGTTATTGCTGATTAGGGGAAGCATCTGTTTTTTTTTTTTTCTGCGATATTTCTCTGTGCATGCTGCGTTGCAAGTATCGATCCCACTCTTGACGGACCCAGTAGTGGCCTGGCTACCTGGTGGACTGATCCAGACCTCGCTAGCTCAAGCAGCGGCCTTGCCTCACGGGAGGCCCCAATTCTGGTCTCACTGGCCTCCACACCAGCCTAACCCCTCAGCTGGCTCCGATCCCGGCCTCAGAGGCCTCAGTAGCGGCCTTGCCTCACGGCAGGCTCCAATGCTGGCCATTGGCCCCGGCATTGCCCTAACCCCTCATCAGGCTCCGATCCCGGCCTCAAAGGCCCCAGCACCGGCCTTGCCTCTTGGCAGGCTCTGATGATGGCCTCGCTGGCCCCAGCACCAGTCTAACCCCTCTGCAGGCTCCGATCCGGCCTCGGAGGCCTCAGTAACAGCCTTGCCTCATGGAATGCTCCGATACAAGCAAGCTGCTGGCCCTGGTACTGGCCTAACCCCTCAGCAGGCTCCAATTCTGGCCTCGGAGGCCCCAGTAGCGTCCTTGCCTCCCAGCAGGCTCCGATGCCGGCCATTGGCCCCAGCACCAGCCTAATCCCTCGGCAGGCTCCGATCCCGGCCTCTGAGGCCCCAGCACTGACCTTGCCTCATGGCAGGCTCTGATGCCGGCCATTGACCCCAGCACCAGCCTAACCCCTCGGCAGGCTCTTATCCCGGCCTCAGAGGCCCCAGCACCGGCCTTGCCTCATGACAGGATCTGATGCTGGCCGCTGGCCCAGGCATTGGCCTAACCCCTTGACAGGCTCTGATCCCAGCCTCAGAGGCCCCAGTAGCGGCCTTGCCTCATGGCAGGCTCCGATGCCGGCCATTGGCCCCAGCACTGGCCTAAGCCCTTGGAAGGCTATTACCCTGGCCTCAGAGGCCCCAGCACCCGCCTTGCCTCACGGCAGGCTCCGATGCCGGCCTCGCTGGCCCCAGCACCGGCCTAACCCCTCAGCAGGCTTTGATCCTGGCCTCGGAGGCCTCAGTAGCAGCCTTGCCTCACAGAAGGCTCCAATGTCGGCCAGTGGCTCCGGCACCGGCCTGACCCCTCAGAAGGCTCCGATTCTGGCCTCGGAGGCCCCAGCACCGGCCTTGCCTCATGGTGAGCTCCGATACCAGCCACGCTGGCCCTGGCACCAGGCTAACCCCTCGGCAGGCTCCGATCCTGGCCTCAGAGGCCCCAGCACTGGCCTTGCCTCACAGCAGACTCCGATGCCAGCCATTGGCCCCGGCACCAGCCTAACCCCTCGGCAGGCTCTTATCCTGGCCTCGGAGGCCCCAGTACCGGCCTTGCCTCACAGCAGGCTCTGATCCCGGCCACGCTAGCCCTGGCACCGGCCTAACCCCTTGGCAGGCTCTGATCCTGGTTTCGGAGGCTCCACACCGGCCTTGCTTTATGGCAGGCTCCGATGCCGGCCTCGCTGGCCCCAGCACCGGCCTAACCCCTTGGCAGGCTCTAATCCTGGCCTTGGAGGCCTCAGTAGAGGCCTTGCCTCACAGAAGGCTCTGATGCCGGCTGCTGGCCCCGGCACCGGCCTAACCCCTCGGCAAGCTCCGATTCTGGCCTCGGAGGCCCCAATACCGGCTTTGCCTCACAACAGGCTTCGATCCCGGCCATTAGCCCCTGTACCGGCCTAATCCCTCGGTAGGCCCTTATACCGGCCTCAGAGGCCCCAGCACCGGCCTTGCCTCACGGCAGGCTCCGATGCTGACTGCTGGCCCCAGCATCAGCCTAACCCCTTAGCAGGTTCCATTCCCAGCCTCAGAGGCCCCAGTAGCGGCCTTGCCTCATGGCAGGCTCCAATGCTGGCCATTGGCCCTGGCACCGGCCTAACCCCTCTGCAGGCTCTTATCCCGGCCTCAGAGGCCCCAGCACCAGCCTTGCCTCACGGTGAGCTCCGATCCCGGCCATGCTGGCCCTGGCACCGGCCTAACCCCTCGGCAGGCTCCGATCCCGGCCTTGGAGGTCCCAGCACCAGCCTTGCCTCATGGCAGGCTCCGATGCCGGCCATTGGCCCTGGCACCAGCCTAACCCCTCAGCAGGTTCTTATCCTGGCCTCGGAGGACCCAGCACCGGCCTTGCCTCACGGCAGGCTCCGATGCCAGCCTCACTGGCCCCAGCACCAGCCTAATCCCTTGGCAGGCTCCGATCCCAGCCTCGGAGGCCTCAGTAGCAGCCTTGCCTCACGGAAGGCTCCGATGCCAGCCACTGGCCCCGGCACCAGCCTAACCCTTCAGCAGGCTTCGATCCCGGCCTCGGAGGCCCCAACACCAGCCTTGCCTCACAGGAGGCTCTGATCCCGGCCACGCTGGCCCTGGCACCGGCCTAACCCCTCGGCAGGCTCCGATCCCGGCCTCAGAGGTCCCAGCACCCGCCTTGCCTCACAGTAGGCTCCGATGCCGGCCTCGCTGGCCCCAGCACTGGTCTGACCCCTCGACAGGCTCTGATCCTGGCCTTGGAGGCCTCAGTAGAGGCCTTGCCTCATGGAAGGCTCCGATGCCGGCCATTAGCCCCGGCATTGGCCTAACCCCTTGGCAGGTTCCGATCCCAGCCTCGGAGGCCCCAGCACCGACCTTGCCTCACGGCAGGCTCCAATGCTGGCCATTGGCCCCAGCACCGGCCTAACCCCTGGGCAGGCTCTTATCCTGGCCTCGGAGGCCCCAGCACCGACCTTGCCTAATGGCAGGCTCCAATGCTGGCCTCACTGGCCCCAGCACTGGCCTAATCCCTTGGCAGGCTCCGATCCTGGCCTTGATGGCCCCAGCACTGGCCTTGCCTCACAGCAGGCTCCAATCCCAGCCTCACTGGCCCCAGCATCGGCCTAACCCCTCGGCAGGCTCTGATCTCAGCCTTGGAGGCCCTACTAGTGGCCTTGCCTCACGGCAGGCTCCTATGTCGGCCATTGGCCCCAGCACCGGCCTAACCCCTCGGCAGGCTCTGGTTGCTGCCTCGAAGGCCCAGCACCGGCCTCGCCTTACGGCAGACTCCGATCCCGGTTTAGCTGGCCCCAGCACCAGCCTAACTCCTTGGCAGGCTCCGATCCTGGCCTCGAAGGCCCCAGCACCGGCCTTGCCTCACGGCAGGCTCCGATCCCGGCTTCACTGGCCCCAGCATCGGCCTAACCCCTCGGCAGGCTCCAATCTGAGCACCCTCTTCGCCCAACCAATTGACCCACATTCTCAAGGGTGCGTGGTGGTAGCATTCTGCCTCTGGGGTTATTATTCCAAAGGTTCCAGGTGTAATGCATCAGATCTCTGCCTCCCCTGAGTACTGGCCACTGCCATTGCCACTGCCTCCACCATTTCAAATCCTTCCCAAGCTCTTGTTCTACTCTGAATGTTGTCCAGTGTTCCTGAGCATGCGTGATGGTAGCATTCAAAATTTGGTGTAATTTCTCCAAAAAAAAAAAAAAAATAAGGTTGGTAGGATCTGATTTCTGCTTCTCCTGAATACAAGTCTCCACCACCATTGCAGAGACTGCTTTCAACACCGCCTTTCTCCTTGGTCTCCGCTAAACTCTCTCCTTACAGGTGATGTCCAAGATTCTTAACAATATAGAGAAACAGCAGTCCTCCTTCACAGGGAATTTTTCCATAAGTTCCAGTGCATTTGGATAATTTTTTTCTGCATCTCCAGTATCCTGGCATCCACCACGGCCTTCTTAACCCCTCTCCAATAATTTTCTTTTTTCTTTTTCTTCAGTATGTGTGGTTTGAGGAGGGAGTGGGATCAGGCACTCAGTAGCACTGTGACCCGGCCCAGTTTCCCCATGGGTCCAGCATGTTCCGCACTACTTCGCCTGGGGCCCAGAGTCCCGCGACCCGGCCCCTGTCCGGTGTGCCCCGCGCGACCCCTTCCTGGGACCCAGGGTCTTACTGGGCCCGGTTTCTCCAGGGGTCTGGCGTGCTACACGTGGTCTGGCCCGGGGCCCAGAGTCCCGCGACCCGGGCCCCAGCTGGCATGCCCTGCGCGACCCCTGCTCGGGACCCAGGGTCTTACTGGACCCAGTTTCTCCAAGGGTCTGGTGTGCTACGTGTGATCCGGCCCAGGGCCCAGGGTCCCGCGACCCGGGCCCCGGCTATTCCGGGGTTCCAGCGTGCCACATGCGACCCCTGCCCGGGACCCAGGGTCTCCAGAGGTCTGGCATGCTATGCTTACCTACAATTATAATCAATCATTTGTTGAGGCCTATATCCTGTTGTCATGATACTTGATTTCTCTTTACAAAATAATGGTGGAGGGTTTTTAGATGTATGCCTATACATAATACCTAAATAAAGTTTAGAAGTTATTTTCTAGAACTTAAAGCAAACCTTACATAAAACCAAGTGGTTTTACATCTGCATATTGGGTCCCCTAGTCCAGAGTGTGAAGGCCAAACTTCTTACTACTATAGATCATATACAGAGCTCTTCAAGATCTAACCTCTCCCTGGTACCGTGTAGCTTTGCCTGGTACCTGTTCTCCATTCATACTCTCTTGCCTCATCATCCTTGCAGGTTCCATGCTATTCTAGACCCCACACCTTTTCTCAGGCTGTTTCTTCTTCTCTCTCTTGTCTGCCTGGCACTCTTACTAACCACCAAGACTCAGCTGGAACATTTCCTTCTCTGAAGCCTTTTCTCTAGATAGTGTTGGGTATACTCTCCTTTGTACAGTCATTGCCCTTTATGCACATGTTGTAATATCTAAAACATCTTATTGAATTCATTAACACATTGTTCTACCTCATTGGACTATGTGAACACTTTAAGGAAAAAAAACCCTACAATTTTGTTAAATGCTGAAAATTAGGTGCCACTCCATGATTTAAGGCATATAAAGATGAATAAAATAGTACTCAAAAGGGTTCATAAATTTGGAGGAGAGCTGGTCATGTAAACAAATAGTGACAATACCTTATGATAAGTATGCAAATGAAGATATGTAGAGATAAAGAAAGCACAGATGTATTAGTGAGGAAAAGGCACAGTGTCTCTGTTTTATGTCATTCCCTGGTAGAGTGGGCACTGGCTCCTAGTAAATATGTGTTGAATCAATTGATAAATAAAGAGCAGAAATATTTGGGTACTTATGCCAGGTACCTCTTATGTAACATATTGTGCTAGGTATTGGATCTATAAAGATGAAAAAGATGTGGACCCTTCCATGTACATATTTATAGTCTTGTGGCTGAGATACTTAAAATTGAAAATAATAACAGTGAGATCTGCACTTCAGTAGGGGTAAGCAATGATGGTAAATCCAATCAATTCTTTGAATTTCTTATCTTTTCAATATTTGACACAAATAAGTACACTCTGTGTGTGTGTGTGTGTGTGTGTGTGTGTGTGTGCATATGTGCACAAGTCCTAGAGTTTGAACCCAAGATCTTCTGCACACTAGACATGTGCTCTACCACTGAGCTACACTCTCAGCCTACTATTTTCTACTCAAGAAATGCTTTTTGTTTAAGTTATCAATCTTTGTTCCTTTGTTTTTGCTGCTGGGGATTGATTGAACCCAGAGCCTTCTGCTTTTCAACCATATTTTTAATTTCTAATACCTTCACCACAAATCACTTAATGAAGCATCTTGTTCTTAAATTATGACTGGAATATCTCTTGAATTTTTCTGTAAATACAAGTTTTTGGAAGTATTTGGTTCCTCTGGAATTTTTTTTTTTTTTTTTTTTGGGTTGGGGGAGGAGAGGTTATTTCTTGTTTAATCTTGGTCTCTGTTTTTTACTTTAAAGTCTTCCAGAATTTTTTTGTTTGTGTCTTTGGTAGTAGGTATTAAACGTAGGGCACTGTACCTCTGAGCTACATCCCCAGTCCTTTTTCTTTTCTTCTTCTTTTTTTTTTTTTTTTTTTGTACTGAGGATTGAACCCAGAGAGGCATTTGGAAACAGTCTTACCAGGTTGCTGAGAGCCTTGCTTAGTTACCAGCTGGCTTTGAACCTATGTTCCTCCTGTTTCAGCTGATTCCTCAGTCCTTTTTCTTTTCTTTCTTTCTTTTTTTTTTTTTTTTTGCGCTCTACCCCCCCTCCCCTCAGTCATTTTTCTATTTTTTTTTAATTTTGAAATAGAGTTTCACTAAGTTGCTGAAGTTGCCCTCAAACCCATTCAAGTCCTGTTTCAACCTCCCAAATACTGAGAGTACAAGTTTGTACCACTGTGCCCTGATTTATTTTAGAATCTTTCTTCTAGAACCGGGGCCGGGCCGCAGGACCCTGGGCCCCGGGCGGGGTTGCACGGGGCACGCTGGACCCCCAGAAGAACCAGGGCCCGGGCCACAGGACCCTGAGCCCTGGGCGGGGGTTGCGTGGGACACACCAGACCTCCGGAAGAACCGGGGCCCGGGCTGCAGTGCTACTGAGTGCCTGATCCCACTACCTCCTCAAACCACACATACTGTCTTCTCTTATTAAAAAAAAAAAAAAGGAAAAAGAAAAAAGAAAAAAGAAAAAAGAAAAGAAAAATATTGGAGAGGGGTTAAGTTGGCCGCGGCAGCTGCCAGGATACTGGAGATGCAGACAAAACTTATCCAACTGAACTGGAACTTTTGGAAAATTTCCCCTAAGGAGGGCTGCTTCTTCTCTACATCCTTAAGAATCCTGGACATCACCTGTAAGGAGGGAGTTTAGCGGAGATCAAGGAGGA
Organism: Muscardinus avellanarius; assembly: GCF_963383645.1. Lineage (NCBI taxonomy): Eukaryota > Metazoa > Chordata > Mammalia > Rodentia > Gliridae > Muscardinus > Muscardinus avellanarius. The sequence goes on from NC_137791.1 coordinate 77,170,076, forward strand.
AGACGGTGTTGGAAGTGGTCGCCGTGATGGCGGTGGAGACTTGTATTTGGGAGAGGCAGAAATCTGATCCTACCAACCTTATCTTCTGGAGAAATTACCCCAAACATCGAATGCTACCGTTGCGCATGCTTAGGAACACTGGACAACATGCAGTGTGGAAAAAGAGCTTGGCAAAGATGTGAAATGGTGAAAGCAGTGGCAGTGGCAGTGGCCAGTAGTCAGGGGAGGCAGAGATCTGATGCATTACACCTGGAACTTTTGAAGAAATAACCCCAGAGACAGAATGCTACCACCACACACCCTCGGGAACATGGGACAACCTGCTAGGTGAAGAGGGTGCTCGGATTGGAGCCTACCGAGGGGTGAGGCCGGTGTCTGGGGGAGAAAAGCCAGGATAGGAGCCTGCTGAGGGGTTAGGCCAGTACCGAGGCCAGCTAGGCCGGGATTGGAGCCTGCTGTGAGGCAAGGCCGGTGCTGGGGCATCCAAGGCTGGGATCGGAGCCTACCAAGGGGTTAGGCTGGTGCCGGGGCCATTGAGGCTGGGATCAGAGCCTGCGTGAGGCAAGGCCACTACTGAGGCCTCCAAGGCCAGGATTGGAACCTGCCGAGGGGTTAAACTGGTGCCGGGGTCAGCGAGGCTGGGATCGGAGCCTGCTGTGAGGCTAGGCCGGTGCTGGGGCCTCCGAGGCCGGGTTTAGAGCCTGTTGAGGGTTTAGGCTAGTGCTGGGGCCAGCGAGGCTGGGATCGGAGCCTGCCATGAGGCAAGGCTGCTACCGAGGCCTCTGAGGCCAGGATTGGAGCCAGCCGAGGGGTTAGGCTGGTGTCAGGGCCTGCGAGGCCCGGGATCGGAGCCTGCCGAGGGTTTAGACCATTGCCGGGGCCAGCAAGGCCGGGATCAGAGCCTGCAGAGGGGTTGAGTCGGTGCTGGGGCCAGCGAGGCCGGTATCGGAGCCTGCCATGAGGCAAGGCCGCTACTGAGGCCTCCGAGGCCTGGATCGGAGCCTGCCAAGGGGTTAGGCTGGTGCCGGGGCCAGCGAGGCTGGGATCCGAGCCTGCCGTGAGTCAAGGCCGGTGCTGGGGCCTCTGAGGCCTGGATTGGAGCCTGCCAAGGGGTAAGGTCAGTGCCAGGGTCAGCAAGGCCGGGAACAGAGCCTGCTGTGAGGCAAGGACGGAGCTGGTGCCTCCGAAGCCAGGATAGGAGCCTTCCGAGGGGCAAGGCTGGTGCCAGGGTCAGCGAGGCAGGGATCGGAGCCTGCCTTGAGGCAAGGCCAGTGCTGGGGTCTCCGAGGCTAGGATCGGAGTCAGCCAAGGGGTTAGGCTGGTGTGGGGGCCAGTGAGGCCAGAATCGGGGCCTCCCATGAGGCAAGGCCGGTTTTGGAGCCAGCAAGGTTGGGATCAGAGTCCTCCGGTTAGCCAGGCCACTACTGGGGCCGTCAAGAGTGGGATTGGAACTTGCAATGCAGCATGCACAGAGAAATATCACAGAAAATAAAAACCAGATGCTTTTCCTAATTATCAAAAACTAGGAGGAAAGGGGTAACAGGAGGAGGTCAAGTTATAGAAAGGGCCCTATAGCAAAGCAATTAAGGTGACCAATCAGAAGGGATGGGATGGGGGAGGATGGAACCTCTTTAAAACTCAGGAGGTACGTAAACAAATGTATCAAAGATAATCACCAATCAAGCATGGGATCGAGGGAGGGGGAGAGAATGGGATGGGGATTGAATGAGGGCTAATTGGATGATGTGTGCTTGTATAGCCTCTCAAGTCTTGTATTCCAATGTGATATATGATTACAATGCACCAATAAAAATAAAATAAAAAAATAATCTTTCTTCTAGTGTTCAGTGGTTTGGGGTTTTCTGTTCAGGCTTGGTATTGAGGGAATAAAAAAGCCAATGGCTAACTCTCTTCTCCAGCAGAGCTTGAAGGCTTTGCTTTGGGATTATTAGTTGGGGCATCAACTAGCATGCTGGGAGCCCCTTACTGCCAGAGTTTAGAAAGCCATGTGTACTTCTCTGTAGTTGAACTGGCTGATTTTCAATAGCGGTGTCTGTTGTCAAATATTTTCAGTGGGGATAGGTGGGGCTTGACTTTTCTAAGATCATATATAATTATAATTTCAACCAGTTTTTCTGCTTTAGAAAAAGATTATTTTCATTTTGAGCCAGAAGCTAGATTTATTTTAGAGTTGTAGAGAATGGATGAAAAGAAGACAAGTTTGAGACAGGGATACTACTTAAGGTATTCTGATAATGTGGGTGACAAGTGACTAATTGGGTTCTGAACTGTAATGGAGAGAAAGAAATACTGTACATATAATGATAAATTAATAATATATAGTATTCACAGAGAAATTTGATTTTCCTCCAGAGCAATGAATTGCATGAGAAACAAAAGTTTTACTTAAGGCAGTCAGTCATTGATTTGCAAACAAAACTTCAAGAGATGCAAATGGAGAGAGATGCCATGGCTGACATCAGGTTAGGATTTGTTGCCTGAATTTGTTTTGTTTTGTTTTTTTCTCCCTTCTGTACTTGAAACGGATTCCAAGTCCTCATGCAGGCAAGCTCCCTACCACTGAGTTACATCTCCAGCCCTGAGATTATTTTAAAGTTATGCTCTTTGTGTTAAAATCACTGTGTAAATTAGTTTTATTGATATTATTTCTTTTCTTTCATTTATTTCACAGACGAAGGGAGAGTCAGTCCCAGGAAGATTTAAGAAATCAGCTTCAAAATACAGTTCATGAACTTGAAGCTGCCAAATGCCTGAAGGAGGACATGTTGAAAGACAGCAGCACACAGATAGAGCAGCTAAGAAAAATGATGCTTGGTCACGAAGGAGTGCTTCAAGAAATACGATCAGTCCTAGTTGACTTTGAAGAAGCCTCAGGCAAGAAAATATATGAACACGACAACATGTCTACTATGCACTTCCGCAGCTTGGGCTCAGCTGTTAGTAAAATCCTAAGAGAATTAGACACAGAGATTTCTTATCTTAAAGGGAGGATATTTCCAGTAAGTGGTGAGAACACTACAATTTTATATTAAAATGCACTAAGAGAATAGTATTAGGCATATAATTTGTAAGATTGTTAAAAGTACACCAAGTTCTCTTTTTTGTTCTCTGAACTAAAGTCATTCCATGGTGATTTTTTTCTAATAGGAAATTAGCTTGATTTACCTGTATAGTTTCATCTAGGTATAGCCAGAGTAAAAGATCTAATAAAAGCCAAGCATGGTGGCATACACTTGTAATCCCCGCGCTTGGGAGGCGGAGACAGGAGGATCGCACAGGTTCAAAGCCAGCCATGCTGGCTTAAGAGACCCTGTTTCCAAATAAAAATATAAAATAGGTCTGGGAGTGTAGCCCGAAGGGAGAAGGGCTTCCAGGAACCCCAGTACCACCAAAAAAAAAAAAAAAAATCTAATAAAGTATAGTATTAAAATTTATCTGATTTTACTTAGATTTCTATTTATATATCTCTAAAGTATTTCTTTAGCTGAAAATCTCTAAATTTTCTAAGCTTTAAGTTTACCAGTGACTAAATTGATACCTCTTTTAAAAAAACCAGGTAGAGGATCAGCTTGAAACACTAAAATCTGAGTCACAGAACAAAATAGAGCTACTTCTTCAGCAACATCAAGATAGGTAGGTTTCCGACTGAGGTACGAAAAATGGTGGAACCACACCAGTTTTAGTCTTAATCTGCAAACTCAAAAGTTTAAGAGCACTGAGACACAGCAGTTTTGGGGTGTGTGTGTGTGTGTGTGTGTGTGTGTGTGTGTGTGTGTTTCATAGTTTTGTGGCAAACTAAGAAAAAATTGGCACTTGTTAAAGCTGTAAAAAGGCTTTATTCAAGGCTGTTGCAATAGGAGTTTTTCTATAGGAGAGAGACTAAGCTCAACTCCCCAAACAACAAAGACAAATGGGGACTTATAACTCAAGGAGCAGGGTTAGGAAATCATTAAGAGGAAACATTAAGGGTTGGTGGAGTCTTTCCAAGGCAGGCCAAGAGCTTAGATATCCAGGCTGAGGAATAAGGAACTTGATCAGATCTCAGAGGTTGATCAGATAGACGTCAGGAATAGAAGGATTTTTGCTAAGATAGGGCTGGTTCATACGACTGTAGCTAAGATCAAGGCCTAGCTAAAAGTCAGCTTAGAAGAGCTTAGCTGAAGTTTTGTCATTCATTTTTCATTCATTTGTTGGCAAAACCTGATCTGAGCTAATTTAAAGCTTTTAGTCTTTTTTTTTTTTTTTTGGTGGTGGTTGTACTTGAGATTGAACCCAGGGTGCTCTACCACTAACCTATGCACCCAGCCCTTTTTTATTTTTTATTTTGAAAGAGGAACTCACTAAGGTACCATGTGCCGGCCTTAAATATATTATCCTCCTATCTCAGCCTCTCAAGTATTGGAATTATAGGCATACACCACTGTACCTAGCTTTCTTAATAGTCTATGAGTTAGTATGAATATTAACAAACTTGATATGTTTGTAATACGGTTGGTTTCTATGACCTTTTCCTAGCTCTCACTGGTAGTGTCCTATCACATTTAATACAATTTTTGCTTGTTTGTTTTTTGAGGTTCCTTGCCCAGGCTGGGCTCAAGCAACCCTCCTGCCTCAGCTTCCCAAGTAGCTGAGACTACAGGTGCTGAATTGTGTCCAGTTCAGCAATCATAATTTATTACCACTGTAAAAATTTTTTAAATGTTTGAATTTGCCAGGCATGGTGGTACACACTTGTAATCCCCGTGCTTGGGAGGTGGAGACAGGAGGATCACACAGGTTCGAAGCCAGCCACGCTGGCTTAAGAGACCCTGTTTCCAAATTTAAAAAAAAATAAAAATAGGTCTGGGAGTATAGCCCGGAGGTAGTAAGGGTTTCCAGGAACCCCAGTACCACCAAAAAAAAAAAAAAAAAGTTTGAATTCGAAAACCTAGCTGGCCCCCAAAGGATTTGATAAAGGATTCTGGACATCATCATAAGAAGAGTAGCATATATAAAGATAAAGAGAGTGTTGGAAATCATTAATTTTTGAAATAATTATTATTTAGGAAAAATTTTCTGTATCAAATAAAAATCACCACATTCTTTCTTTAGGATTGAGCAATTGATAAGTGAACATGAAGTTGAAATAACAGGACTTACTGAGAAAGCTAGCAGTGCTCGAAGCCAAGCCAACAGTATCCAGAGTCAACTGGAAATCATTCAGTATGTGTGTCTTAGTGGTTTGAAACTGAAAGTCATGTACCTTCATTTAAAAATATTTTTAACTAATCTAAGATCTCTTACAAATTACTTAGCAATTGATTCCATATGAAAGCAATAACTTTTCTAACTTTCAAGTGAACAGAAAAGATGATAACATATAGATAATATTATATGACTATATAAGAAAGTTCATTGCTAGTATCTGGGCCTCCTGGAGTTGGTTTTTTTTTTTCTTTGTAGTACTGGAGATTGAACACAGGGCCTTGCACATGCTAGATCTACCTAGCTATATCTCCAGCCCTTAGATGTCTTAAATATTGTAGCTTGTAGGATAAAATAAATATACCATACATATATTTATGTGTGTACATAAATATATAAATTTAAAAATATATATGCATTTAGAAATTTATAATTTGAGCTGATAAGTTTTACACGAATATTTTTAATCATATACAAAAGTAGAGAAAAAATAGAATAATAAACTCCTAAACACCAATTACCCTAAATGCCCATTAACATTTTTTTAGCTCAGACACTTTTTATTTTTGGGGTCAAGGATCCAATCCAGGGCCTTGTGCATGCTAAATATATATTATACCACTGAGCTATAACTGAAACTTTTAAGAAGTAGTTTTGGGTAATAAAAGACAATTGACCTAATAATGCCATATAAAATAATTAGTGGGAGTGTCCAAATGCTAGGGTACCTTTAAATATCATAGTTACTCTTCATTTGCTCTTTGAATTTATACCCCCTCTCAACCCTTTTTAGAGAACAAGCAAGAAACCAAAATTCAATGTATATGCGTCAGCTCAGTGACCTTGAATCTACTGTTTCTCAGCTACGTTCTGAATTAAGGGAATCCAAAAGGATGTATGAAGACAAGGTAAGTTTAGGTTTTGTTGCTCTGCCTCCAGAAACCATTATATACTGAACCTATAATATATTTTTAATTATTTATTTAAAAATGAGGAAACAAGCCCCGCGTGGTGGCGCAAGCTTGTAATCCCAGCACTCAGGAGGCTGAGATCAGAGGATCACGGTTTGTGGACAGCCTCAGCTACTTAGTGAGGTCCTCCGCAACTTAGTGAGACCCTGTTTCAAAATAAAGAATAAGAAATAGGGCAGAGGGTGTAGCTTGGAGGTCAAATGCCCCTGGGTTCCATCTTCAGACCCACACACACACACACACACACAAAATGAGGAAACAAATTATAATTTTAAATTAAAGTCATTATGAGATGAAATAAAAAGGTGCTAAATTATCTATATGTTATGTGTAAACACTTGTTTAAATTGTATTTGCAGAGTAATTTATTTTTAGAAAAACATTTATGCATACTTCAATTTAAGTTCTAAAAAATAAATTAATGGGCTGGGGATATTGCTCAGTTGTAGAGCACATGCCTAGCATGCATGAGGCCCTGGGTTTAATCCCAGTGCTATATATGAATGAACGAATGAATGAATGAACAAACCATCTTTAGTATTTTTATAATACTTATCTGTAGTAGTTACTTGAGTACCAGCTGGTCTACCTCTACCACTCAACTGTAGGGTTGTCTGTTTTGGTACTGCAGATTGAAACAAGGCCTTGCTAAACTGCCAAGGCTGGCCTCTAATTTGTTATCTACCTGTCCCAGCCTCTCAAGTATTGGAAATATAGCATGCACCACTCTGCCTTACTACCACCCAGTATTTTGGGGGCCTACTTCATTTCTTCAGCTCTTAATCATCAATCATTGTGTAGCTAGCAAACTGAATTTTAGATTAATTAATCTACTGTGTACTGTGGCACATACCTATAATCTCAGCAATGTATAAGGCTGAGGCAAGAGGAGCCCAAGTTCAAGGTCAGCCTGAGTAACTTAGGAAGACCCTGTTTCAAAATAAAATATCTTATAAAGAGCTGGGGATGTAGCTCAATGGTAGAGGACCCTTGGGTTTCACCCTAGTACCCTCCCACACAGATTAATTTGGCTAGCTAAATAAAAATAACAATTAGAAAAGTAAGTATCTCATAATTTTTAAAAACCAGATATTAACTAATATTTGATATTTTGCTTCTATTTTTATTTTCTATAAAGAGAAGTTATTTAATATAATTATCAAAATTTATCCAGAGCTTAGGCTTTTGTTAATTTCAGTCATTTATAAAAACAGACAAGTTTCTAAGAAAACAATAAAGAGCTGTCATTCAGGAGAGCTCATGTTCTTCATTCCCTTGCAAGAAGGGTGACATAAATCAATGTTTGTCTAGGAAAGTCTTATTTTACGCCTTTTATTCCAGTGTCCTGTTTTGTCAATGCTGTCTTTCATCTCCAAAGTGCCTCAGTTTGGAAGATAAATCTATCTTTAGTCATCTTACCTGGAACAGACCTTTAGTTGTGCAGAGACAATTTAGGTATAGTTCTATTCATGATATTTAGTTAATTTCTCACATTCTTGGCTATTTGGAGTGGTAGGTTAGAAGACATATAATATAAAGTGGCCACCTGACTCCCTTTATAAAATAAAACCAATTCCATAAGGTAGCAGTAGAGGAAGAAAAGTTCCACAAAGGAAGAGTGATCCACTCTTGCCACAGCTATTCTTCCAGATAATCACTCTGGTGCTGGCCACAGGAGGGGGCTGTTTTTCTTTGATTCAAGCATAGAAATTAGCCCTTGATCCTCAGCTCCTGTGGCAAGCTATGATAAGGATGGAAAATTTAGATATGACTCTACTAAAGTCTAAGCAATGAAGAGTAAATGAAACAGTATGTCTTCAGTAATACATTTGAGTCCTCTAGAGCAGTATGTTCCAGATGTTTTGGGGGACACTACTCACGGTGAGAAATATAGTTCATTTTATGATCCAATACACACATGCAACCAAAGCAAGTTTCACAAGACATTAGGTGACCCTATTACATGTGATGTAGGCTATTTTCTGTTTTCTTCAGATACAAATTTAAAGCTCATTAAATTGATCTCCTGATTCACAATTGGGTTGAAGTTTGAATTCACCTCTCCTTGCATAGCTCTTAGCCTAAGTCCTCAGGGCAAGATCATTTAACCAGTGCCACCTCCAAGCAACCTTAAGGATCCTTACACTATGTAAAGGACAGACCCAAGAAGCAAAAGCCCAGAGAGGAGCATTTCTTATTTTCTGCCTATCTGAAAACTACTTTTGTGTTCTAGTTTTCTTTTCTCTAGAAAAGCTGTCCCCCTCATGACTGATGGCAGGAATGTCCACCCTAACCTGGACAGACCAGGCCTACACAAAAGCATGGCCTCACCCTACAGAGAGCAGAGCAGAAGGCGGTCATGATTTCAGTACATGTGGCAGGGGAGCACTGCATTACTACTTGGGTCTCCTGACAGGAGTAAGAGCTGACAGTCTGACAGAGAAGAAATAGGGGAGCAGTCATATCACGTCCAATACAATAACAGATGTTCATGAGTACTCAAATCGTTTTGAAAAGAGTGAATATTTGTTATTTGTTGACAGATTAAACCTTTGAAAAGCCACAAAGTACTAAACAAAGCTCAACTTACCTGTGTTTTTCAGCTTTGAAATTAATTGCTCTAACTTTTCATCATACTGTTGTCTGGAAAAAATTTACATTCATAAGCCTCATTCATTACTTTCTAATTTGCATGTGATCTGATCTACAGTATCATGCTTACTACCTCTAGATTAGGACATGGCTGGAAATTTTTTAAAATATGAAAATCCTCATCTAAAGAATACTAAAACACTTCGGAAGTTTTTGTAAACATTTATCTCTGGCATTAGAGAAGCATAAGCATGAGAGAAATGACTGAAAACCTTTTATACAAATATTTCTTTGGGGTCATATGGAAACGATGATACTAGAGTCATTGTCATGTTTTTCTTTGATGGTACTGGGGTTCCTGGAAGCCCTTCTACCTCGGGGCCACACTCCCAGACCTATTTTTTTTTTTAATATTTTTATTTGGAAACAGGGTCTCTTAAGCCAGCGAGGCTGGCTTCGAACCTACGCAATCCTCCTGTCTCAGCCTCCCAAGCACAGGGATCACAAGCGTGTGCCACCATGCCTGGCTTTGTTTTTCTTCAGTATCAACAATCATCAAGAATTTGACAGTCTTCCATAGTAAACAGTTAGTAGAAATTAGGAGGGCATATCAGCTTTATCAGTTTTAACCTTAATCAGTTTCCTAAATCAGCATAGTAAACCCATTAGAGTTAGTACTTAGTTAATGGCTAACTAGGCTGCCTTAATAGTAATAGTAACTCCCTTTAGCTTAGTGAGGGAACACTACTATAGAGTCAAATATACTTTGACCTCAAGCGGCATCGCTGTTTGGTATAACTTAGCAGGGAAGATGAAGCAAGTAAACAAAATGGATTTTATTTTGGAATCATGAAAAATTCTATTGTTATTAAATGTTTTTGTTAAAATGAATTGAATATGGAATTGAAAAAGCAAATTCTTTTGCTTACTTTCATTTCATATATTTTCACTTTACATTGCTAAAATCTATTAAACCATAAAATAAATTTTCTTTCCCACTGTTTCAGTGTACATTTTAGTATATACTGTCCAAATAACAAGAAAAAGTATCAAGGAAATAATATGTAAAAATTGTAATTAAAAGTTATATTTGTGTGCAAAAGAAACTCAAAGGGTTTATTGATAATATGCATCACCATATTTTACCAGAGATGGTACTTTCTCCTGAAATCAGAGTCCTCCATTAAAAAACAAAAGTGTTTGTCTGGTGGGAGCATGGCTTTAGCATATTCATAGGGCCCTGGGTTTCATCCCCAGCACCAAAAAAAAAAAAAAAAGTTTGTTGTAATTGTAAAAAGAAGTGTTCATTGTTTTAAAAATTTATGATATTAAAGATCTAAACAAAACTTTTCTGACTAGAATGTAGAATTAATAAGAAAAATTTCATTTAGGAGGGCAATGACTCTCCTCAAAAGTATTTCCATATCAGTAAGAATAGAAATGTTTCAAAAAATTTTTTTACATGTAGCTTTTGTAGCTGACAAAAGTGTTTTGCTGAAATGCTGTTTTCTATTCTTCTCTTTCCATTTTAGGAGAACCTCCAGAATTCCCCTTTTCGAATTTGGACCAGTAGAAGCTGTCACTATTGGCTCTGTCACTATTGGCTTTACTCTTAACTTTTGCTTTTGACAACAAAAAATATATCATGGTCTCAATTCTAAGTTAATTTTTCCTACCTTGAAAGCAGCTGGGGCTGAATTTCATACACAGAAAGTGAAGATTTAGGCCAGGCGTGGTGGCACACGCTTGTAATCCCAGTACTAGGGAGGCTGAGACAGGAGGATCGCAGGTTTAAAGCCAGCCTTTGCAGTTTAGTGAGGCTCTCAGCAAAGTGAGACCCTGTTTAAAAATAATAAATAAAATCAGGCTGGGAGTGTAGCTTGGAGGTAGAATGCTTCTGGGTTCAATCCTCAGTACCAAAATTAAAAATAAAAAAGTGAAGATTAGTACTGGCTTGAGCTGTTCTGTGCAGGAAGATTCTGTGCAGATGTTTTGCATAGTTCTATCAATGCACCTTTATGCTAACCTGCAGCATCCCTAATTGCTCATGTCTCTGTTTTTTTGTTTGTTTTTGAGCACAGAATAAAGCAAAACAAAATAAAAATACCACCATAAAAAAGCAAAAAGCAAAATTCTATATGATTTGATATGATTGATAATATCTCTGAAATCAGTATGACAATACAATGAGACCCCAGTACTCTTTGTCCATGATCTCAACCAAAATGTGGATTCATAGATGGTGAAAGGGAAAACCAGTGCTGCTATCTAAAAAGAAAAGAAAGAAGGAAAAAAATGTAATCCATCTCAGATGTCAGTATTTTTTTTCTGGATATCTTACAAGGCTCTTCTTTGTAGTATTTTGTACAGCTGTTGGTATCAGCTCAGCTGCTACTTCAGTGGTTTTCCCTTTCACTCTCCATTTATCTTTTTGATTAATTCATACACATGCTTTTATTCTAAAAAGTGAAAGGTAAAAGCAGAGCTATAGCAGCTGAGTCAGTACTGACAACTACAAAACTATGTTCCTGCAGGGGTCTGGAGGAACTTCTGATATTTAATAAACAAATGGAAAGATAAAGCGTGGCTCTTCTCTTGTCTCCTCTCCTTCCATCCCCTCCAGGTCACCCCTCTCCTCTTTCTCCCCTTTCCCTCCCTCCCTCTCTCCTTTTCTTTCTCTCTCTCACTCCCCCTAATTTTAGCTTCATAGATTTAGAATTATGAAATGATCATCCAGAATTGTTTTAAAAACAAAAAATACTATAAAAACATTTTAATTTAAACTTGTAAAGGACATATATGACAATACAATGAGTAGGACATAGACAAATACTTTATTTGCTAATAGACAGAAATGGTTTATGCTCTTTCTAGAAGTAGAAAATGTTTGCTTTAGCCATGTAATTAACTCAGATTTAAAGTGTTGTTAAAGAAAGCCTGGTGTAGTGGCACATGCTTATAATCCCAGTACTTGGGAGGCTGAGACAAGAGGATGGCAGGTTCATGGCCAGGCTCAGCTACTTAGTGAGGCCCTCTGCAACTCAGAGAGAGCCAGTTTGAAAATAAAGAATAAAGGGAGCCGGGCAGAGTGGCACACATTATAATCCCAGCATTTGGGAGGCTGAGATAGGAGGATCACAGTTTGTAGACAAGCCTCAGCTACTTAGTGAAGCCCTCTGCAACTCAATGAGACCCTGTTTCAAAAATAAAGAATAAAAAATAGACTGGTGGAGGTAGAATGCCCCTGAATTCAATCCCCAGTACCACAAAAAAAAGTGTTGTTAAATTTATAAAAGACAGGTTGAAAATATAAAATTTTATTGATACTTTTATCAATGATCAATTATAAATTTAATCAATTGAAATCTTATTGAAAATGAAATTTAAATCATTTGGCAATTTTATTGATACAAAAATATTAAATTTACAAAAGACAGGTGGAAAATATAAAAATTGATTGATACTGTTCTTATGTATCAGAATTGAAAGGATCATGAAAGATCATCTAGATTACTCTTCAAACTATACCTGAAACAAGTTGAGATAGAGCCGGGCGTGGTGGCGCACGCTTGTAATCCCCGCGATTGGGAGGCAGAGACAGGAGGATCACGCAGGTTTGAAGCCAGTCCCGCTGGCTTAAGAGACCCTATTGCCAAATAAAAATATAAAAATAGGTCTGGGAGTGTAGCCCAGAGGTAGAAGGGTTCCAGGAACCCCAGTACCACCAAAAAAAAAAAAAAAATGTTGAGATAGAGAGGTTATGTGACCAAGTGTGGCCCCGAACCTAAGGCATTTGACTCTCAGCATGGTTGCACTTCATTACAGATCCGTTTGTCTGCCCATTTCTTGCCAGATAAATGTAACTGAGTAACAATAAAAATGTATGATTCTTCCCCCAAAGTGCCCCTCAACACTGGGGATTGGACCCAGGGCCTCTCACAGGTTAAGCAATTGCCCTACCACTGAGCTACATCCCCAGCCTACCCTACGTATTCTTAATGTCTGGAATAAGTGTGTGCTGATTTATTTAGTCTTTTCTGATTATAGAACTGAAGAGATTATGTTAACTAATATTGTTCATTCATTTTTCTCAGGAGATTACTTATATATACTACAGAGGTTAAATTTTTGTGATTTTTTTTCTATACATGTCTCAATAGGAGTACGAAAGTGGAAAATACTTTTTTTGTGTGTGGTGCTGGGGATCAAATCCAAGGTTGCATACATGCTAAAAAGATGTTCTACCACTAAGTCCAAAATTACTTCATTATGGTGTTGTTAGAGTGTAAGAACACATTTCAGTCAGTAATTTAATATTTTTGTATACTTAATCTTTATAAAATACCTTTCTATATGTAACGCATAATCACATACAAAGTCGCTTTAAAAGTATATCTAGTATAGATATTCAAATCTATATCCTGATCTCTGTAGGCTGTGAAATGCTATAGGTAAATATGAAGCTGTTTGATGGTCCTATATTAGTGCTTTCTAAAGTCATATATGTATGTGAAAATGCATATAGATAGATATATAACTTCTATGTATTCATGCTTATTGTTTATCAAATAGTTTGCATGTAATATGATTTTTGAATGTATGTTGAATTAAAGAAAATCTTAAATGAAACTGGTCTAAGTAAAAATAAACTAGAAAGTTATCAAGAAAAAGTTTGTCTTAGTCATATTTCTCTAAAGAGGTTTAATCACTTTATATAATCTAAGATTTATTTTTGCCATAGTAGATATGGAAGCCTATTGAATAGATGCATTAGAAGTTGGAAGCACTCAGGCAGAATACTTTTTACTAGAATGAAGATAATAAAATAGTATTGTAGGCATCATTCTTAAAGATATCAGATGTCATTAAGTATCAACATGTCCTCATTTTAGTATTTCATTATCAAAATTATGATATTGGGTGACTCATTTAAAATATACACTCAAAACTGAGCATAGTAGTATACATTTGTAATCTCAGTATTTGGGAGGCTGAAACAGGAGGATCATAGGTTCGCGGCCAGCCTCAGCAAGTTAGTGAGGCCTTCTGCAACTTAGTGAGACCTTGTTTCAAAATAAAATAGGGTTGGGGATGTAGTTCAGAGGTAGAATATTCTTGGGTTCAATTCTCAGAACCATAGAAAAGAAAGAAGGGAAAAAAAATACAAACTCAAGAGTCTCCATAGTCTGATATTTCAACGCAGCCTTCACTACACACTGCACCCAGAAATTGAGAATTATGGAATATTATCAATAATGAGGCAGCCTCCATCCTCCACTAGAAGTACTATAGGCTGAGGACCTTAGGAAAGGAAACATTCAGTGCCCCTTTGTGTGATATTAGTGGTACAGTGGAATAACTTTCTCTCTCTACAAAACAAAGATCTAACACCTTCTCTAACTGTGAGAGAAAAACACACTTGTAACAGTCCTTTAAAATTGGTACACTTTTTGCCATGCGTGATGCCACACTCTTGTAGTCCCCGGGCTTGGGAGGTGGAGACAGGAGGATTGTGCAGGTTCGAAGCCAGCCACACTGGCTTAAGAGACCCTGTTTCCGAATAAAAAAAATATAAAATAGGTCTGGGAGTATAGCCCAGAGGTAGAAGGGTTTCCAGGAACCCCAGTACCACCAAAAAAAGAAAAAAAAAAGTACTCTTATCCTTATTTAGTTGAAGAAAATGAGAACAGAAATAATTAAATCAGTGACTAGGGATATAGCTCACGCACAGGATCTGGGGTTTAATTCCCAGCACTTCAAAAAAGAAAAAAACATGGCTAAATCAGTCATCCAACTACAAATTTATAAAGTACATATTCACTCATCCAATGTGTTTTATTATTGAAATTCTGATATTCTAAAACAAAATAACTATAACTCTCCTAAGTATAATACAGTTGATTTGTATAGATTCTATAGCATGTTATTTATGTAAACTTTCTTAAATACCAAATTATAGAGCATATCTTCATAGAAGATAAATCTTAAATAGTATATATGTTACAGATAATGCCCAAAGCCAGCAGTACCAAGTATTTTATTTTGGCTGATCTTTCTGGTTAAATTCTGCATTGATCTTAAATTTAGAAAACCTTGCAAAACATATCACAAATTATTTTTGCTCCCAAAATAATACTTTTTCCAAAGGCCATACTAATGTCCTGTAACCCACCAACACGGTCAAACCTGTTTGCTGTGCTTTTCTTTTAGATAGAGGATCTGGAGAAGCAGTTAGTCCTTGCCAACTCAGAGCTCACGGAAGCACGCACGGAGCGGGACCAGTTCAGTCAGGAATCTGGCAACCTGGATGATCAACTTCAAAAGCTATTGGTACGATTATGCTCTCAAATATGAATTAATTCGTTCTGGGAAGTTTTTCATCAAAATATTTCACAAAACTAGTTTTCTTTATAAAATCACACATTTTACAAAATATTTTGGCACATATACGACAGAATATCCTACACACTAGGCAAGTGTTGCATGTAAAGTGTAGTATTCTGTATGCTTTATTGTCTTTCTCAAAGTCCAACTCTGATGCCTTCCCTAAGTATTTTGATCCTCCTAGTGAGAGTCTCTGCCCTATGTTATTGCTGTCTCTTTAATGAAAAACCACTTCCACTCACTCACATCTATGTCTTATCTTCTTTGTAGCGTGATAAATCCTTTGAAGGTCGATGTCTTTGTTTCTCACACTCTGAGTATAGTTTTTGCAAGTAATAAATATTATATATTTTTCTAAGTGATTCAAGAGGGAAGTAATTCTCTTCACAGCCTAGATGTCACTATTCTGCCATTTCTGAAACAATATACCGAGTTAGTTACTGTTCATATTCCATTAAGCACTTCTTTATTACAAGATCACACTCGATATAAGCATAATTTTCTTTGTTAGAAAATTCATAGCTGGGCATAATGGTGCATGCTTGTAATCCCAGTACTTGGGAGGCTGAGACAGGAGGATTTCAGGTTCAAGGACAGCCTCAGCAAGTAGTGAGACTATCAACCTTGCAAGACCCTGTTTCAAAATAAGAACGAAAATCGGGCTGGGGGTGTAGCTTAGAGGTAGAATTCCCCTGGGTTCAATTCCTAGTAAGAAAGAAAGAAAGAAAGAAAGAAAGAAAGAAAGAAAGAGGAAGGAAGGAAGGAAGGAAGAAAGAAAGAAAGAAAGAAGGAAGGAAAGAAAGAAAATTCATGACTTAAAAGTAGGGCGTCTTTTTAGCTCAATTATATTTTCCTTTTCAGTGTGTATTATTTGTTTTTTTTTTTGTTTTTGTTTTTTGTTTTTTGTTTTGGTGGTACTGGGATTCCTGGAAGCCCTTCTACCTCCGGGCTACACTCCCAGACCTATTTTTACATTTTTATTTGGAAACAGGGTCTCCTAAGCCAGCGCGCGGCTGGCTTTGAACCTGCGCGATCCTCCTGTCTCTGCCTCCCAAGCGCGGGGATTACAAGCATGCACCACCATGCCCGGCTTCAGTGTGTATTATTTGAAGTCTAGTTCCTTAATATGGTTTTGTCATGATAAAACTGGGGAGAGGTTCTGGGGGTCAAACCACTCTGTCACTGAGCTGCATACCCAGCCCCTGTAATATTAAACATTTTAAGTAAGCAGCAAAAAAAAAAAAAAAATTTAGGAAATAATCACTCTTAATATCAAGCCATTAAAAAGGAATCAGATTAAATAATCAAAGGTTTCTCAAATCATAGAACTCTACAGACAATATAAAGAAAATAAGAGTTTTATTTTAAATATGTAATACTAGATGGGGAAAGCATTGCTCTCTTCTTTTAGGCAGATCTACATAAGAGGGAGAAGGAGTTGAGCCTGGAGAAGGAGCAGAACAAGCGTCTGTGGGACCGAGACACGGGCAACAGCATCACCATCGACCACCTGCGGCGCGAGCTGGACGACCGGAACATGGAGCTGCAGCGCCTGGAGGCCTTGCTCAAGGCCATGAAGAGCGAGTGCCAGGGCCAGATGGAGCGGCAGGTGGGGGGGGCATGCCCACTGGGGAGCTTTGCCTATTTATAAGTGGGTCCAAAGTAACTCTAAAGTAAATCTGTGGGTTTTGTGAGCAATTTATAAAAACCTGGCATGTATTCTCATATTTCTGAATACTCATTGAGATCACTGAACATGTTGGGCTTTATTTTGTTTGTATGTTGGTGAAAAATTCTACTCCTGTAAGACCACTTTCTCATTTTTACCTCAAAACTAGCAACCTAGTGATTGCTTATTTCCACTGGAGAAGAGCTCAAACTATCAGGATATCTTGAGGAAAGGCATGGTTGGAGATTAACAACATATTTGTTTTTGTTTATTTTTCCCCCAAAGAGATTTCCCCTAGCCCCCTTCTCCGGCCCCACCTCCAACTCAGTTGAGGCTGGTGAGGTGCTCCTTTCCAACACACCAGCAAGATGTAGACTGCTTCCTTAACAGCTGTTTGCCTTCAGTGCTGGAGGATATGGTCCTATCGCCAGTTAACCCAGAGACACAGAAAGCACCCACATATGTGTGAACTTCCAGGACCATTTGTGGCTTAGACCCTGAGCAAAGCCATCTCCCTCTTCTCTGGCCCAACATGGGCAAGAAGGAAGATATAAGGAATAACTGTAAATCAAGACTCTTGCCCTTTTCCAAAAAAGGACCAGAGGGTGTGACTGTGTATTGGGTAAAAAGCCATTGTTCCCCTTTCCCTCAGAGCTAGAACTGGGGGTGGTTGTAGGGAATTAGAAGATAGGAGCAGTGATCATCAGTCCTACTGTCTCCCCTCTGACCAGCATTATCTCCATCTAAGGTAACGCAGAGCGATAGATCCTCAGAAGAATCTCCAAGCTTCCCTCCCTGGAAAGCCATTACAGAGAAAAGTAGCATTATTTAATTAAGACCATCTTGGCCTAACATATGTCAGTCTCTAACTAGACATTATCCAAACCATGATTCCATGCTTTTGAGTTAACTTGTTAAAGCTCTTGAGGTTGCCTTTACCTATCCTCTCAAATCCAGGAACTCTCTTTTCTTTACCAATCAGATGGCAGCGATTCAGGGAAAGAATGAAAGCCTGGAGAAAGTGTCCTCTTTGACTGCACAGCTTGAATCCACCAAAGAGATGCTCCGCAAAGTGGTTGAAGAGCTGACGGCCAAGAAAATGACCCTGGAAAGCTCAGAGAGGACAGTGTCGGACCTGACGGCCTCCCTCCAGGAAAAAGAGCGAGCCATCGAGGCTACCAATGCAGAGATCACAAAGCTTCGCTCCCGGGTGGACCTGAAATTGCAGGAGCTGCAGCACTTGAAAAACGAAGGGGATCACCTCAGAAATGTGCAGACAGAATGCGAGGCCCTCAAGCTGCAGATGGCAGAGAAGGACAAGGTGATCGAGATTCTGCGCCAGCAGATTGAAAACATGACACAGCTGGTTGGCCAGCATGGACGAACCGCTGGTGCTATGCAAGTAGAAAAGGCTCAGCTAGAGAAGGAGATTAATGACAGGAGGCTGGAACTACAGGAATTTAAGGTCAGTACGGGCTTTAGGTTTGGTTTGGTTTGGTTCAGCTTCTGAAATTTCTTTTTTCTTTTCTTTTCTTTTTTTGTGGTACTGGGGATGGAACCCAGGGGCATTCTACCTCCACGATACACCCCAGCCCTATTTTTATTCTTTGTTTTGAAACAGGGTCTTAGTAAATTGCAGAGGGCTTTGCTAAGTAGCTGAGGATGGCCGTGAACCTGTGATTCTCCTGTCTCAGCCTCCCAAGTACTGGGATTACAAGCATATGCCACCATGCCCAGCTGAAATTTCTTCTTTCTAATAAGCAAATATAACCTAATTTACTCAAAAGTGGTTCTTCGTGTCTGGGATTCCTCTGAAATAGAAAATATTTGTGTCTATGTACACATGTATGTATCTTTGAGAACAGATCCATACTTTTACCTAATTCCAAAAGGAATGGATATCCACAGAATGGTTCAGAATCACAGAAAGAAAAGAAAAGTAATTAGGTAATTCAACTTCTCTGTGAAATCTTTCCTGCTCCAACAGTTTAAGGCAATTTCTCCTGGTTAGATACACCTGTTTGAAACCCATCTCCCGTCACTTATAATTGTACATGACTGTTCACTGAATCTTGACTTCTTTATCTGTCAAAACAACAAAAAAAACCTTATTGGTTTACTACAGAAAATATATATCAAGGAGTAAGCAAGCCAGGTGTGGTGGCGCACGCTTGTAATCTCCGCACTTGGGAGGCTGAGACAGGAGGATCACACAGGTTCGAAGCCAGCCTCAGCTGGCCGAGAGCTTAGTGAGGCTCTCGGCAACTTAGTGAGACCGTTTCCAAATAAAATAGAATAGGTCTGGGAGGATAGCCTGGAAGTAGAAAGCCTCTGGGTTCCACCCCCAGTACCACCAAAAAAAAAAAAAAAAAAGGAGTAAGCATAGTATCTGACCTACATAAATTATATGGTAAATATTATTCCTTTCCCCCATTCCATTCTCCTTCTGACCTTCATCATACTTTATTTGTACCTTTTATAACCTGGATCATATTCTCTGTTGCAGAGTGTTTGTGTGTGTGTGTGTGTGTGTGTGTGTGTGTGTGTGTGTGTATTTAAATGGCAGTGTTTCTTTTTCTCTACAACATTATAGACTTCATAAAGCAGGGTACATATCTTATTCATCTTTCTAACTCCTGCCCCATGTGTTTGTACCTTGCCCCTAGAAGAACCCTAGTAACTATGATTGAGTGAATGTTTTAAAGTTTTGATTTCCTAAGCTTTATGTCACCTGTATCTCTGACTTGCTGAGTAATAAGAGATAAATCACACAAACTTTTTTTTTTTTGCAGTATTAGGGATGGAACCCAGAGTATTTCTACCTCTGAGCGACAGCCCACCCCTATTTTTTTTATTCTTTATTTTGAAACAAGGCCTTACTAAGTTGCTGAGGCTGTCTGCGAACTGCGAGCCTCCTGTGTCAGTCTCCCAAGTACTTGTATTACAAATGTGCACTACCATGCCTGGCTAAATCACACAAACTTTAGGTGCCTTAGTTTCCCCATTTTAAAAACAGGGCCAACAATAATTGTTTCTTTTAGAGAAATAAATCCATTGCATTAAAAATTTAGACTTCTCTATTGCTTAATTCTTTACTTGATTATAATTTTAAATGGCCAAACTCATTGTGAAAGGGACATGTAAAGGCTTTTCAATAGCAGTCCTACAGCAAACACTTTAGAGCAGGCATGCAGGCAGAATGTAGGGGAGAGAAAAGATGGTTGTTCTCCTTCCTGACTAGGGCATCTCCATCTGATTGCTGGTGTCATTAAGTGGAAATTGGGAGACTTCTTCTAGTCTTCTACTATACAATTCAATTAATTAATTCCTCACAAAAACTATAGGAGGAAGTCACTATTACTAACCTACTTCACAGATGAGGAAGCTGGCACACAGATGAAATAGCTTGCTTCAGAGCAGTAGTGCTTTGGGCCTTGATCCTGGGGAGTATATGAATCGATATTATGGCCCAACAGTTCTTGTGGGCACCAGAAGGAGGCCTGTTAAATGCAGATGCGGGGCCCCACACCAGTTTCTGGTAGAGTGGGTCTAACATGGGCTGAGCCTTGGCATTCCTGAACAAGCTCCCTGAAGATGCTAATACTGCACCTCTAAGAGTGTACAAGACCTATGTTAGGGAGTCACAGTGTAGCATGGATTGCACTGACTGTAGTGGCTGGTGAAGGTGTCAGAGAGAGGTAGGAGCTTGAAATTGGGGAGAAACTAGGCAGAGGATAGCTCAAGGCATTTCAAGCAAGAGAATGCAGCTCAGTCTAGTTTAGGCTGAAAGAGCATGGGAGCTACTGAAGGTATTAGGGCAGAAAAGGGATGACATGAAAAACCAACCTTAAAGTAGATTAATGTGACATTGGTACACAAAAGTGGGTTGAAGAGAATAAAACTCAGTTCCTAAACACAGTGCTGGAGCAGCTAGGGAAAGAGTTCTTAGGTAAGAAGGTTTTCACACAGTTGCACAGACTGTGAGTTGAATACTCTAGATTTAATGTTTATCCTCCACAATCTAATGGGGAAAAGCAGGGGAATCACAGCCCTAGAAGGTGTGATTTCTCTCACCTCCCTAGGCTGGGTTCTATACACACTGACAGCAGAGAAGTAGGGTGAGCCTTCTCCTAACAACTGTGGCTCCCCAAATCTGGACCCTTTCTTAGATGATCAAGAAAGGACTGAATGTCCATCAGCTGGTCCAAGAGGTGGAACAGATGCAGCACATGCCCAGGACATGCTGTGATGCCTCAGACTGCCCCAGGGAGAGCCCTCCCCTCCCTTGCCCATGAGGCCAGCTGGACTTCTGGGACAGTTACCAGGGCAGCAAGGCAGGGGTCCGGCAGCCCTCGTAGCCCTCACTGCCCAGCCCATCACAGGTGGGGAGTGAGACAAGCCTGGAGTGAAAAGCTAAAAGCTTGTCACATGTTTACATTTCAAATGTAGCTTTGGCCTCTACATTTATACCATTGTTATAACAGTTATAATTGCACTGGTTAGTACTATATGATATTTAGGGTCAGTAAGCCTTAATTGGGAAGACAGTACAGTGACTTAAGAAAGTAAATCCCTCTTCAAGTGGTATTTACTTAAAGGGATCTGCCAGCTCTGTCTACTAAGATATATAATGTGAACCACATATGTAAATTAATTATTTAGTAGACATATAAAAAGAAGCATGTGAAATTAATAATGTATTTGAACTCAATATATCTAAATGGGATTTTAGAATTATAATCAACATACCATAGTTGAATGAGATGTTTTACAATTTTTTACATTTTAAAACATACAGTATTTGAAATATGGTGTGTACTTTACACCTGCACTTGAAGTGCTATATTTCTGGCTGCTGCGTTAGGCTGTGGAGCTCTAGGTCCAGGGAAGGAAGGGCTTCTTCCAGGCAAGCCTTGCCAACACGCATGGAGACAAGTTATAAGGCAACCATGGTAATCCACACGAGGAGTGATGTAGTCTGGTCTTGAGGTTGAGAACAAAGTTGGAGAATATTTGAGTATTGGGGTGCAGGAAAGGGAAAGACACAGCCAGCTTTGTAAGTCCAAGCCTACAGGTCTGAGAGACTAGCAGTGTGGTAGCACTGCTAACAGAAGAACCAGGAAGATGGTGAGAGGAAGCTTCCCTGTGAAGAGGGGTTGGAGTGCCTTGGTCAGAGCCTGCAGAAGCATAGCTGGGAATTTCAGAGGCAGTTGAAAAGGCCCAGTTAGAGTTTTTATATTCATACCACAATTGTTCAAAGGGGCAGGTCCCACCAGCTTGACCCTCCCTAGTCTAGGCTGTCACCTGTGGCGTGTGCTCTTTTTTTTTAATTAATTAATTAATTTTTTTGTGTGTGGGTCTGGGGATGGAACCCAGGGGCATTAGACCTCGAGCTACAGCCCCTGCCCTATTTTTTATTCTTTATTTTGAAACCGTGTCTCACTGAGTTGCAGAGGGCCTCACTAAGTAGCTGAGGCTGTCCACGAACCATGATCCTCCGGTCTCAGCCTCCCAAATGCTGGGATTACAAGCATGCGTCACCACGCCCGGCCAATTTTTTATTTTTTTAATAAATTTTTATTGGTGCATTGTAGTCATACATCTCAATGGGATAAAAAAAAAACTTGTGGAGGTATTCATGCACACATCACCCAATCATCCCCTACCCCATCTCTAACCCCTTCCCTCCCCCGCCCTCCT
The DNA here is from genome assembly GCF_963383645.1 of Muscardinus avellanarius. NCBI lineage: Eukaryota > Metazoa > Chordata > Mammalia > Rodentia > Gliridae > Muscardinus > Muscardinus avellanarius. The sequence goes on from NC_137791.1 coordinate 77,192,597, forward strand.
ACCCATGCTTGGCTTCCTGATTGAATTTGATATGTTTAAGTACATCATGTGCTTTAAAGAGTTTTCCTTATTCCCACCTCTTATCCCCTCAGATAGGTCACCTTCATTGTTCCTCTATAGGGTCCCTTCTTCATCTAGAGTTCCTCCTGTTACCCATTTCTCCCTAATATTTTGCACATTAAGAAAAGCATCTGATTTCTTATTTTTTTTTTGACATTTCACTGTAAAGATCATAATTTTGTTCTCCCTTATGGCTAGGCAAAATTCCATTGTGTACATATCCCATAGTTTTGAAGTCCACTCATCCGTTGAAGGACATCTTGGCTGGTTCCACAATTTGGCAATGGTGAACTGTGCAGCTATGAACATGGTTGTTCATGCATTAGTTTGGTATTTTGGTTTTCATTCTTTTTGGTAGATACCCAGAGGTGGTGTTGCTGGATCATATGGTAAGTTCATTTCCCTTCTTCTGAGGATCTTCTATACTGTTCTCCAAAGTGGTTGCACCAACTTGCAATCCCACCAACAATGTATTAGAGCTTCTGTTTTTTCCATACTTATTCCCACTTACTGAAAACCTGAAAGCAAGAAGGTGAGTAACTTTGCCAGGATGATCCACTCACAACCAATTTTTTAAGAATAGAGGTCACTTGAATCTGGAAATCTGCTGTGAAATTAGGTGAGGCAGTGGCAACTTCTAGTGTTTCCTGGCCACATAGTTGAAGAAACCCGCTGGTCCTTTGCCGTGGAGCAGGCCCCAGTTCCAGGCCTGCTGCGCAACAGGCTCTAGGCCTGGCCTCGCTGGCTCCAGACCCAGCCTCGCCCCACAGCAGGCTCCAGGCCCAGCCTTGTTGGCTCCAGTCCTGGCCTCGCCCTGTGGCAAGCTCCGGGCCCAGCCTCACTGGCTCCAGACCTGGCCCTCGCCTTGCATGTGCTCTTCCTATCATCACCTTCCTGGTTTCTATGCTTCTACTCCACCCCCACCCTACCACTGGTTATTCTTCACACAGAATCCAGGAGTTATATTTTTAAAACATTATAGCACACCGGACGTGGTGACAAACACTTGTAATCCCAAGGCTGAGACAGGAGGATCACAGTTTGCCAACAGCCTCAGCTACTACTTAGGCCCTTTGCAATTCAATGAGACTTTGTTTCAAATAAAGAATAAAAAATAGGGCTGAGGGTGTAGCTCAGAGGTAGCATGTCCCTAGGTTCCATCCCCAGTACTGCAACAAACAAACAAATATTACCATATATCACTCTTATGCTCAGAACCGTCCAATGATTTCTTATGCTACTCAGAATGAAGGCTTGCATTGCCTTTGTAAAGCCACTATGATCTGGCTGTGCTCTCCTTGACCTCATCTCCTTCCCCAGGGCCCTCCACTGTAGCCATAGTGCTGGCCTTGCTGTGGCTCAGACACGCGGGCTGTGTTGAGCTCTCCCCAACTGCCTGTGTGGCTCGCTTTTTTATGTCCTGAGGGTTCTGCTCAGGTGTCACCTTGTCCATTAGGCCTCTCCTGATCAACTACGTCAGGGTCCCCAACATCAACACCAGACCTGATAATTCTGTGAGAGGATGCACAGGACTCAGCATAGAGTCATACATGTGGCTATGATGTGTTACAGTAGAAGAATGCAAAGGAAACTCAGCAGAGGGAAAGGCACATGGGATGAATCCAGAAAAAACTGACTGCAGGCTTCCCAGAGTCCTCTCTTACAGAGTTATGCAGGACACACTTAATTCCCCCAGCAAGAAATTGTGACAGTATCTGTCAGATGTTGCCAACAGAGAAGCTCACTGAACACTCAGTAAACAGGGTTTTTATCCTGGGAATTAGTCACAGAGGCACCTTTCACCTGGCAAGTTTCCAGGTTCCATCCTCCCAGGAAGAAAAACAGGTGTTTAGCAGAACTATATGGTTTGCACAGGCAGTTCAGATACAGTGAGCCACTCCTAACAGTTAGGGCTGCGAGAATCCTCTAGAAGTCTCAGGTACCAGGCAAGGGCCAGTCTTGTAGGCATGCCTGCTCTCCCTCCCTCCCTTCCTTCCTTCTTTCCTTTTTTTCTTTCTCTTTTGGAACAGGGTCTCACTGAGTTATTGAGGCTAGCCTCAAACCTGAAATCCTCCTGTGTCAGCCTCCCAAGCACTGGGATTACAGGTGTGGGCCACCACACTCAGCACAGGAGGACCTTTCTAAGGTAGCATCAGGTCTGCGTTGTTAGGTGTCTTCTCCATACCAGCTCGTCTCAAGAAGAACCTATCCCTCACATTTATTGTCTACTCCCTCCTTTTATTATTAGTCCCCTTACTCCTCTTATCTGACATACTGAATAATTATGTGCTGTCTGTCTCTTCATACTAGAGGAGGACATGAGGACCAAGACATTGTATTGTTTGTTCCTGCTATCCAGGGCCAGGACTAGGGAAGGTGAGTTGGTCACCTCCATTAGAGGTCCTCACCCTCCTTACCCTGGTCCTGGCCCTGCTCCCATGTCCTCAGCATATAAGACAGAGCCTGTCTCAAAGTAGGTGCTCAGTACAAGTTTTTTGAACAAATGAATATAGAATAGAAGTAATGAAGGGTTGCAGCAAGTGATACTGGGAATTGGCATCTGTGTTTAAGACCAAAGTGAAATATTAACACTTACTGTTAATGCTTTATAATAAAATGCAAATCTAGGGTCCCAAGAAATAATGAAAAATACTTAATGCAAAGAGGATATTAGTAATATCAGATAGTAGTATACTGGTACACATTTTTTACTTCTTTCTCTATCCTTCATCTTCCCCATACATTTAGATTCTAAAAGATAAAAAAGATGCAAAGATCCGGGAGCTGGAGGCCAGAGTGAGTGACCTGGAGCTGGAAAAGGTGAAGCTGGTGAACGCGGGCTCCGAGCGGCTCCGTGCAGTCAAGGACATCAAACAGGAGCGAGATCAGTTGTTAAACGAGGTGAAGAATAGCAGGAGTGAGTTAAACAATCTTTCAGGTATGTTGCTTTAGTTCAAATTCCCCTGAAATACAGGAATGCTGTCAATTGAGTCCAGTGTGGACCCTGGCACAGTTACGAAAGAACAGCCCATTGCCCAGGACAAATACAGATGGTTGTGCTGTTAACTTTAGTCAGCCCTCAGAGTCTAGAAGATTCTGCACTGAGATTCCAAGGGAAGGGTGAGATATCCAGATTTCAAGTGTGGAAGACAGGCAAGTATTCAGCATAAATCATAATGTTTGCAGTCTAATTTTATAAAAGTGGAAACAGTGAGTCCTTTGAGTCACATAGGTTGGTTAGAGGTTTAATAATGAAAGTAATATATATATATATGTACATATATATATATATATATACATATATACGTAGACTTATACAAATTTACTGTCATGAAAAATCTAAGCAATGAAACACTCCAGTTCATGACATTATCACATCTCTCTCTCTCCCTCTCTCTCTCTCTCTCTCTCAAACACACACACACACACACACACACACACACAACATAGTCAGTAACCACTGAGTTGTTACTATACCAGACACTATGACAGGTCCTAGAAACACTGATAGGCTCACAGTCTAGTGGGAAGACAGACTTATATAGAAAGGGGGTCCACTATATTGGGCCAGGTATAGTGGAAGTGTGATGATGAAAAGATAGCAGAGAATTAGCCTCCCAGAGGAAGTGTCATCTGTGCTGAATTTAAAAGAGGGAAAGGGCCGGGCGTGGTGGCGCACGCTTGTAATCCCCGCGCTTGGGAGGCGGAGACAGGAGGATCGCGCAGGTTCAAAGCCAGCCGCGCTGGCGTAAGAGACCCTGTTTCAAAAATATAAAATAGGTCTGGGAGTGTAGCCCGGAGGTAGAAGGGTTCCAGGAACCCCAGTACCACCAAAATAAATAAATAAATAAATAAATAAATAAATAAATAAATAAATATAAAAGAGGGAAAGGAGTTTGGCAGATGGACAAGGTGAAAGGACATTCCAAGCTGAGAGCACATTATAGGCAAAAGCATGAAGGCATGAATAGCATAATGTGACCTCGGAAGTACTCATTGGAGCAGAAGTATGAAGGAATGAGGGCTAAGAAATGAAGTAGAATAAATTGGTAGAGCCAGACAGTATGGAGCCAGCAAAGAATGGCTATCAGATTTTACAAGACTGTGTTAGAGGTAAATTAGGGAAAGCAATAAGGAGACAGAGACAACCTGTTGAGGAGGACTTTGGAGCAGTCCCAGGAAACATGATGAAGACCTGAAGGAAGGCTGTGGCAGAATGGAAGACTAAGGAATTAAGAATGTGTTTGGAGGTGGGATCAACAGGACGTAGGGATTTAAAGCCTAACTTTCAGGTTTTTAGTTTGTGGCATTAGGAGAACAATGATAGTGACAGCTGAGAGAGGGACTTATGGAAGGGCAGGCTTGAGGGCAAAAGTGTGAGATGTAATCAGTGTGAGGCAACGGGTTTTGGGTGGTGCTGGGACATCTGCATGGAGAGATCTGGATTAATGGAGCTGGGTCTTTGTTCTGCTTACATATAAAGTTGTATCAGACATCATATATAAATAGATGTGTGTATGTATGTTTCTGTTCTAGTATATTGAAAAGTGAGTTTATGCTAGAAATAAGACAAGACAGGACTGGCAGTATAGTTCAGTGGTAGAGTGCTTGCCTAAGCCCTGGATTTAATCACCAGCACTGCAAAATGCAAACAAAACAAGACATTCTGTTGACTAAATAAATAAAAATAAATTTAAAAGATACACAGTAGCTCGGGTTATTTAAAGGGCCATAGAATCTCATCTGCCTACAAATGGTGGTGAAATCTATTATGATGGATGGATATGGTCATCCAAGAAGAAGGTTTAAGATGAAATAGATGTAAGCTAGATACCATGGTTGAAGGAAAACAATAAAAATAGGCAAACAGAAGAGGATCTTTTGAATCAGTTTGATTCAAAAGAAAAGCCTGACAGATCCCTGAAATGTGTATATGCATTTCATTTTTGTAACAAATGAAGATGTGCTGGGCATGATGGTGCACACTTGTAATTCTAGTACTTGGGAGGCTGAGACAGGAGGATCACAGGTGCACGGCCAGCCTCAGCTACTTAGTGAGGCCACCTGAGACCCTGTTTCAAAATAAAGAATAAAAAAATAGGGCTGGGGATGTAGCTCAGAGGTAGAATACTCCTGGGTTCAATCCCCAGTACCACAGGGGGGAAAAATGAAAATGTAACTGAGTTCTCCTCTTGCCTCTAAAATTCTGTGCTCATAACAAGACAACCTAAAGGAGGTGAAAGGAGAGGGGAAGAAGGAAAATCTCTAAAACGCACAATGTACTTAAACATATCGAAGTCAACGACTAAGCCAAGCAAGGGAAGGAGGGATGGGGAGGGAATGGGGTGGGAATTGGGTAGGGGTTAAATCAGTGATGTGTACATGTATGTACACACAAGTTTTTTTTAACCCCAATATGATGTATGAATATAATGCACCAATAAAAAATTTAAAAAATAAAATAAAATTCTGTACTCATTAATTACAAATAAAATATGCCTCATATAACAGGATATCAAAAAGTAACTATTACTGATTATTGTATTATATAGAGGATTATGAAGTCTTAAAAAGGAATTTTAGAAACAAAAGTGAAGAAATGGAAACTACTACAAATAAACTGAAAATGCAACTAAAATCTGCCCAGTCTGAACTAGAACAAACAAGGAACACACTAAAGTCAATGGAGGGATCTGATGGTCATGGTATGCTCTGTCGAGTTTTTCCTTTCTCTTCTACTTTAATTCCATTGGCGTAGATTTATTAAAACACAAACCCATACTCATTGCCTATTACCTCTTCACAGTGACAGATGACTTAAGAAATATGCAGCAAGAAGTATTAGTGATGGCTGTTACGTAGAGTAGTTCTACACAAGTTTTAAAGGAAATTGCCAATGGCTTAATTTAATACCTGAATTTTCTGAATCTTTTTATTTTCTGTGCCTATTTTAATAATTTCTAACAAATTTCAATGTCTAAAAGTGTTGGTCAATCATTTTCAAGAATATAAAGGCAAGTTATTGATAATTTTCACTCAACTCCTCATTTTTAAATGTATCATCGACACTGGTTATAGATCTATAGCCAATTGGCAGTTCTTGATTTTTTTTTTGTGATAAAAGTGGGAAGGAACTCTGTCAATCAAACTACTAGGTGAGAGGACCCTAGTCACCACCTAGAGACCTGTTTCTTTTTTAACCTTGCTGCCCATACCAATCCAAATAAATATTATCTTATGATATTAATGCGTGTTCTCTCATTCTCTTTATGAAATGTCTGTTCTTTCCTATTGTTCATATTATTGTTGGTATGACTATATTAGTGACTGTTAATTGATATTTTTAAAGTATACATTTTTTTACTTCTCGATATTTTTAATGTTAAAAGATTCATATGGCCGGGCGTGGTGGCGCACGCTTGTAATCCCCGCGCTTGGGAGGCGGAGACAGGAGGATCGCGCAGGTTCGAAGCCAGCCGTGCTGGCGTAAGAGACCCTGTTTCAAAAATATAAAATAGGTCTGGGAGTGTAGCCCGGAGGAAGGAGGGCTTCCAGGAACCCCAGTACCACCAAAAAAAAAAAAAAAAAGATTCATATGTGCTTTGGCAGCACATATACTAAAATTGGAATGATACAGAGATTACTGTCGCCCCTGTTCAAGGATTTCACACAAATTCAAAAGTGTTCCATATTTTGTGTGATTCTTGGAAGTTTGGCTCTTTGCTGGGCCAAAATACTGAGAAAATAGTGGGTTGGAGAGATTGTTGAAGGGGTCTCTATTTGGGGTCTGTTCCCCCACCCCAGATGGCATCCAACCTCAGTGCCCTCAGCCACCTCCACAGCCGCCCCAGTCATAGTACAATTAATAAGTTACCTAGGTAACCCTTGTATTTGCATTCAAATGTTTGTTGTCATTGGATAAAAATCAGCTTAAATATCTAAAAAACTTATTTGAAGAAATTATCTTTGAAGGCCAACTATAATCCACTTAATCATACCATAATTTTTAACACATGACAAATGGTGTCAAACTTTCCATTAATAAGTTAATGTCCCTATACCTGTATTAACCCTATTTTTGACTGATTAGGTATAAAACCCATATCTTGTATCTTGTTAAGAGAAGTAAGACCTTTCATTCTCTCTGATAGCTTTTTTTTAAACAAATGCACATTTTCTTTTTAACCTCTAAGCTATAGCCAGACATGACTCAAACTAGTAGCATTTTCAAACTTATTTCTTCAGCTGACTTAAAAAAAGGGTCTTCTGATTTTGAAATTTCTAAGCAAAGATAAGGTTCATAAATATCTTCTTTTTTTGTGTGGTACTGGGGTTCCTGGAAGCTCTTCTACCTTTGGGCTACACTCCCAGACCTATTTTATATTTTTTTAATTTGGAAACAGGGTCTCTTAAGCCAGCGAGGCTGGCTCCGAACCAGCGCGATCCTCCTGTCTCCACCTCCCAAGTGCGGGAATTACAAGTGTGTGCCACCACGCCTGGCTAAATATTTTCAATGACCTGTCATATCCTAAATATTTTGTGCCTCATACCCATCTAGGACATTCTCACACTTCCACTAGTTTTTCAAAAATAATCACCTATGTTTGTGGTGACTGATAAGACTATATTGAGTTCCAAGCACATGACGTAACCATGAGAATGAAAAGTGAAGGTTTATGGTGATCACTGGAGCCTTTGAAAAGATCAATAATAAATGTCTTATGTGGCATTTTAAACATGAGTTTCTAGAAAAACCATTTTAGAAAAATACAATATATATTATTCCTTATTTAGAACATGTATTTTCATGTACATATTTTCTATATGTGTGTGCATTTGGTCAGTATTTTTGTTACCATTAGAAATATGGCAACTTTCAGTGGTCAATGAAAGTAATTTCAGTAGCAAAGAAACCACAAAACATCATCATATATATTTTTCCCAACTCAGAACCTCTGGGTAGTTGCTGAAAATTATATCCCAATATTGTGAATTCTGAAGACTTTTTTTATGATCTTTTCCTTGATACTGTCTGGGTATCTGCCTCGGAATCTTAGCACCTTCTTATCTATTAGACTATCAAACTACAGTACAAATTGCAGTAGCCGCTCAAGATTTAGACTCTTTAAGGTACACTTTGCTTTCTCTCCCCCTCCCCCCCCCCAGCTATGAAAGTAGCAATGGGGATGCAGAAACAAATCACAGCCAAAAGAGGTCAGATAGATGCCCTACAGAGCAAGATCCAGTTTTTGGAAGAGGCCATGACAAATGCAAATAAGGTGAGTCCCTGTCCTCAGAGTAGGGAGCCAACGTGCTCACCCATTAGTATACTATAGGAAGAATAAAGCCAGGTGTGGTGGTACACGCTTGTAATCCTCAGCCTCCTCAGGACCTGGGATACAAAGTGCAATGGGGAAAAGAGGAAAGCTTATTTCTGAGTAAGAAAACGAGTAAAGAGTTTCTGGAGGAGCAGTGGAGTGGATCTCACAAGGCAGCTCATGTTTTAAATATGGGAAATGGGCCAAGGGACATTCCTGGCTTGGCCAGGATTGATTACACACAAAGGACAGTCAGTCCTATTATGATTAGACATACATGCTTTTAAAAATTACTGTGCTGCACAAAACTGTGTAATAAATCCCCCCAGGGCTAAGGAACAGAGCACCACACTGACAAATGTCATCCTTGACACAGAAAATAGGACCCTAAGGAAAAGAGTAGCATAGTTTTAAACATGTCAGATTATTAAAAAAAAGAATAAAGTGTCGCCCTTTATCTTGAAAAAGACCTAAGTTGGCTTGTGGAAGTGTGTGCAAAGGACTGTAGATTGTATGTTACTGTGAAGGGATGGAAGGAGGGTTTTCTTTAATACCAGGTGTGGATGGATGTGGCTCAGATCACAAGGTAAACTGAGGCAGCTGGCAGATAGGTATTTGAGGAGCGGGCATGTAGGTTTTTGTGTATTCCTATGCAACCCTGTTCAGTTATATGCAGTTTTCTGCATGGACTTAGTATTTCTCATGACTAAGACTGTGTAACTGAATATGAATTCCAGTCATGCCAGAGCAGATTTGCATTTTCAAAAGATTTATAACAGAACTGACTATATTGAAAGAAAGAGAGTAAGTGACATAAGCAGAAAATAGTAGGGGCACCTTCAGTAATTATGATGTTACTACCCACAATGAGCGGCTGGAATACATTAGAATGCAGCCAGCCATGAGTATGTACAGACATTGGACATACCCTTTATCTATGGGTTTACTTATTTCTTCTTTTTTTGTTCTTCTCTATTTTCTTTTCTCCTTTTCTCTTGTCCTGGCCTTACTCTTTTCTCTTTTTCCTTCTCATTTGCCTCTGGGAACCCAAAGCAGTGCATCTCCCTGATGATGCTGAGGTCTTTATGAGGTTACAACCTGCTGTCAACCAAGATGCCTGCCCACCCACAGGAAAGAATTTGTGGTATTTCAGTGACAGTCCCTCAGACAAAAAGAACACCTCTGAAACTAGTCTTTCTTTCCAAAGCTTTTTTGGCCCAACCTAATCAGAAAAGGAATAATTATTTGTATACAAAAGGTGTATTACGATGACAACCATCTCATACCTTTCTATATTAAACATTTTCACTATAAAAATACATTCAAAGAAATATAAACTCAATAAAGTCATGTCTGTATTTTACCTTAACAATGATACATTTTTCTTCGTTCCTGTTCTTCCTTCCTCTTTCTTTTCTTTCTTTATTGCCATTCTAGGATTTGAACCCAAGGATTCACATATGCTAGGCAAACACTCTAACACTGAGCTACATCCCCACCCATTTCTATTTCATTTTGAGATGATTTCGCTAAGTCACCCAGGCTGGCCTTGAACTTGGGATCCTCCAGCCTCAACCTCCTGAGTCTGGGATTGCAGGCATACACCACCACTCCCAGCTCATCCATGGTTCTTTTTTAAGGGAATAAACTAATTTTAATAAAGTTTTGTTTAATCCCAGTGACTGTTGTATTAGTAAGCTCATTGTCATCACTGTACTGACAAGTAAGTTGAGGGCAGGAACTTCGTGTCTCAGTTGTTCTGATGTCACAGCACCTGCAGTAGGCATTAGTGAAATGAATATTCAACTTTGACACAAAGCAGAATCACACAGATCTTTCAAAGAAACATGTCTTCTTCAAATCTCTTCTGTTACATTTTAAATAAATTTCAGTAAAATTCGGTATATGATTACTCAATCCCAATTCACCAAAACACTATCTTGTTTTTATGAGACAGAGTTATTGCACATTTTGTAGATTTCATCAAAGATTTCCTAACCTTTAAAAAGAAGTAATAATACAAATAGTGATGAAATGTGAGAACACATAATGAAACAGTTCTATGAGCTTCTGATCCCAATACAGAAACAAGTATCATATGACTTAAATGACTTAAACATATCTATTCAGGGTCTTTTAATAAACATTTTATATTTTCACCACCTCTCAGCATCGACATCAGAAGATTGTTTTTGAGATTTTTCTCCTCTATAATTATAGGAGAAACATTTTTTGAAAGAAGAGAAGAGTAAACTCAGCCAGGAATTGAGCACAGTTGCAACAGAAAAAAACAAGATGGCCGGGGAGCTGGAAGTTCTGCGATCTCAGGAACGCCGTTTGAAAGAAAAGGTTGCTAATATGGAAGTTGCTCTTGATAAGGTAGTTACTAACTAAATACATAAGGTCATTACTGTCCAACTAGGAACAAACTGGGTAGAATTGTAAAAAAATAAAAGTTGTTTGTAGATAGGAACCGAATCTGCCAACTTGTATCCTATTCCAATTACCTAGTGGAAAAGAAAAGCTGTATCCAGTAGATGAGGCTCTTCTGAGTTTTAAAAACATAGTCATAATGCATACTCTGCCAAAGAATTATCAGAGTGACACTGGAACTATAAGATGTAAGATGCACCTGATATTTGCAGCGGCTCAAATAAGTAAAAAATGCTTCCATGAGCACCTAAGTTAATACTCAAAACCAACATGAACACTACGTAGAATAGTGTGTGTGTGTGTGTGTATGTGTGTGTGTGTGTGTATGTCTGTCACTTTTATTTTTACATGAACACATTTTATTTTATTTTATTATTGTCACAAATATAAATACTATACAGAGGCAAATGGTTCTACAAGACTTATTTAAAAAGGAATCTCTGGGTCTCCCACCCTTCATTTTCCATTCCCAGGATGCAACCATTTCATCTTAGATATTTTTAAAAACTTTACTTATACATTAATTTCTTAGTTTTCCAAATTTGATATTATCTACTAAATTCCCATTGTAAGACAAATAATTCAGCTCTTTCATACCTGTGACAATCAGACTCTTAGGGTCCTCTTGTTAATTTGTTAATTTTTGTTTTTGCTTTTGTCTTATTGTCGATGTCATTCTTAGGGTCATCTTGTGACTCACACTCCTGATATTCACATCTGCATAGCAAAATTAACCTAACCTAAAGAGGTCTTGCCTTTGCCTTTGGCTTCTGGGAGGTAGTGACGCAGCTCTTAGAATATGCCAGAAAGAAGAGCAGAGTAGCCGGGTTCAAGTGATAGAAATGCACATGCACACAGAGCTTGGTTTGTCCCCCAGGCCTCACCCTTCTTCCCTCCCCCCTGTACTCGTTACTGAGACAGCAGTGATATCTTCATATGTGGACATAGCATTGTTTGAACTATTTCCTTCATTATGATGTTAAATGTAACTTGTATTTTTTATTTGCCAAGTTCATATTTACTTATCATTATCTCCCAAACTATCCTCTTAATGCACAACTTTTCTCTTAGTATGTTCAAACATAGTAGGTTGTTAAGTATAAAGCATAAACTATAAAAAGACTGATAAATTCATCTTTAAAAGAGTCATGTTAAAAAGTTATAATTTAGCCGGGTGTGGTGGTGTACGCTTGTAATCCCAGCGCTTGGCAGGCTGAAACAGGAGGATTGTCTAGGTTCGAAGCCAGCCTCACCTACTTAGTGAGGCTCTCAGCAATTTAGTGAGACCCTGTTTCCAGTATAAAAATAGGTCTGGGAGTGTAGTCCGGAGGTAGAAAAGCCCTTGGGTTCCATCTCCAGTACCACAGGGGGAAAAAAGTTTTAATTTTATTTAATAAAAGTCATGAAGAAAGGTGAAAACAACACACATAGTAGCAGTGACTTGTTATACAAGCAATAAAGGATAAGTACCCAAAATTATAAAACAGTAAACCGGGAGTGGTGACGCACACTTGTGATCCCAGCATTTGGGAGGCTGAGACAAGAGGATCTTGGTTCGTGGACACCCTCAGCTACTTAGGCCTTTTGCAACCCATGAGACCCTGTTTCAAAATAAAGAATAAAAAATAGGGCCCCTGGGTTCCATCCCCAGTACCACAAAGAAAAAAACAATAAAATAAAGTAAGAAAAAGACAAAGTAGTGTACAATAAAATGTTCATGAGCAAGGAAAAGTTAATGAGCACGAGTAGTGGAGTAATCTCTAGGTTGAATAGGAGAAAGAGTAACATTTAACTCCACACCATTCCTCTGAGTTTGGTACCATATGTATGCATTACCCTTCAAGAAACATCTTCAAACCTGTGATCCTTCTCTCTCAGTCTCCCAAGTACTGAGGTTACGGGTGTACATCACCACACCCAGCCACTGAGTACTTTTTGAATACTAGTCTTCACCTAGCACAGGTGTGTGGAAGGTTTTGTAGGATGATATTAGTAATGATCATTCCTCCATAAAAGTAGAGGTTTTGTCCAACTTACAAATGCATTTGGAAGCAGTGTCCTGTCCTATGTGCTATATGGATAGGAAAGAAGAAAATGGAAAAATTAGTTATATTTTGGCTCTATATGTCTCAGGAAATACATAACTTTGTGTGTGTGTGGTACTGGGTATTGAACCAAGCTACACCCTCAGCCCTTTTCATATTTTGATTTTGAAACAGGGTCTCACTTGGTTGCTAAGGGGAATGTATAATCTTATAGGAAAATATATGGTACTTTACTACCTGTGACTAAATATAAAGAATATAGCCCCTTTTTAATGTCAATAAAATGATAGAATAATGCTACTACCTGGCACTTTGTGAAGTCCGGAAAGTGTATCTAAACACACACACACACACACACACACACACACACACACACACACACACAGAGCGGGGCATGGTGGCACAGTCTTGTAATCCCAGCATTCAGAAGGTGGAGACCGGAGGATCGCGGTTCACAGACAGCCTCAGCTACTTAGTGAGGCCCTTCACAACTCAGTGAGACTCTGTTTCAAAGAATAAAAATACTAAAAAAATAGGGCTGGGAGTGTAGCTCGGAGGTGCAATGCCCCTGGGTTCCATTCCCAGTACCACAAAATAAATAAATAAATAAATAACAAAGAATAAGAGGTGTCACTATGTTTATCATTGCAGTTCATTAGAGAGGGTAACACAGTCTTCTTGTTACCTAGAAAACTCTGGAAGCATAAGAAAGGAAGCAGAGCCTTTGAAGTTAGATAAAAGCATCTGTCATCCCACCCTTGCCACCTTGGTTTCTTAAGACACGCTGTGTTGACTCAGTGGGTTTCAGTTGGGTTATTTTATACTTTACTGAAGCTGTTTGCTCATTACACCCTTAGTCTGTTCGCTCTGCTGAGTGCCCTTCACACAATCAGTGCTGTGTATATGCTGAGGATACAAGGGCTGAGATGCGGCCTCCGTTTACTGAATAACAGAGAAGTGGCCATAGTCAGGCGGTCCTTGGAGAGGCGGCAGCTGTGCTTTTATAGATGGATGTGATGAGGTGCACAGAGGACGGAGGGTAAACCATCTGTGGTTCCTTGATTGTAGGCATCTTTGCAGTTCGCAGAGTGTCAAGATATAATACAGCGCCAGGAGCAGGAATCAGTGCGCCTCAAACTTCAGCATACCTTGGACGTAAAAGTAAGGATTCTTTAAATCACAAGTATCAGTTTATTTTCTTTCTTTCTTTTTTTTTTTTTTTTTTTTTTTTTTTGGTGGTACTGGGGTTCCTGGAAGCCGGGATACACTCCCACGGGCTACACTCCCAGACCTATTTTTTAACTTTTTTATGTGGAAACAGGGTCTCCTAAGCCAGCGAGGCTGGCTCCGAACCAGCGCGATCCTCCTGTCTCTGCCTCCCAAGCACGGGGATTACAAGCGTGCACCACCACACCCAGCTGTATTTTCTTTATGTACCTTACATGCATATAAATTTACTTTCAATGTTATCTGACAGTACTAGCAATTATCAAATCTATGCAGCTGGGCATGGTGGCACAGGCCTGTAACCCCAGGATTTGGGAGGCTCCAGCAACCGAGTGAGACCCTGTTTCAAAATAAAATATAAAAAGGGCTGGGGATTCAGCTTGGCAGTAAAGCACTCTGGGGTTAATCCGCAGTATCAAATAATAATAAAATAAAATTTATGCAAATAGTGTTATATGCCAGACCAATGCTTTTTACATACAGTAAGTTGAAACACCATGCTTTATCGTCAGTTGACAATAGGCAAGTGAAACACAGACTTCACTTGTCCCTGTGTGGGGGAAGAGCCTTCCACTCTCAGGCCATGAGTAGGTGCAAAGACCCAAAGAACTAGCATGTGGCTTCTTTGAGCAATAAAAAAGTGACATAATCTATATAACCAAAATGTGTTTTTTAAACAACACAGTTTACACTGAAGTATTGATTTTCTATTTTCAGAAGTATACTTTAAAGTTGCTGCCATCTTAAAGATTTGATAGTAGATTTTATTTGTAGAATTAAAAATGCATTTTCATTTCATAATTCATTGTAATTATAGGTTGGCATTGTCTTGCTTGTATCTGTATTGTTTTCCAGGAACTTCAGGGCCCTGGATACACCTCAAATTCTTCATTGAAACCGCGCCTTCTCCAGCCAGCATCTGTTGTCCGTTCCCATTCTAATGTACCATCTTCCCATTCTACCGCCAGCTTCCTGTCTCATGTAAGTGACAGGCCTTATAATCCACCATGCAAATTATATAATATGTAAGTAACTTAAAATTGTGAAAAATCTAATGAATAATGACTAGCATTTTCAATTACTAGGTATATGATTTATGTATTTTAGTGTAAGTACCATGGAGTCTAGATGAATAAAATATTTGATGTTTTTCTGGAGAAAACAAAAATAAAATAATGGGGTTAATGTTAACAATAATTATTAAAGTAAATTATTTAATAGTATTATATTTAGTTCTTTGGTCAATAACAAGCATTTACAAATTTTCAGATCTGGCTAGCATAAGTACCACTTTAAATGCCAAGGGCAAGCTGGTGGTGTATGTAATACTCTACCAAGATGGAACTTATTTGCTGTGTGTTGTTTCCTCATAAACTTTTTTATATTATAAATTTTTTTACTCATAAAAATGTATTCCCTTTTGTTAAAATGTTAGTGACTTTGGAAAACCTTTAACCTTTTATAATTTTTTTCATTTTATTTTATTTTAATTGGTGCACTGTATTCATACATCATAGTGGGATACAAACTTTTGTAGACATACATGCACACATCGCCCAGTCAGCCCCCACCCGATCCCCACCCCATTCTCTCCCCATCCCTCCTTCCCATGCTTGGCTTAGTGGTTGACATCTAGTATTATAGCAATTTATCCAAAATTAAAAATGATAATCTCAGCCGGGCGTGGTGGCGCACGCTTGTAATCCCCGCGCTTGGGAGGCAGAGACAGGAGGATCGCGCAGGTTGGAAGCCAGCCGCGCGCGCTGGCTTAGGAGACCCTGTTTCCAAATAAAAATGTAAAAATAGGTCTGGGAGTGTAGTCCGGAGGTAGAAGGGCTTCCAGGAACCCCAGTACCACCAAAAAAAAAAAAAAAAAAAAAAAGATAATCTCACATAACAATTTCATTTGTCTGATACCAAGCTTTTGATGACTTAAAGATAACACTTCAATATTTCTTTTTGCTTTCTTTCTTACCAGAGAATATTTTTTTTCTATTTTTTAGGTGAAACTATCATATATTTATATATTTATTTTTCAGAAAAAAAATCTATCCTAATATGGAATATGGACTCTAGATACCCAAAACCATCTTGAAAAAGAACAAAGCTAGAAGATATATATTTTCTGATTTCAAACCGTATAAAGCTACAATAATTGAAACAGTATAGTACTGTTCTAAAGGCAGATATATAAACCATTGGAGTTAAATACAAGCTTAGAGCTAAATTCTTCCCTATATTGTCAAGTTATTTTTGACAAGGTTTCCACGAACATTTGGTGGTGGAAATAATAATCTTTTAACTAAATATTGTTGAAAAATAATAATTACATGGAAAAGAATAAAATTGGACCCTTACCTAATCCCATATACAAATATTAACTCAAAATAGATAAAAGACCTAAATATAAATCTTAAGACTATAAACTTTTAGAAGAAAATCTGGGTCATAAGACCTCACAACATTGAAATTGGCAGTGATTTCTTGGATATGATTTCAATGGCACAAGCAACAGAAGAGTATACAAACTCCCTAAAAAATAAAAACATATTGTATATCCAAAGACAGTGTAAACAGAGTTAAAAGTTACTGATAGAATGGGGTAAAATATTTCCAAATGCTATATCTGAAGGTATATTAATATTCCAACTAGAAATCCTAAAAATTAACAACAATAAACGCAAACAATACCATTTAGAGATAGGTAAAAGACTAACATAAATAATGAATCTCCACAGAAAACCAATCTTAGTTGTCTGTTGGATGGAAAATCTTGTTTCTCTGGTTCTGGTGTGTGTGTTACCTATTTCTTCTTTGTAGTTAATCTCTTTGAGTATTTTCTCTAGTGCTGGTTTTGAAGACATAAATTCTTTCAGTTTCTGTTTGTCATGGAAGCTCCTTATTTTTCCATCTAATTTGATAGAAAGTTTTGCTGGGTAGGAAATTTTTGGCTGGAAGTTGTTTTCTTTCAGAGTTTGAAATATGTTACTACAAGCCCTTCTGGCTCTCATGACTTGGTTTGGGAAGTCTGGAGTGATTCTAATTGGTTTGCCTCTGAATGTCACTTGGCCCTTTGTTTTTGTTGCCTTTAAGATTCTCTGCTTGGCTTCCACAGTGGTCATTTTGACAATTATGTGGCGTGGGGATCCTCTTCTCTGATCCTGTCTAAAGGGAGTTCTATAAGTTTCCTGGACCTGTGTATCAACCTCTTGCTCTATGTTTGGAAAATTTTCTGCTATTACTTCCTTGAAGAGATTGTTGATCCCTTTGGTTTCACTTTCTTTTCCCTCCTCTATTCCAATTATTCTTAGGTTAGCTCTCTTAAAATGGGCCCATATTTCTTCAATATCAGATTCCTGCTGTTGGATATTTTTTTCTAGATTAGAAACTATGCGTTCATTTTTGGAATGATCATCTTCTAAGAGCGAGATTCTGTTCTCCATGTGTTCTAATCAGTTGTTTGTGCTTTGAATTGAGGCCTTTACTTCATTAATTGCATCCTTTATCTCTTTTTGGCTCTCTCTGAGTTCTTTTCAAAGCACCTCTATTATTTCTACAGTTATTTTCCTGATTTGATCTTCTAGAAATCTCTGATTTTCTGTTTTATCGGGTTCTGATGTTGTGGGGTTGTGAGAATTCATTGCTCCAGTGTTATTTCTCTTTCCCATGATTTTGGAAGTTTGTGCCTTCTCTGGGTTCTTCCCTTGGGTCACTATGACTTCACTTAAGGTGCTCTGGATCTCAAGTCTGTAGTATCTCAGACCGCACTACTCCTTTACTGGGTTGTATCACAGAGTCTCCAATCCATGGAGTCAATAGAGGCTGCTTTAGACTATGGGGGGTGCCAGGTTGCACGTTCTCCTATGGTGTGATATCTCTGCCACCGCCACTCCCTCACTGGGTCAAGTCCCAGGGAGTACAGTACTGGGATTTCTCCTCTGGGGCCCGCAATTTTACTCACTGTTGTTAAGTACGCAGATGTAGCTGTACTGGCCTCGGTGAATTCGCTGCTGCTGCCGCCGGTGGCAATATGGCACCACTGCTACGCCCTTGGTCGTGAGGCTGGCTTATTTCTTCTTGGTTTTGAGTTCCACTCTGGGTCCCTGCAGCGTGTGCTGAGCTCAGCCACTGGGAGCTTTAGATGCTCCCTGCGCCGAAAAATACTGCCTGGCCGTTCCGCAGCAGCTCACCTCGGCTTGCTGTAGCCGTCCGGTGAATTCGCCGCTGCCGCCAGCAGTAAGACGCTGCTGCCGCGTCCTCGGGCATGAGGCCGGTATATCTCCTCTGTGGCTCTGAGCTCTATTCTCAGTCCGCTTTCTCTCTGGAGCCTGGTGATTTTTTTGTTTCTCTGGTGAGGGTGTTTTCTGGCTATGAAAGGCGCTGATTTTTGTGGTAATGGAGATTGGTTGTTAGTGGGGCTCTTAAGCCCCGCTTTTCTCGGTCGCCATCTTCCCGGAAGTTTCAACCTTTTATAATTTTTAAGCTCAGGAAAAATAGTACAAATGCAAAACTTTAGGCTTTATCTCCTGTGAAGATATGTACAAATTCCTTAAAACCAGTATTCAATTCTAATTCTAAAAAATGAAACTTACTCATCGAGATGGTGGCACAGCCTTGTCATCCTAGTACTTGGGAGGCTGAGACAAGAGGATCTGGGGTTTGTAGCCACCCTAAGCAACTTAGTGAGGCCTTCTGCAACTTAGTGAAACCCTATTTCAAAATAAGGACTAGAATAGGACTGTGGTACTGGGGATGGAACCTTTCTACCTCCGGGCTACACTCCCAGACCTATTTTATATTTTTATTTGGAAACAGGGTCTCTTAAGCCAGCGAGGCTGGCTTCGAACTTGCATGATCCTCCTGTCTCCGCCTCCCAAGTGCGGGGATTATAAGTGTGCGCCACCACGCCCGGCTTTTTGTTTCCTCTTTTAATGATTGAGTTCAGGACATTGAAAACTACAGAGATAATTTTGGTTTCTAGGTGACTTTTTTTTCTTCATAAAGTATTTACATTTGCTTCAGGCTGGTGGTCACACAACCTTGCATCACCATAACTCGTTGAAGGATTGAAGTGATTCACATTAAAGCTGCCATTCCAAAGCTTGAGGTTTCACTAGTTACCATTCACCTTTGATATGACTCCAGTATTTAGCACTCTAGCTCCCGGATTCTGCCAAAAGCTTATGGAACCTTTCCAGCCTCTCAGCTACTCCTTTTAGAATTGGCAAACACTCATTGGGAGGCGGAGACAGGAGGATTGCGCTGGTTCGGAGCCAGCCTTGCTGGCTTAAGAGACCCTGTTTCCAAATAAAAAAAAATAATAAAAAATAGGTCTGGGAGTGTAGTCCGGAGGTAGAAGGGCTTCCAGGAACCCCAGGACCACCAAAAAAAAAAAAAAAAAAAAAAAAGAATTGGCAAACACTTCTAGAGTAAAGAGATCCAAAACCTCATTTCTTTGAATTTTCTCTGTTCTACAGTACTTTGGTTTTCAATTCTTTGCTCCTTTGTAGCTCTCTGATGCTATCAAGGTGAGCTTCTTCTTCTTTTTTTTCATTCAGTGCTGGGGATTAAACCCAAGTCCTCATGTATGCTAGGCAAGTGTTCTATCCCTGAGCTATACTCCCAGTGCCATGCAGACGTTTAGGGAAAAAAAAATTCCCCAAATAAGCAACCTAGTGACACACCTCAAGGTCCTAGAAAAACAGGAACAGTTTAATACCAAAGCCAGAAAAAGGCAGGAAATAATTAAAATCAGAGCAGAAATAGAGAATAAAAAAAAATACAAAAAAATCAACAAATCAAAAAGCTGGTTCTTTGAAAAGATGAACAAGATTAACACCCTAGCCAACCTGACCGAGAATGAGATAGAGAGAGAAAGAGAGAGAGAGAGAGAGAGAGAGAGAGAGAGAGAGAGAGAGAGAATAAACCCATATTAAAATCAAAAATGAAAAAGGAGACATCAAGCCGGGCATGGTGGCACATGCTTGTAATTCTAGCATTCGGGAGGCTGAGACTGGAGGATCGCAGTTCACCAACAGCCTCAGCTACTTAGTGAGGTCCTCCACAACTTAGTGAGACCCTGTTTCAAAATAAAGAACAAAATAGGTCAGTGGGTATAGCTCGAAGGTCGAATGCCCCTGGGTTCCATCCCCAGACCCACAAAAAATAATAAAAAAAGGTGACATCATCATAGATATTGGAGAACTATAGAGGAACATCAGAAACTATTTTGAAATTTTATATTGCAGTAAAGTGGAAAACATGGAAGAAATCAACAGATTTCTAAACACATACAATCTATCTAAATAGAACCAAGAGAATATAGAAAACCTAAACTGACCAACAACAAGCAAAGAAATAGAAACAGCAATGAAAATTGTGCCATCAAAGAAGAGCCCAGATCCAGACAGGTTTTCAGCTGAAATATACAAAACTTTTAGAGAACTAAACCCAATACTTCACGAGTTATTCGGTGAAATCAAAAGAAATGGAATTCTTCCAAGCTCTTCCTCTGTAGACAATATCACATTAATACCAAAACCAAATAAAGATACCTCAAGAAAAGAAAATTACAGACCAATTTCATTGATGAACATAGATTCAAAAATTCTAAACAAAATACTAGTTGTGTGCATTCAAAATCATATCAAGCAAATTATACATCATTGCCAAGTTGGTTTCATTTCAGGAAAGCAAGGCTGGTTCAACATACCCAAATTAATACATGCTATTCACCACATAAATAGAACTAAGAACAAAAATCATGTGATTATATCAATAGATGCTGAAAAAGCATTCGACAAAATTTAATATTTATTCATGTAAAGAACATTGCAGAGCTGGGCGTGGTGGCACACGCTTGTAACCCCAATGCTTGGGATGCTGAGACAGGAGGATCACACAGGTTCAAAGCCAGCCTCAGCAACTTATGTTCTCAGTAACTTAGTGAGACCCTGTTTGTTTCCAAATAAAGTATAAAATAGGTCTGGGGGTATAGCCTGGAGGTAGAAAAGTCCCTGGGCTATACCCCCAGTACCACCAAAAGAAGAAGAAGAAGAAGAAGAAGAAGAAGAAGAAGAAGAAGAAGAAGAAGAAGAAGAAGAAGAAGAAGAAGAAGAAGAAGAAGAAGGAGGAGAAGAAGAAGGAGAAGGAGAAGGAGAAGGAGAAGGAGAAGGAGAAGGAGAAGGAGAGAAAGAGAGAGAGAGAGAGAGAGAGAGAGAGAGAGAGAGAGAGAGAGAACATTGCAGAAAATGGAAGAGAAGAAACATATCTCAATATCATTAAGGCACTATATAATAAACCCAAAGCCAACATCATATTGAATGGGAAAAAACTGCAAGAATTACCCTTAAAATCAGGAACAAGACAAGGATGCCCATTATCACCACTCCTTTTCAATACAGTCCTTGAGACTCTTGCTAGAGCAATAAAGCAAGAGAAGGATTTCAAAGGAATTCAAATAGGCCGGGCGTGGTGGCACACGCTTGTAATCCCCGTGCCTGGGAGATGAGACAGGAGGATCGTGCTGGTTCAGAGCCAGCCTAACTGGCTTAAGGCCTGTTTCCAAATAAAAAAAAATATATAAAATAGGTCTGGGAGTGTAGCCCGGAGACAGAAGGGTTTCTAGGAACCCCAGTACCACCAAAAAAAAAAAAAAAAAAAAAAAAGGAATTCAAATAGGAAAAGAAGAATTAAAATTATTTTTGTTTGCAGATAACATGATTCTATATCTACAAGACTCAAAAGCTCAACCAAAAGACTACTAGAGCGGATTAACCAAAAGTAGCAAGATACAAAGCCAACTTAAAGAAATCAGTAGCTTTTCTATTTGCCAACTAGGAATCCATGGAGAAAGAAATACAGAAAACAATTCCCTTCACAGTAACCTGAAAACAAATACAATACCTAGGAATAAACCTAACCCAAGAGGTAAAATAGCTGTACAACAAAAATTATAAAACACTAAAGAAGGAAATCGAAGATGACCTTGGAGGATGGAAAGATCTCCCTTACTCTTGGATAGGCAGAATAAATATCATCAAAATGGCCATTCTACCAAAAGAGACCTACAGAATCAATGCAATTCCTATCAAAATACCAATGTCATTCTTCACAGACCTAGAAAAAATCAGTCACAAACTTCACATGGAGAAACAAAAGCCCATAATAGCCAAAGCAATTTTCAGCAATAAGAACCATGCACACGACATCACAATTTATGACGTTAGATTATACTACAGTACTATCGCAATTTAAAAAGCATGGTATTGGAACAAAAACAGGCACATAGACCATGGAACAGACAAGAATTTACAGAAACGAATCCATGCACTATAGTCCACTGATTTTCAACAGAGGGGCCAAGTACATATGCTGAAGAAAAGACAGCCTTTTCAACAAATGGTGCTGGGAAAACTGGCTATCCAGTCATAGAAAAAATGAAACTAAATCTTTACCTCTCTGCCTGCACAGGAATCAACTCAAGATGAATCAAAGACCTGGGAGTTAAGCCAGAGACTGTGAAGCTATTAGAATAGGCATGAACAGAAACTTCCTCAAAAACATCCCCAAAGCTTAGGAATTTTTTTTTTTTTTTTTGTAGTACTGGGGTTCCTGGAAGCTCTTCTACCTCCGGGCCACACTCCCAGACCTATTTTTACATTTTTATTTGGAAACAGGGTCTCCTAAGCCAGCGCGCGCAGCTGGCTTCGAACCTGCACGATCCTCCTGTCTGTGCCTCCCAAGCGCGGGGATTACAAGCGTGCGCCACCACAACCAGCAAGCTTAGGAAATTAAAACAAGATTTAATAAGTGGGAGAGCATCAAACTAAAACGTTTCTGATCATTAAAGGAAATCATCAAGAGTCTACAGAGAAAGCCTATAGAATGGGAGAGAATCTTTAACAGCCTTCCCTCTGACAGAGGACTAATATCTAGAATATACAATGAACTTAAAAGACTTTACACTAGAAAAATAAATAACCCAATCAAGAAACAGTCAACTGAATTGAACAGACACTTCACAAAAGAAGAGGTACAAGTAGCCAATAGACACATGAAAAAATGTTCAACATCATTAGCAATCAGGGAGATGCAAATCAAAACTATGCTGAGATTCCATCACACCCAATCAGAATGTCAAGCATAAAGAAATAACAATAAATTTTGGCAAGGCTGTAGGGAAATAGGCACTCTTATACATCATTGGTGGGAATGCAAACTAGTTCAGCCATTATGGAGATCAATGTGGAGAGTCCTTAGAAAACTGGGAATGGATCCACCGTATGATCTGGCCATACCACTCCTGGATATCTTTCCAAAGGGGTTGAAACCAGAGAACTACAGTAATATATGTATACCCCTGTTCATAGCAGCACAATTCACAATAGCCTAATTATGGAACCAACCTAGGTCTCCATCAACAGACAAATAGATTACAAAATTATAGGAAATACACACAATGAATGGAATGCTGTTCAGCAATAAAAAAAATATGTCATTTGCAAGAAAATGGAAGGACAGGAGAACATTATGTTAAGTGAGATTAGCCAGTCACAGAGAGTGAAGGGTAATATGCATTCTCTAATATGTGCAGGATAGAGAGTAATTAGGATACAAGAGGACTCCAGAAAATGGAGAGGAAACCTCAGTGGAGCCAGAGAGGAAAACTCAGGGTAGTGGAGAAAAAAGACTGAGGTTCATTAATGGAAATACTACCATCAACTGGGTGTATACATGGGAATATACCAGCGTCAATCTGGGTGTTCTGTGTTGGGAGGGAGGGAAATGGGGAGGCAAGGAAGGGCACCAAGTATCATGTGCATGTGTGTCATTGTCAATATGATTTACTGTTGCCGACGGGCTCAGTCCTGTGGGGGGCAAGTCCACTCGCGGTCGGAAGCCTCAGAAAGATGGGGCAAAAGGCAGGTGAAATTCTGCAGAATCTTATCTGCAGTGGTTCTTTACCCTCTATGAATTCCTTAAGTTTTTAGGTACGACGCTTTGGAAAAGAACCTGAGATGGACAAAGGCTTCTTGAGCCAATGACACTTTATTACAAAAAACCCCAAAATTTATACCCTTCACCAGTAAAGTTAATAATAAGAGAAGAAGGGGTTGGGTGTAATCACTGTGAAATAATAATGAATGACATGTAAACAAAGGTAATAAAACTAGTCCTTCAGCTGGCTGTTGATCTTCGAGAGATTAACTCCCTCCGGATTCTTTCTCAGGTTTTGCAGATAAGCAGTTCCAAACAGGCATGCCCAAGGCTTGGGGGCTTCTTGGGGAATCTTCTTTAACTTTCTTGGAACTTTCCATCTTTTTGGGCTCAGTTCATATAGCAAGTGTGGGGAGATGTGGTGATTCAGGTGGATGTGATGGAGTTTCTTCAGGTGTTGGCATCTTATTTTCTAAATCTGAAAGCTTAAGCAAACTCACAACACAGTTTTGCAGACAAAATACCACAAACAACACCACAAAGTTCTTGGTTTTAATTGTCAGATGTATTTCCTTAACTGCTGAGCACTCTTCTTTAGACAATAAGCCTATTAAAAGCCTACTCATCTTTAATAATCCATTTCTCTGTCACAAACCCTCTGCAACCTGCTTCTAACTTTCTAATTCCTTTCTTTCCCAGTTGGGACGTTCTTATGATAAGCTCTTCTTCATGCAAAAATGCTTTTCTTACTCTTACACGGTATTTCCTTTCCTTCATACATATATATTTAGAACGTCTGTCCTTTATTTAGTCATATTTATTTCTAACCCTGCGGTCAGTCTCTGTCTCCATGAATGCTCATACTGAGGTAAAAGTCAACAATCTTTCTCCTTGAGTCTATTGTATTTGGGCAACTAAGTTGTTTATCAACTAAATTGCTTTACGGTCACACACAAGGTTTTTATCTTCTCTGTCTCTAGGCAGGATCTCAAGGGTAAACAGAGTTACCTTAAACTGAGCTACCTTACCGGAGTTAATAGCTTAACCTAAATTAGTGATTGGAATGAGGGTCGGAGGCCATTTGTGATTGCTGCAGCTGGAGTGCTTATCACAGCATCTGAGTTCTGGCCAGTTTTTATTATTATTGAGCAGAGCCAAGGACGTTTAGACAAATTATTAGAAAATTTATTTCCTCAGACTCAATTTCTTTCATAGTCCTGTTCTCACATCACCGGAGCAATTCGTGTAGAGAGTTAAAAGAATACTAGAAGAATAATAGTTATGCAAGAATATCTAAAAGTGGAAAGATGCTTTTGGCCAGCGAGCACACCTTCTCTCGGGGCTTATTCTCACTTTGAGATTTTGCCTATTTAACTGCGAAAATGCAGATGCCGAGAGAGCGTGGCTTTTGCTGGTATCTGCAATTTACATTATGATGTGAGACTATAATACACCAAAAAGCACATAAATTTCTCTATTATTCTTTGCTTATATGATTTTGGAAATTATCTACAAACTTCTACTGTTGAATACAATTCAACTCCCTCTTAATCTCACAAATACATGTGCACACACATTTTCTTTCCCTGTGTAACACCCTCCGTGGAGTCATACATACATTTTGGTTAAGTCATGTTTAGTTCTCAAATTATTATAACTTTGTGAATACTGTGTCTATGCTGAATTGTGCAGTGAACTATGACTGTATTTCCTTTTTGTCTTTAGAGATTTAAACATTGCTTTGGTTTTTTATTAGGTTAACTTTCTAGACACCTAGCCCTAATTATTTCTCAAAACCCTTCCCCTTGCTCACTCTCTGCTTCTGGGCTCCATTGTGTGAGAACAGAGCTTTGTGAGCACTCTCTCTGCTTCTTGCCACTGTGCCCTGACCTTCAGACCCTGCTCACATGGACTGAATCCAGAGCTCCAAAAAACTGAGCAAATAAATTTTCCTTTCCTCTAAATCGTGTGGCCAGTCATTTTGGATTTTAGCGGTGAGAATGTTGACCCAGACAGAGCCTGTCTTCCCAATCTAATCTGGGTTGGTTCCTCTCTTGGCTTGCTGCCTGAGATTGCCTTCTTGGATTTACCCCAAGTCTGGGAAATCCCTTGATTTTTTTCCCCTGTTTTTAGGCTTATTTCCTTGTTTGGTTCATTTATTTCTTTTGGTGGTGCATGTAATATGGTAGTTCTCTATGAAAGGATGCATTTTATTCTTTTAAGTGTTTCTAAACTTGAAATCTCTGAAAGTGCCTTTATTCTTCCATACATTTGATTGATGCTCAGACTTTTTTTTTTTCCTGTTGTGCCATTTTCATTTCAGAGCCTTTGTGTTTGCCCTGTCTTTTCTTTCTTAAAGCTTTCAGGATCTTTTCTTTACCTCTCATAGTCACTTGAGGATGATCCTTGCAGGATATCTTATTCTCTGTGTTGTACTGGTACTTAGCAAGCTCTTGTATTCTTCAGTTCTCAGAAAAATTTATTTTATTAACTTGCTTATCTTTTCCCTTTCATTTTTTTCCATTTTTAGGATTCCTTTTAGTCATTTATTAAACTCCCTGCATTGATTATCTAATTTTCCTCAATTTTGACTGATTTTTTAAAATCTCTTCATCTTTTATTCCTACCTCTGGGAAAGTTCCCTCAACCTTTTTTTTCTTCCAAAAATCTATTGAATTTTTTTCTTTTATGGTACATATTTATATATTTTTTCTAGAGACTTTTTTGTTCTTTTAAGTTTTTGTAGAATTCTGTCATTTCATGGATATGAAATCTTTTCCATTTAAGGATATTAACTTCAGTTTTTTATGATTTCTTCTAAATTATTGCTTCTTACTATTTATTTTTTTCTGTTTTTATATCTATCATTCATGTTAGAGACTTGGTGATCCTTGGCTATTCCTTCATATTTAAGATAGATGGTTTTAAAACACAGTTTCAAAGCTCTGTATGAGGTTGGCAGGATTTGTCAACTGGTAGATGATTAGGTAATTTTTTTTTTATTGAGAGACTCAAAAATTATCTGTAGGTCTTTATCTCTGGGCCCATTTATTCCCACAAAGAGAGGGTCTCTTATTACTGATTTATAGGTATAAATCCATCTGTCAGAATTCTGAGAATTCAGTAGAGGAATGAGTCTGGGGTCACTATCTGTCTATCTCTTGCAGTCTTAGTACTCACATTTCAGATGCAACCTTACTTGCTATGCCAAAATCTAAAAGTTGTGTGGGTCAACCTTACACAGAGATTGAACCTCTAAAATCATGTAGGAGAAAAGAATAATTACTTGTGTGAGGAGAACATACTAAGTTCTAACAGCAGTTCCCATAGACTTCTAGCAGCCCTAGTTTCAGTGTTCCCTGTGCCCTGGCCTTTGACAACACCAGAGGCTTCAACTCCTGAGCCATTTGGCATGCTCTGATGCTGAGCGGCTTGCTTCTTGTTGGCTGCTTCTGTGTAGTTACATTATATACTAGCTTTTTTCCCCCAAGTTCTCCATTTTCTCTCTCCCCCAACTTTGTAATTACTCATTCAACAATTCTCTCCTTTCCTTGTTATTCTTCTTAATTCGTTTAGTGTGATTTTAGAGGAGCTGCAGATATAGCAGAAATAAATGCAAACTATCCTGTTGAGAAGTAGGATATTATTGTCTGAATTGTTCTACATTGCCTTTATTTATTATTTATCTTCACTTTGGTCTTGTTATTTCATGATTATAAATAATAGCTGAGATTTACTGAGAACTTGTGTGTCCAATATTGTGTGAACTACTTTATATATTATCCAGCTTATTCCTCACAACTACTCAGATGAGGGAAGTACTGTTATATAATATATATTCTATAGACAGGAAAACTGAGGAATGAGACACTAAATGACTTATATAGGCTTCATACAACAAAACCACAGTTGAGCTAAGACTTATCCCTGACAGCTTGAATCTAGAACCTAGGTTCTTAACCAATATTCTGTCATGATTCTCTATACTATTCTGCTAAATGTTGCTTACAAAAATTATTTAAATAGTTGATGATGTAAGTAGATACTCGACCTGAACTAATTTTGTATTTCATTAGGTCTTTTTAAGTATGGGTCATAAAGTTTTAGAATTTCAAAGCATTTGAAATTATCCAAGAGATATCACTTGTGTTATAGGTGAACAACTAGGAAAACCAGAGAAGTTGCAGTGTGTGATTTGGTCTGTGCTCAAATTCCTAGAACATGTATGTGTGTGTATATCTAATTGGTAGTTTGATATAGAAGTATGTTAGATTTATGTTTCAGATAAAGGCTGTGTCAGCATATAAAATGAAAATATTTTCAGGATGATATAACTTATTTGATTCAATATCAGACTTTATACACATGCACTGTGATTTATACTATCTGGGCTTGATCTTTGCTACTGAAGTACCCATGATTGGGCAAGATTTTTAGCAACACTTTTTGACTTTTGTCCTGTTTTCCTAATCGCCTTTGCTTATTATACTATATAAATAGTGTATTTATATTCCATTTTATTCCATTCTCTAGAAGTAATAGAAGAAGATGGACAGAGAGGATGGATTGGGTCAAACATTCTCAAAATAGACTAGTCTAAATCAAACTGAATGAGATCAAGCTTTTATTTTTAGATTTTTCATTTATCATCTATCTTTGGAGAATGGAGATGGGAACAGTCAAGAAGTACACACTCTCCCTAAACATTAGTTTACATCATAACTTACATCATAACATCATAAACATTAGTTTACATCATAACTTACATCATAACTCACAAAGTGCCTATAATGAACTCAAGGCCATTCGAGAGAAAAGTATTTGGGGATGATGGAGCTATATGAGAAATACAGTAATCATTTAGAAACAAATTTAACACACAATGTTTTCAAAGTAAAAATGTAATAGGATCACAAAATAAACCTTTAACAGTAATAGTATAAGCTTATATTCTTTCCCTGACACCAAAGGTTGTAGAAGCTTTACCCTGCAAATATGTTTTCTAAAAAGAGCCTTAAATTCTAAGTGCCAAAGATCCTTTGCCAGACTCCTGCAACTTCAGGAAGAACTTCTGTTTGCTTATTAATTTACCAGCCCGACAACAGTCATATGTAAACCATACTTCAAAAAATACTTTTCCCAGCTGTGTGTGTGTGTGTGTGTGTGTGTGTGTGTGTGTGTGTGTGTGAGAGAGAGAGAGAGAGAGAGAGAGAGAGAGAGAGAGAGAGAGAGAGACGGAGAGAGAGAACACTACTCATGGATGTTTTACCTCTTAGCTACATCCTCAGTCCTATTTTTTTATTTTGAAGCAGGATCTCACTGATTTGCTGATGGCTTCACTAAGTTGCTGAGGCTGACCTTGAACCTGCAATCCTCCTGGCTCAGACTACCAAATACTGGGATTACAGGCATTTGCCACCATGTCTGGTTTATTTCTCAGCTGTTTTCTGATTTTTAAAAGTATATTTTGGCCGGGCATGGTGGTGCATACTTGTAATCCCCACGCTTGGGAGGCAGAGACAGGAGAATCGTGCAGGTTCAAAGCCAGCCTCGCTGGCTTAAGAGACCCTGTTTCCAAATAAAAATATAAAAATAGGTCTGGGAGTGTAGCCCAGCAGTAGAAGGGTTTCCAGGAACCCCAATACCACCAAAAAAAAGTATATTTTGTAAGAACACAGTAGTATACTCCTGTAACCTCAGTACTTGGGAGGCTTGCAGGTTTGAGGCCAGCCTTGACAATTTAGGGTGACTCTGTTTCAAATTAAAAAATAAAAAGGGCTGGGTATGTGGCTCAGAGGTATAATATCCCCAAGTTAAATCCCTAGTACCCCCCACACAAATTATATTTTGCTCATGTCATCGAAATGTATTCCATATGTAATAAAATAACTAAAATGAGTAAACAAAAATACAAGGCACACAAACATTAAGAGGAAAGGTTTTTAATTTTGACTAAAACTTCTTAAATCACAAAACCATTGTAACTAGAAATTAAAAGGAAACTATAACCAGAAAAATATCTCCAATAAAGGGTTGATAACTATACATAGAGCTCTTACATAAGTAGATGAAAATAGCATTTATGCTAAGAGTATACTAAAGATGTAGATATAAGACTCACAAAGAAATGTAGCCATTAAACATAAAAATATTCAAACTCACAAGCCAGGCGTGGTGCACGCTTGTAATCCCAGCGCTTGGGAGACTGAGACAGGAGTATCACACAGGTTCAAAGCCAGCCTCAGTTACTGAGTGAGGTTCTCAGCAACTTAGTGAGACCCTGTTTCCAAATAAAATATAAAATAGGTCTGGGAGTGTAGCCCAGAGGTAGACAAGCCCCTGGGTTCTACTCCCAGTACCACAAGAAATATTCAAACTCATTTGTAAACAATAACAACTACATATTAAAGCAAAAAGGAACTACCAGTTTTACATATAAAGTGGTCAAATGGTAACAGCAAGGGTGCCCTGTCACTTGGTATTGTCCTCTGTAGATCACATACACGCTGATGTGACACTTTCTTGTTTTGTTTTGCCTTCAAAACCCATAATTTCCTTTCTTTTGTTGTTAATAGCCTTTATCTTTTTAAAATATTCTTAGATTTACAGAGACACTGAATGAAAGTATAGAGTGCTCCAATTGATTTTCTTTGTTGCCCCTGCCCCAGTTTACCCTATTACTCACATTTTGCATTGATGTAGTATACTTGTCATAATTGATGAGCCAGTATTGCTAATTATTATTAACTAAAGTTCATAGTTTACATTTGGGTTTGCTTTTTGCCTTGTACATTCTATGGGTTTTTATAAAAGCATAAAGACATGTATCCATCATTACGGCTCATACAGATTGTTTTTATCACCCTAAAAATCCCCTGTGCTCTACTTAATCATCCCTTTATCCCCTTCTCTGAACTGATCTTTTTACAGTCTGCCACTAATCTTTTTACTGTCTCCATAAGTTTTGCCTTTTCAAAATGTACAATTCCAAGCTGGGCATGGTGGCCCACACTTGTAATCCCTGCCCTTGGGAGGCTGAGACAAGAGGATCACACAGGTCCAAAGCCAGCCTCAGCTACTTAGTGAGGCTCTCCGCAACTTAGTGAGACCCTGTTTCCAAATAAAGTGTAAAATAGGCTGGGAGTGTAGCCCAGAGGTAGAAAGGCCCCTGGGTTCCATCCCCAGTACCACATACACACACACACACACACACACACACACACACACACACACACACACAAATGTACAATTCCAGAACAAATGTAATTGTATAGTACATGGGCTTTTCAGATTGCCTTCTTCCACTGAGTAATATATATTTAAGATACCTTCGTGTCTTTTCATGACTTAGTGGCTAATTTCTTTTTTATTGCTGAACCTTTTTTCATAGTATGGATATAACATAGTTTTGTTTTTTAGCCATTCACCTATTGAAAGATATCCTCAATACTTTCAAGTTTTGACAGTTATGAATAAAATTTTGATATAAACATTTATGTGCACGTTTTTGCATGGATAAATTTTTAGTTCGCTTGGGTAAATACAAAGAAGCATGATTGCTGGGAAC
This sequence comes from Muscardinus avellanarius, assembly GCF_963383645.1. NCBI lineage: Eukaryota > Metazoa > Chordata > Mammalia > Rodentia > Gliridae > Muscardinus > Muscardinus avellanarius. Next base: position 77,224,186 of record NC_137791.1, read on the forward strand.
ATATTTGGAACATATTAATTTTATAAGAATCTTTCAAACTGACTTTCAAATAGGCTCTCCTATTTTGGAATTCTACTTGTAATGAATGAAAGTACATTTTGCCCAGGTCCTCATTTGGTGTTGTCAGTGTTTTAGATTTTAGCCATTCTAATAGGAGCATAGTGGTATTTCATTATATTAATTTGCAATTCTCTAATGATATATGTTATTGATCATGTTTTCATGTGCTGCCAGCTATGTATCTTCTGTAGTAAAATTTCTTTACAGAATATTTACCCATTTTTTAAAAATTGGGATGTCTGTCTTATTTTTGAGTTAATAAGACATTTTTATTGTTGATTATTTTGGGGTTTTTGTCATATATTGGATACCAATCCTTTATCAGACATATATTTTGAAAAAGTCTTTTTTTCCCCAATATGTGGCATGCTTTCTCAATTTCTTGACATTTGTTTTCATAGAACAAAATTTTTATTTTAATGAATCCAAATTAATCAGTGTTTCTTTCATAAATCCTGCTTTTAGTTTTTATTTTTGTTGTTGTTTTGGTTTTTTGTGATTTTTGTTTTTTGGTAATAGGGATTGAATCCAGGGGCATTCTACATGTTGTAACTTTATGGTTTTATGGTACTGAGGATTGAACCCATGGCCTCTTACATGTTAGGCAAGTACTCTACCACTGACTGACTGCCTGTAATTCTAGTACTTGAGAGGCTGAGACAGGAGGATTACAGGTTCTCAGCCAGCCCAGCAACTTAGTGGGGCCTTCCACAACTTAGTAAAATCCTGTTTCAAAATAAAAAATAAAAATAGGACCGGGGGTATAGCTTAGAGGTAGAACTCCCCTGGGTTTCCAGTACTTCTGTCTGTCTCTGCCTCTGTCTTTGTCTTTCTCTCTCTCTCTCTCTCTCTCTCTCTCTCTCACACACACACACACACACACACACACACACACACACACACACACTAATATTCTTCCACCTTACAGGAGGTTTGTTGTTGTCATTGTAGATTCTTTGGGATTTTCTACAATCATATTGACCATGAACAAACAGTTTTATTTCTTCCTCTGAAAATTGCATGCTTTTTTTTTTTTTATTACGTTTAGTGTCTTATTGAATTAGCTGGAACTTCTTCTGTGGTCTTGAGCAGAAGTGGCAGTGAGAAGACGTTTCTTGCCTTGTTTCTGATCTGAGTGGAAAAGCATCCAGTTTCTCACCATTAATATCACGTTAACTACAGTACTTTTTGTATGTTTTCTTTAACAAACTGAGGAATTCTACTCTCTATTCCCAGTTTGCTGAGGGTTTTTTGTTCAACTTTGTCAAATGCTTTTTCTATGTCTATTGGTATGATCAAGCAATTTTCTTTAGTGTAATGATGCGATGAATAATGTTGACTTCTTAATGCTGAATCAGCCTCACATACTGTGATAAGTCCCATTTATCATTTAATGAATTCAATTTGTTAAAATCTTGACAGTTTTTGCATCTATGTTCATGGAAGATGGTCTTTAGTCTTTTTTCTTGTAATATCTTTGGGTTTTGTATTAGGCTAATGCTGGACTCATAGAATGAATTAGAAAGTATCCCCTTGACATCTGTTTTCTGAGAGAGTGTAGAGGGTTAGTATAATTTCTTCCTTAAATGTTAAACTTTCTGTTTTGGAAGATTATTAAATATTGGTTTGATTTATTTAATAGATATTGCCTATTTAAATTGTCTATTTCTGTCTGTATGAGTTTTGGCCAATTAACTTTTAAGATCTATTTCACTTAGGTAATTATATTTGTGGGCATTGAAATGGTTAAAAATTAGGAACTCTACAGTGGGGGACACTGAGTCTACCTACCCACCAGGGCTGTCATGTGGGCCATTAGGAACATCTGTCTTTATTACTATATTGTAAAAGTTCCTTGGAGAATACTATCTCAATCTAACAGTCTTTATATATTTTTCTCAAATGCCAACAAACACAGTTTGAAATTTTTGGATGTTTCTTATCAGTAAAATATGGGAGTATATTAATTCATCTCTGAATAATTGTCTACTTCTATAATTCTATAGCTTTATAAATTTAATTTGATCCTAACTATTGAAATTATTTTGCTCAGATGTAGTTGAAAATATTTAATGACATAAGGAGTTAATATTACATTGTTAAAATAAAAAAGACTTTAAGATAGATGTGTATAGTTTGATCCTGTATATATAATGTATATATATATATATTGTATACATTATGTATATGATGTATATATATACATTATGTACATAATGTATATATATACATTGTATATACAGTCATATACATACATACACATATAAATTAAATATACTATATCAATTATTCATTGGTTATTACTAATTATTCCAGTGTATTAAGAGTTTTTCTATGTGTGGTGATTTTATTTTCCTTATCTTGCTCTTTCATAATTTCTCTTTACCAGTTGAATTAATTTTATAACAAAAATAACATACAAATCTGAAAACATACATGCCTTTGTTTTGTACATTCAGCACTCTATGAAGACTAATGTACTGAAGGAAGACCCAACAAGAGACCTGAAACAGCTTCTCCAGGAGTTGAGAAGTGTGATTAATGAGGAGCCGGCCATGCCTCTGAGCAAGACGGAGGACACTGGGAGAACGCCGTCTCTTGGACCCCTGTACGTTGCTGTGTGAGACCTCGGGCTCGGGGGAGAAGCTCCTCTCACACGTGGTCATGTTGTCCTAGCCATCACGTTGTCCACTTGTTACTCTCTGACAGGCAGAGGTTTAAATGACTGGGAAGAAGCCAGGTGTGGTGGCTCATGCCAATAATTCCAGTTCTTGGGAGGCTGAGACAGAAGGACAGCATCAGCAACTTAGTGAAGCTCTCAGAAACTTAGTGAGACTCTGTTTCCAAATAAAATAGGGCTGGAGGTATAGCCTGAAGAAGGCCTCTGGGTTCCACCTCCAGTACCACAAAAATAAATAAATAAATAACCATGAAGAGTGTCTGAAGTCACCAGTGAAAGCCATATTGAAATGGAGGCATTAAAAAAGAAAACTTGACACCAAGAGAAAATAAAATAGTCATTCTATTCAGAATGTAGTCAGTGCAAGAAGTTATAATTAATTACATTTGTATAATAATTTATAACTCCTGGCAGATTTCACATCCGTAATTTTATTTGGATATCATAACCATTTGAGAAAAGGCAGGACAGGATTTATTTTTATCAATGGCAAATATCTAAAAGTAATGCTTTCTAAAATAATGTCTGTCTATAAACAATCTCTTGTTCTTTAAGATGTTCAATTAGTATATAAAATAAGATATCAAAATATTAGTCAACTTACCTAATTATTATTAACATAGTATTAATCAGAGTACAACCTTGGTAATAGCCCAGTTACCTAGCATATCATTGTAGTGTTAGAAATGTTCCATTGGCTGATCATTCCATCAAAGAATATTTTCACTTGCAGAGCACTTTGATTTTTGTCATAATTATAATATGCCTTCTAGGCCAGAGAGTAATATTTAGCTCATGTGACAGGTGAGTAAATTTAGGCATAGATTAATTCGCCTCCTTCTATGAAACTAAGAGACAAAGCCAGATGTCAAAGTTAGAGGCCTTGGTTCCCAGCACCGATCATTCTGCAGGCTTAGCATGGCTTCCCTGGCCAGGTTTCCATTGCTCCAGCCACCAAGAACGGAATTAAACTGTATTGGACTCTATCCAACGTGAATATATTTGGTCCCTGTCTCTAGAGAGCTTATTTTAATTTTCTCTAATCCTACAAATGACCTTGTCACTCAGGCCTAAACTCTGCCTAACACTTAAGAATCCAGGAAAGAAATAGCTCTTTGTTAAGTTGTATACAAGTTTAAAATCTACTTAAAGAAAAATTAATTATACATGAGAAATTTATTTTTTTAAAAAGGCATCAAATTTGGAAATTGGTCTCCATATAATTAACTGAGAGTTACATTTGTCCGTACAGAGATGATAGAGTAAGAGACTGCATTACCGAATCAAGCTTGAGATCAGACATATGCCATAGGTAAGAACCTGGAATTCTGAATCTAATTAAATGTCCAAGGATTTTATACGTGACCTGATAACTTGAGAAAAGTCTATTTGGATATTTTTATGGAACGTGGGCATATTGGCCTCAGTGAAGGGAAGCTGCTTCATTGTTTGACTCTAAAAATATTTCAATGAAATGTACTAAAGTAATTTACTTTCTAGAAACCAATGACATAGACATTTTTGTTTATTTTAAATTTTGCTGATTATGTTAGTCAGTTTTACATCACTATTACAAAATATCTGAAATAATTAACTTATAAGATAAAGAGTTTAATTAGCTTTCAGTTCTAGAAGTTACAGTCCAAGATCCACCTGACTCATTGCCTTGGGACTCTGCTGGGTGCTAATGGCAATGGTGGGGAGTGCATGGTGGAGCAAACTTCTCACCTCATTGCCAGGAAGCAAAAGAGGCATGGCACAGGAAGGGAAGGTCCCACTGTCTCCTCAGGGGGCATTTCCTCAACGACCTTAGGACCTCCTCTACCACCTTCCAGTAGTACCACTCTGGGGACCAAGTCTTCAACACATTGGCCTTTGGAGGACATTGAGCATCCCAACCATAGCATTGATGTTTAACTATATGAAGCTATTTATAAGGCATGATATCCCCAAAGACTCTTCCTACACATAGTAACAATGGCTTATATAACTTTGAGGAAAAGAATGTTCCAGAAAGAAAGTGTAACAACCTCAATATAGAGTTAAAAAAAACATTGCTGAAAACAATTTTATTTTCATCAGTAATTGAATAGCTGAATTTTAACTGAAATTGGGGGGGAAAGAGCATGAAGAAATAAAATCCACTTGGGTGTGTTGTGCATGCCTATAATCCCAGTACTTGGGAGGCTGAGATAAGAGGATCACAGGTTCGAGGCTAGCTTTAGCAACTTAGCAAGAACCTGTTTCAAAGAAATAAAATAAAATAGGGCCAGGGGTATAGCTCAGAGGTAGAATGCCTCTGAGTTTAATCAGGAGTGAAAAAAGAAAAGAAAAAAAGAAGAAATGAAATCCACAACCTTAAGTAGGACCTAAAAAACAGACAACTTCTGAGAACAAACCTTAGCCATAAAAGAAGCAAGGTTAATATTAACTTGTTATTTATGAGGCCGCCAGCTGCACTGGCGCCTGTGCCCTCGATGCTTACTGGCAATAGGGACTCTGCTCTGCATTGTGCTCCAGTCCAGCCAGATTCCTCCTAGTTCCTGGCAGTTCATGACTTTGCCTTCAGGCTTTTCTCCATATTATTATTTTCCACCTGGGAGAACCAGAGCCCCAGCTTCACCCTTTCAAGTATATAAGTATCTCCCTAGAAGTGGTATTCAGGTGAAGTTTTGTTTGATCACACAGCTCCTGATTTGTGATCTATTAGCTGTCAGATAATATCATCTCATCCTATCTAAGACTGCATCAGGCTGGAGGTGGAGCTCAGTGATAAAGTTCATGCTTATATGCATGAAGCCCTGGGAACCATCTCTGCACTAAGTAAAGAAATAAATATCCTCACAAGCCTTTATTAGATTGGTAAGAAAATCGCATTTTGTAGTCTTTAATTTCTCCCATCCTTCTACCGATAGAAGCAATAACTCACTACGGGACTCCACTGAAGGCAGCAAGTCAAGTGAAACTCTGAGCAGGTATGAAGTCACCTTATAGGCCCCTAGTTTTCAGAAAGTCCCTTTTACTACTGTTCATTGGTAAATCCACAAATATTTACTGCCTAAAACTTACCATCTGTGGTGCTCTTAGAATATAACAGTGATGAGCCGGATGTGGTGGCACGCGCTTGTAATCCCCACACTTGGGAGGCTGAGATAGGAAGATCATGCAGGTTCAAAGCACAACCTCGGCTACCTAGTGAGGCTCTCAGCAACTTAGACCCTGTTTCAAATAAAATATAAAAATAGGTCTGGGAGTCTAGCCCAGAGGTAGAAAGCCTCTGGGTTCCACCCCCAGTACCACACACACACACACACACACACACACACACACACACACACACACAATATATATATATATATATATATATATATATATATATATATATATATATATATATATATAAAACAGTGATGAATACAGATAGGAGCCCTCTCCCTAGGTTGCTTGCAAACAAAAAGTGTATTTATTGACCCATTGCCTGGGGGGAAAAATACTTTTTGTCTTTCCTGTTTTCACCTATGAAAATAGAGCCATCTGAGTCTTCTTTATATCTTAAGAGTCTGAAAATCATTTCTACTGTGTAGCTTTCAGTAAATAAGGGGCTAATTTGTCTGTGTCTCAGCACCAAGCATAATGCCTGCCACTGAGAACCACTCAATAAATATTACTGTCTCTGCTGCTTTGATCACAATATGGTGAACTTGAATCTTTCTGAATACATCTTTCTCCTAACCTAAAAGAAATGATATTTTGATTCCTTTCCCCTATAGAATATATCACTGCACAATATCTACTAATAGTAACTACACTGTGTTTTTATTCTTTCTATTTTATGGTTGCTTTTGCTTAGCTCATCTAATCAATAAGATCAGCATTATTTTCCCATGTGTGGGTTATAAATGAATACTCAGATTGCTTAAGCAACTTGCTCGGGTCATACAACTGGTAAACAGTGGAGCCAGCTTTGAACTTGGGTCAAGCTGGCTCATACACACATGCTTGTGACTATGTCAAGCCTCTGTGGCCCTGCACTGAGCTGTTTGGGAGGAAGCCAGTTCTAGGCTTAGGGCAGAAAGGAGCTACTTCCCTGAGGTAGCTAGCTAAAGCTCTTCTGTGAAACTCTCTATGGCTTAGAAAAATCTGCTTTGATCAGAAATGAAGTTGCCATAACACTATGCTTTAGTATGAAAAAGAAAATTATATTCTCAAGTCACTGAGAAGTTATTGTTTCATAATTTGATGACTTAATAAAAGACAGATAAGGCTACTTCAGAGGTTAAGGCAGGAGAATCTCAAGTTCAAGTCTAGTGTGACAACTTATTGAGACCTCATCCAAAAATACAAAAGGCCTGGGGTTGTAGCCCAGTGGTGGAGGGCTTACCTGGCATGTCTGAGGCCTTAGATTCCATCCCCAGTGCTGGGGGAAAAAAAAATATTTAAAAATAAAGACAGTTAGCCAGGGGTGGTGGCATACGCTTGTAATCCCCGCACTTGGGAGGCTGAGACAGGAGGATCACACAGGTTTGAAGCCAGCCTCAGCTACTTAGTGAGGCTCTCAGCAACTTAGTGAGACCCTATTTCCAAATAAAGTGTAAAATAGGTCTGGGAGTATAGCCCGGAGGTAGAAAAGCTCCTGGGTTCCACCCCCAGTGCCACAATAGAAAAACAAACAAACAAAGACAGCTAGGTTCTCATATCTGCATGTGCATCTAATCTGCTCTGCTACCAGATATCAACACAGCCTTTGGGGAACTCCTCTGTGTACTGGTAAGAAAAGGAGAGTTAGTTTACTTAAACTTATTGATTTAATTAAATCTTATAGTTTTCCAAATTGGTACTACTAATGCTAAGAGAGGTTTTTTTTTTTTTTATGTGTTGCTTTCTTTGGTTTCTTCAGTATTAAATAAGTCATTAAGATTGTATTTCTTAGACTCCATGAAAAAACAGTTTATAGCTACTACTACACAAAAATTAATTTTCTAACCAAGATTATTCATTAACATATTTTTATTCTGAAGAATGTTCATGAATGCTAAATGCAAAGAGGTAATGCAGCTTTGAATCTCCCCCTAGGGTGTTTTAGGACTTCTGCAATTTATGGTTATGATTGCCATCTTGAATTTACATTTTAAACCACCACATTGGCCTATATTACCTTGCTCCTGTTCCTAAGCTGTGGAGCTGTGTTTGTGAAGTGGAATGCTTATGTTACCATTCTTATGTTTCCAGAGAGCCGGTCACTTTGCACACAGCAGACCTGGAAGACCCATCTAGTTGCTTCACATTCCCATGCACAGGTAAGTTTTCAGTGAAGCAGAGACAGAGCCTGCCAAAATCCTGGCGGTGTCCCGTTTCCATGAGAGTGAAAACCCAGGTCATGACAGAAGCCTGTGAGTCCCCATGAACACTCTGGTCTCATTTCCTCTTTCCTCTTTATTCCTTCTGGTTTATCCACTCTTGAATATACCAGGCAACTCCCTGCCAGAGCCTGGCACCCACCATGACCCCAAGGTGCTCACCACTTGCTCTCTGAAAAGCTTTGCTCAGATGCCACGGTCTCAGTGAGACGTAACTCCCACCACCTTCCCACACTTTCAGTGCCCTTACTTTTTCCTTTCAAGTTACATATCACCTTCAACACCGCAGATAACCAACTTAGTAATTCATGTTGTGCACCCCCCTGCTAGACAAAAGCTACATGGTCTTTATTTGCTTCCCTGATAAATCCCAGGCTCCTAGAGCCTTCCTGGCACAAAGCAGGTACTCAACAAATACTAATTGAATGTATGAAAGAAAAAGGAGAGGACATAAGACACATTGTTCTCTATATCATTTCCAAGGAATTACAGACAAGATGATAAAACATGTATAAAAACAAGCTATATAAAAACAAGCTATATAAAAACAAGCTGTATAAAAACAAGCTCCTGGAGACAAGAGATCGAAAACCAACAAAATCTATTGAAAAGAAATTTAGCATAATTCAGACTAAAAACAGAAAAGTAAAGATATTACTGTGTAAAAGTCCTTAAAAAATAAAAAAATGAGCATGACAATAGCCATAGAGCAAATTACACAAAAGAAAAAAAAATTTTTAAACTAGGAAGGAAAAAAAGTATAGATAATATGTTGGATTTGAAAGGCTAAATCAAACCAAGAACAAAGTAATTGAGAAAGAATGAAACTGAAATGGTTTATTCAATAAAATTATAGTTATAAATATGGACAGTAATGATATAAATAGGGAAAATTGAGATGTATAGGAAGAAGATAAGTTCCCAAATCCTCCCCCAGCCCCCTACCAGATATTAAACCCTGGGATACTTTACCACTGAGCCATATCTCCAGCTTTTTATAATTTTTGAGACAGTTTCACCACGTTACTGAGCCTGGCCTCAAACTTGTTATTTTCCTGCCTTAGCTTCCCAAGTAGCTGTCTTCGCCTCCCAAGCGTGGGAATTCAAGCGTTGCCATCACGCCTGGCATCCTTCCAACTTTTATACAGTGGCTGTCACATTTATTTATTTATTTATTTATCTATTTTTTTTATTTATTTTGGTGGTACTGGGGATGGAACCCTTCTAACTTTCGGGCTACATTCCCAGACCTATTTTACATTTTTTACTTGGAAACAGGGTCTCTTAAGCCAGCGAGGCTGGCTTCGAACCTGCGCGATCCTCCTGTCTCCACTTCCCAAGCACGGGGATTATAAGCGTGCGCCACCACACCCAGCAGTGGTGGCTGTCACATTTTAATTATTAATTGAATACCACATTGGGTTATTTGTGTTTTTGTACCATTAATATTCATTTAGATATCCCTACATATTTGTACTTTACTTCCTATGTAGTATAATTTTATTTGTGCATTTACTGTTTCCTTTAATACAATTCTGCTGTTGATACATAAGGATATGTATTTTATCAATTTGAAAGAATATTTTGAATATTCTAGGTTAACATTTTTTCTTTGAATATTATAATCGTATTATTTTTTACTTTCATTGTTTCTACCAACAAATCAACTGTCAGTTTGTTTTCTATTTAAATGTAATATGCTTTCCCCTAAAAAAAAATGTGGCAGCTTTAGGATTGTTTTTATACTTCTACTTGTTTACTTGGCTTGCTTACTTGCCTGTTTGTTTAAACAGTTCTGGTCTTTCTTTATATAAGCAGAACCCATCTGGGGTTTGGCTGCTTAGATTTATGGAAGTCTGTGCCTGATAACCCCATGATATGGACCATGTAAATCTATATTATCTATATTTTTCTCTTGGTTTTAAACTGTGTTATCTTTTATACCTGTTATTTTTATTATCTGACACTAAATATATGAAATTTTTTTCAGATGATTTAAAGCTTGAAATCAGGTTACCTTCTTCTGGAGAGTATTCATGCTTACTTTGCTAGACAGTAATTTTTTATCAATTTAATCAAATCAAGAATTAACATAATTTGAAGCTAGACCTTGGGATCCCAGAGCAAGACTAGTTTCTGTTCACTTTCATACCTAAAGCATCGCCTTTTGGAGACATAGCCCTCTTCTTTTCGAACCTGAAACCTTGTATACTTACAAGAACATTCTCTTCTCCTCCCAACCCCATCATTGGGCACATTTTTCCATAAAAGTATGACTTATTGAGAGGTTCAGTATAGTATTTTTAATGAGTTCTTTTACCTTTGTTCTTGAAAAATTTTAGCAAATCCATCTGTGAAAAATTCAGCTTCTCGTTCATTCAGCTCTTCTCCTAAGAAGTCTCCAGTGCACTCCCTCCTGACTAGTTCCGCTGAAGAATCAGTAGGTTCCACATCACAGTACAGATCTACCAAAACCATTCATTCACCTGAGGCTGTTAAAGGTAAGAATGATCTGATACTGCTGCTGAAATTAATTTACTTCTTACTCTGGTGAATTGCAAGTTCTTTTCCATACCCAGAATTAATATGATTTTTATATTGTTCTTATATGCAAGCTCTAAATGATACTATATAAAATGGTCATGACTAAATAAAAGTTATTTGTGAACACACATGCAAACCTAGGTACGATATGTAAAACCATGGGTATTATATGTAGATATTTTCTCTGAGATAACTAATGGACACTTTCCTCTCTATTTTATAAGATTTTGAGTCTTCTTTTAAATGCTACAAGTAACTTTTCTCTCTTATTTATATCTTTTAAAACATGGCTGTCCTTCACTTTCTACCTATGTTTTTTCCCCCCCTGTGTTACTGAGGGTGGAACCCAGGGGCTTTTCTACCTCTGGGCTATACTCTCAAACCTATTTTATACTTTATTTGTAAACAGGGTCTCACTAAGTTGCTGAGAGCCTCTAAGTAGCTGGGGCTAGCTTCGAACCTGCATGATCCTCCTGTCTCAGCCTCCCAAGCGCAGGGATTACAAGCGTGCGCCACCACGCCCGGCTCAGTCTCTACCTTTGTAAAAGCGCATATGTCTGTCATACAAGCTTGTCAAAATGCTCTCATTTTTAAATTGTTAAGTCTGTTTTTAGGTAATATGGATGGAAAAAACTAACCTAGAATAGGTGACTGATATGTTAACATGTGCTAAATATAAGTGTGTTAAACTGGGCTAGAAACGTTTCTCATAACAATGCACAAAGCCCCCAGGCTCTCTGGCATCAGTCCCATTGGGCAGAGATAAATCAGACAAGTTGTTGTGACACTCTCAAGTTGCTTCTGAGTCTTTTGCAATTCTATGCTGTGAATTTCTAGATACTGAAAATTACGAGCGTCAGACCCTAATGACATTTTAGCTCACTTTCTTACTGTTTTGTTTGCATTTGTCTACTCCTTCGTCTCATTTCTAACTGTGGAAGTAGAGCAGTGCTGCTTGTCCCTTCATTCTTTTTTGTTATATAATAACTTGCATTTTTATTTTTCTCTATTGTCAGATACTCATCCTCCATCATATTTTATATTAAAGATGTTTTAAAAACTTAAATTATTTCTCATTCTCTTACATTAAAATAATTTCTAGATGATTACCTTTAAAACTAGTATCTCCAATAAAAAGAACTTTTTTGACAGAAAAATGAGCCAGCAAAAAAAAAAAAAAATTGTCAAAATTATACAGCCAGTCAAGGGCTAGCATCAAAATCAAACACTTTGGGCAGGGGATGTGGCTCAGTGATAGAGCACTCACCTAGCATACACAGGCTCTGGGGTCTGTCCTCCAGAACACAAACAAAGAAGAACAGAAATCTTCAGCTTGCCCACCAACTATTTTTAGATATGGAAGAACTCAGCATACCCACTGGAGAGTAGCTTCCCCGGCTCTGTTCCCCCTCTCTGCCGCCCCGGTTGTACCTTCACCGAGGCCCTGTCGGCGCCCACGCAGCCTCCCCATCACGTTAACGCCGTCCTTGTTCAGGTGACAGCAGCTAACACATGGCAGTGGCCTCACGTATATCCAAAGCGGTGCCAGTGTCTGAATTAGATCTTGCTCCCCAAGCCCAAATTAATGGAACTATTTAAATTAGGTGTGAAAAGCCAGAAGTAATAATGCAGAATGTGTCATTAGACTTGAAGTATCCTTCTCACCCATCCCATTGGACACCATGTAATTAAGCGATAGTCAATTGAATTAGTTTGAAATGAAATCACATACAGCTGGTATTTTAATATTTAAATAGGAGGCATTTTCTTTATTTTTAAGTGTTTTAAAGTTTCTTTTATTTTAAAGGAAAATTTTTTAAACCTGTAATTGGAAGAAATACCAAATGGACTATTAATATCACATCTAAGTAATTTTCTAATAGATTCACAGTCTCCCCCACTAGAAACAACAGGAAAAACATGCAGAAAACTTCAGAACAGACTGGAAAGCTTGCAGACCCTGGTAGAAGATTTACAGCTGAAGAACCAAGGTACAGTGCTCAGTTCTGGAGAGGACTTCTTGTTCATAAACTCACCTTTCCTTCCAGTTAACTGTTCTACCTGTAGAGCCACCGGAAGGGTATTAAATTAGTAATTCACAAACCGTCAAAATTAGAGGGTATCAACATAGCCACTTCCAGCTTAATGGTGTGGCTTCACCGAGGTCACATTAGCCCTGTGCTACTCTTATCGAAGGAGGATGACAGCCCTGCTGACAAGCCTTCACCAGCGTGGAGTGGCCTTTACATGGACCTTTCCCACACACTGTCTTCCTTGTCCAACGTTTGTTTGATGGTAGCCAGGATACAGTCCATACCCAGAAAACAATGTAATGGACTGTGAATCCAAGTCTCTGTTGGAAAAATAATTTTGGAGCACACCTGTTTTTTATAATTCCACCTTTCCATCCCTAGAGGTTGTAATTTGCTGGATGAAGGAAAATATTTTTCTAGGAGCAAATATCTATAAAGTAAATTTAACCTCATTAATAATAATTGTTGCTGCTACCATTCACCATGCACGTCCCAACTACATGGCAGGCCCGTGCTCGGGGCTTCACCTGTTTTCTTCTGCGATCTCACAGCACTGGGCAGGATGCCTTCGCTACTGCTGCGTGGAATGAGGGAATTGGAGATAAGGGTGCAGTCAGGCACACGACGCGCAGTGGGGCTGGGACTGGATCCCACAATTTCTGACTCCTCAATCCACTCATTTGGTGTTAGCCTGCTCATTTGAAACAATAAAATAAAACCTTTCCTTAAATCTGTTCCATAACTCTAACCCTTTCAAAAATATACTACATTGCAATTTTTCAGGACTTCTTAAGCTCAGAGTATATCTATTGTATACTGCTATGGAACTGATCTTTTAAGAAACACATAACAGAATTTAAAATCTGAATAGATTTTCTATTCTAACTTTGTTTTATCAACTTTTTCAGCAATGTCTTCAATGATCAGAAATCAAGAAAAGAGAATACAGAAAGTAAAAGACCAGGAAAAAATGTTACTAAAATGACACATTGCTTGCCTATTCTTTATAGAGGGATGATGCCAGATTAATTGTGATGTTACTTATAATTAGTGCCCTGTGTACTTTTTTCTTTTTATGTGAAAATTTAATAAAAGATACCCAGTCCTGTAAACTCTACTTTGAAATAAACTATTCTTAAATGCTTTCACAGTAAGATTTCAAACAGTGCTAGCTAGATCTGAATATATATATATATACACACACACACACACACACACACACACACACACACACACTATGAGGTGTTAATTTATGCTAATTCCAGTGTATTGGAAAAATTGTGTTTTTCATTATCTTTATTGGTCCTGAGGCAATAATCATTGTTTTAGCTTACTAAAACTCCTGAGGTAAAACCTGCTTTCATGTGGAACTAAGGTGGTGTAATGCCAAAGACAAAAGGACAAATTCCAGCAGAGCTTCCTTTTGTGACCCTGAACTCACTGTTCTGTCAATATCAGTGAAAATAATCAATAACAGCCGGGCGTGGTGGGCACACTTGTAATCCCCGGGCTTGGGAGGCGGAGACAGGAGGATCAAGTAGGTTCGAAGCCTGGCTTACGAGACCCTGTTTCCAAATAAAAAGTATAAAATAGGTCTGGGAGTGTAGCCCGGAGGTAGAAGGGTTTCCAGGAACCCCAGTACCACCAAAAAAAAAAAAAAAAAAAAACTTTGGGGTCCCCAATCTAAACTTTTAGAAGCCTCTCTTTTCCCGTATCAGTTATAGAAAGAAAATATTACTTTTTAGCAAGTGGATGAGTAACTTCTAGAGTAATCAATTTAATTTTCCATAATTAGATCTTAATAAATTCAGGTTTTATGTGAACCAAATATAATTGGACAAGAAGAACAGATACAAAAATGTTTCACTTGTGCCAAAATATCAAGGACAACATAGCAGAAGGCTAGCGGTCAAAATGTACACTCCAGTTCCCTAGTACAGAATTGTCACCGAGAACACCGCCCAGCAGAGGCCACTGCGCAGCGGCACCTCCATCCCAACAAGGTTCAGCTACCGGACCAGTTCCCACTAACAGAACGGACTGTGCACAGAGCGCTGTGTGGCTCATTCATGTGCCAGGTGCGGTAGAGCACACCATAATCCCAGTACCTGGGAAACTGAGACAGGAGGAGCACAGATTAGAGACCAGCCTCAGCAACTTAGCGAGATCCTATTCAAAATAAAAACATAAAAAAGGGCTGGGGGTGTGGCCCAGAGGTAAAATGTCCCTGAGTTCAACCCCTAGTATTAAAAAAAAAAGGTGTTAAAATGCTTTGGAGTTTCCTGGATTTATTCCCTCCCATGGCCGGATGCAGAGAACAGGGAGCATCCCCGGGGACAGCGGTGCCATGGGGCAAAAGGGAGCCTGGGCGAGTGACCGGCTCCAAGAGGACAGCAGCCGCCATGCTGCCAGGAAGACCCACCGCTGACTGCTACACGAACGAGACCTGGACGCCCAGCGTCGCCGCCCTCACATGGGTGGCCCGTGCCGGCAGCTGCCGCAGCACTGACCAAGCCGATGGGAGACGGACTGAGGACCCACATGTGCTCTCAACAAGAAAACCCTGTTGCTGCTGTCTCAGCCAGCTTCCTCGCTGCTGAGACCCAGAATGCCTGATCACCACAGCCCAGGGGAAGGAAGGTGGATTTACTCAGTCCCGGAAGTTTCAGTCCATGTTAGGCCAGTCATGCTTGTGAACAGTGGGACGCAGGGAGCCCAAGGGGAGGGGTCCAGGGACAGTATAAGTCCCCAAGGCCACACCCCAGCGGCCCATCCCCCAGTCACACCCACCTACTTACCTCAGCACCCTAAATCCATTCATCTGTCAGTGGGTTGCTCCACTGGTGAGATTAGAACCCTCTTGATTTAATTATCTCACCTCTGAACATTTTACATTGTCAATACATGAACTCTTCCAGGGATGATCGCAACAACAGTGTTACTACTCTAACACATCCGATCTTAAATCATTTTTAAAAATATGAAGTTTAGTAATCTATTAAGCCAATTGGTTTTAATGAAAGATTAACTTTATTTCATCGGATAATAAAATGGCTACTGATAGAATTCTGAAGGCTTTTGTTTAAATTGTTTTACCTTTAATTTTACCTCCTCGGGATGCCTGGCCATTCTGCGCAGTAAAAGTAAATGCCTTCTATAGACTTCCCTGGTCCCATACAGAATTCATTATCAAGTACGTAAGCATTATATATGAACTCGACACAAAGGGACTGAGCCAAAATGGTCATAGGTCTGCTTAGCACTTTTTTTTTTTTTCCAGTGGTGGTACTGAGGATTGAACCCAGGGGCTTTCTGCTTCTGTGCTACACTCTCAGTCCTATTTTGTTTTCTATTTGGAAACAGGGTCTTACTAAGTTGTGGAGGGTCTTGCTAAGCTGCTGAGGGCCACAAACCTGTGATCCTCCTGTCTCAGCCTACCAAGTACTGGGGGTTATGTGCATGTACCACCACATCTGACTTGTTTAGCTTTTTCTTTCATTTTGGTGCATTGTAATTTTACATTATTTTGGAGTATAGAGTGTTAGATGCATGTACATAGTTTTTGGTGCCCTCCCCAACAGGTCTCTCTCCCCCTCCTCCTCGTCCTCCCCATGCAGGTCTTTGATATTGGAATTGGTCATTTTGTACACATTCATAGCATTATTTCAACTATTACACTTTTCACTTTCTAATGCTATTTTCATTTGGGTTTATGTTCTTTTCAGCAAAGACCATTTCCCAGGACTAAACAGTGTTTCACTAGTGGATGTTACACTTACTAAGAGTTGTTTTAACATATAAGAAATCATTTTTTGGCCAGGCATGGTGGCACATGCTTGTAATCCCAGCATTTGGGAGGCTGAGACTGGAGGATCGCGGTTCGTGGACAGCCTCAGTTACTTAGTGAGGCCCTCTGCAACTCAGTGAGACCCTCTTTCAAAATAAAGAATAAAAATTGGGGCAGGGGGTGTAGCTGGGAGGTCAAATGCCTCTGGGTTCCATCCCCAACCCGCAAAAAATAAAAAAAAAATTCATTTTCATGAATTTTCCTCCAAGAAATGGTAAGTAAAGTTTTTTAAACAATATTCTAAACTTCTTTTCCAAAGGGAAAAGATCAGACTTCTCATATGTCTTTGTCTATAGCTTTTGAGGTTTGCTTTTTCTATATGTCTACTATTAGTGGAGGAAGATATTTTTATTTTATATCTAGGCTATTATGGTACAAAGACTTTGACAAATAATTCAGGCATTAAAGATAGTAAACACAGATTTTATTCTTTGTTTATAATAACTTAAATGTTTATTTCTTCTCAAAGATATACTTGTTTATCACTCTCCTATATAAATTTGTCACCCACAAGAGCTACTGCTAAAAAAAAAAAAAAAAAAAAAAAAAAAGGAAGGGGGACCAGATGGAAACAGATGCTATAAAATATTCCACCTGTCCAGACCTGGTGGGAGAGGGTGTGGTGAGCAGAGAGATGGTTCCATGAGGACTCCCGTGGGTAAGAAATGGGTGCCTCCCTCCCCAGAGCCAGGCTGACCTGACCTCCTGGTCCTCTGGTGTCCTTCAGGCCCCTTGCTCAGCCTGCACTCCAGCCCCACTCGTGTTCCCGTGCCTCACGGGCTTTCTCATGCCTGACTTCCTGACTCGAATCATGCCCCTTGTTTCCACACCAGCCTTACACACCTTAGGCATTAAGACAAATGCACACCTGGCATGTAAGACCAGACCAAAACATAGGAGCCTCAGCTTTCTTTACCTTATATCCTCACCAAGCACTTGTAGTAGCCAGATGTTTTCTGATTACAGTTCCACATGGTGCAAACCCTTTTCAATGTAAAATTTATAGTAAAGACCTTTTCTTTATTTGTTTTTATTTTTATTATTTTTATTTATTTTTGGTGCTGGGGATTGAACTCAGGGGCATTCTACCTCTAAACTACACTCCTAGCCCTATTTTTTATTCTTTATTTTGAAACAAGGTCTCACCAAGTTGCAGAGGAACTCACTAAGTAGCTAAGGCTGGCCGTGAACCTCCGATCTTCCTGTCTCAGCCTCCCAAATACTGGGATTTGAAGCATGTGCCACCACACCTGGCTTCTTCTGCTGTTTTTAATGAGGCTTATTTTATTGCCTCACTAAGGAGCTCCTAAGGGTTCAAGCTTGAATTTGTGTATCTGGTTAGTTTCTGTGCTCCTTGACCACAGTCTAAACCTGAATCTTAGCCAGATCACTCCAGAAGGCCAAGCCCTAAAGCGATGATGTATCTGCACAATTCGGCCAATCCAGGCCACAAGGGAAAGGAGTCCATGCTCCCCAGAAGCACTCTGCATACATATACTGAGCTGCACTTTAGACAAAAGCCACTACCAAATTTGAAACAGTTCTGATGACTAAATCTGGAATCACACTGCCTTTATTTTAAATTATTCAGTGTGCTCCACAACTTTAGCTTCTTCTACATTCTGCTACAGACTCTCGAATACTTTGCAAACAATCAGTGAATCCCCCACAAACCATGAACCACCTCATCCTCCCGACCGGTCTCTAGGCGTCTATTGCTGCATTCCTCCCAGCGAGTAACTTCCCCATTCTCTACCAACACAAACTTCCACTCCACCACGGTATCCACCGGCAGGGAGACAGAATGAGACCAGAGCCCATCCTTGCGGTGGTGGAGTGGGATGTAAGCGTGCCACCTCCCAAGATTCTCGTGGTCTCCAGTTACTGCAATGAGCTGCCGGTCAGTGCTTGTGAGGTAATGCACCTGGAACCTGACGCTAACCTGCACAGACTCTGAAGCCACTGCAACTAGCCTTTTGGTTTTCCTGTCCCCTTCCTGACCTTTTGCTTCCACAAGAGTGCTTCTGCCACAGTCAATTCCCTGCCTCAGGCTTAACCCAGAAGCCTCGAGACTGCTACCCAAACCAATATCTCCCCAAGATGAGTGCCTAGACACCATTTCCCAGTCCTCCTGGTCGGTGGAGTCCTGACTCTTCAACTGTGCAAGGCTCACTTCGACAGCACTGTCCATGAGGAGGCTTCCAGAAGGCAACTTCTTCGCAGAACAGGCAGCTGCTTTAGGAGATGTCTCTTGTCCTTTTTGGCTTTTCCATTCTCCTGTGTGAGAGTCAAGGCTTGTGTTGCTTGAAACTTCAGGGGAAGCCCTGGAGCTGTAGATCTCAGAGGTCGCCAGAGAGCGCATGTCAGGGATCTGTCTAGTGGCAGCATGCTCTCTTGCACCGTCCCCATATTCTCCAGAGGCATTCTGCAGTCTCTGTGGTGCTTCTTTCAGGCTACCAGGGCCTTTGGTCTCAGAAATCAAATGTCCATTGCTTTCTTGAAGATGCTCTAAAAAAAAATGAAATGAAAATGCTATTATGCTGGGTAATTCACAAAAGAAGAGGTCAGGCTAAGAAAAGAGATTGTTATTGAAGGCTTTACTACAAGTCCATCTGCAGTGTACCAATTCTCTCTATTGAAATCAAGTATGAGCCGGGTATGGTGGTGCATACCTGTATTCCTAGTACTTGGGAGGCTGAGATAGGAGGATCACGGGTTCGAGGTCAGCCTTGGCAATTTATCAAGGCAACTTAGAAGACCCTCTTTAAAAAAAAAGTATGTATTTAATTCCCTAGTATCTCCCGATACTGTGCTCTAAGAATGTATGTGTCTATATGATAATAAAAGGCACATCCAGGACAGATACAGAATGTATATGTATATGTGACAATGAAAGACACAGCCACGTGAGACGAAATGAAGTGGCAAATTGTAACGGCAGAAGGGCAAGCCTGCTGTCAGTCTCCACAGTCCAGACCTCCCTGGCGTGCGGCCAAGTCGTCTGGCTCTTTCATCAAAAATGCTGTCCAAGGACTGGGTCTCAGAGGTGGAGCATGTGCTCAGCACGCGCAAGGCCCTAATGTTCAGTACCCAGCGCACGCATGCAAACACACACAATGAGAGAAAAGGAAATGCCCAGCCTGTGGCTCAGAGGACTGCACGGCTACCCCACACATCAGAAGAGTACACTGCCCCCAGGAAATGCAGGCAGGGCTGGGGTCAACTCTCATCAGCCGGTGGACAGATCTGCAGGAAAGGAGCTGTTACCATGGGGGTAGCAAAGACAGTGCACGGTAGGATAAGAGTTGGTGTGTACTGCAAGGGGAGAGGGCTGGTCTCCTTGCCAAGCCCGTGTGTCAGGAGCCTCTTCAAAAAGATATAGGTCTATTTGCATCCCTTCCCACTTAAAAAAAAAAGTTTGTAAAAGTACAAAACCCGGAGTATAAAAAAGTACAAAAAGAGTTCATAAAAATACAAAACCCAATTCCTCCTAAAGATTGACTCCTCTCTGGCTGTCTCACTGGCAGTTCAAATAGCTCCCCACAAACCTGGAATGTCCAATTAGCCAAGCTGTGCCAGGGAAGGGAGAATCGCAGTCTGATTTCATTTTGCCTATTTATTTATTTGGTACTAGGAATGGAACCCAGGGGCATTCTACCCCAAGCTACACCCCCAGCCCTGTTTTTTAGTTCTTTATTTTGAAACAGGGTTTCACTGAGTTACAAAGGGTCTCACTAAGTAGCTGAGGCTGTCCGAGAACCCCCAGCCTCCTGTCTCAGCCTCCCAAATGCTGGGATTACCAGCGTGCACCACAATGCCCGGCTCATTTTGCCTCTTTTTAATGGTATGTCTGTAAGGGAGATGTCAACAAATATTACTCCGAAGTCCTAATTTTTCAACCTAAAACACGAGGTTGAAAATTTGGGGATTCCGAGTAGATGCATGAGCTCAGGAGGGCGCGGAGCAGATTCTCGTGTGACCACAAACGAACATCGCTCCACTAATCATGAAGCTCCCAGACGTCGTGTCCACCATCGGCCCGCGGTCCAGGCACAGGCAGCTTACCGCGTGGGCGCGGAGGAAGGCAAAGTTTTGTGCCCGCGCCGCTTTTCACCCGTCGAGGGTCTCAAACTAGAGATGTAAACCTGGCTGCCGAGTCTGCCCATCAGAGCCGGTCCCCTTAGAACTCCCTTCCCGGGATCAGGCCGCCCCGCGCCATCCTAGGGGCGCGCCTGGCTGGGGTTCTGAACCGCAGGGCGACGCGGGCCTGGGCTTCGGCGTCCAAGCCGGACTTCGCCTTCCTGGTGGGAGCGTCCGGACAGCGGGAGGCGCCCACAGCTCGGTTTCCCTGAGCCCATCTCTAACGTGGAGTGAGGGGCGGGAGGGCGTGGGGGTACGGATTGGGACTCAGAAAATGTCCCTGACGGGCCAGAGACTGCGGAGGGCTGGAGATGCCCCAGCCTAAGGCTTCCTCTCGAAGGCGGGACCCGCCCGCCTGCAGCGGCCGAGCGCAGGTGCGGTCCCCGCAGGAGCATCCCCAAGACCCCCTCGGCGGGCAGGAGCCACGCCGGGGCGTAGGCAGCAGCCTGGGAATCGAGGGGCGCGGGAGGGTCCGCGGGGAGCGGCCCTAGGAAAGCTCCCGGTGGGTTCTCTCTTCACTGTCTCGACGAACATCAAAACCCCTGGCAGACCCCCGGAGAGCCGGGGAGGAGGAATGGTACCTGGTTTGGTGACCAGCTCCCGCTGGGGAGGTCCGAGGCTCAGGCCGCCGCCGCCTCCGCCCTGGTCGCCTGCGGGACCCGCAGCCTCCCCCCCAGGGGCGTCCTGCTGCGGCTCCGCGTCCTTCCCGGCGCCCCCAGACCCGCCCCGCAGCAGCCACGCCAGCAGCACCCCCGCCAGACCGCCTCCGACCAGCACCGCGGACCAGACGGCGCCCATGGCTGACCGCTGCGGCCGCGGCGAGGCTGGACGAGGGCGGGGGCCGGCGGGCAGGGCCACACCTCCCCGCCGCCCGGCCATTTACCGTTTCCCGGCGGGTGGCTCAACTTTCCGGGCCCCGCCCCACCCCGCCCCGGCCGAGCCTGGGGCCCCGGCGCTCTCGGTTCCCGGCTCGTCCAGTCGCCCGCGGCCCAGGGCGTGCGGGTCGCCGCCCGCCGGCGTCCAGCGCGCGGTCAGATCCCTAGGGCGCCCCGGGGCGCGCGCAGCTGGGTCCCGCCGCGCCCCGCGAGCCCACGCGAGCTGCCCGCCAGGTGGGTCCGGCCTCCCGCCCTCGCCGACACCTCCCCAGCCACAGCCGCACCCGGGCAGCCGGAGCCAAGAGCTTCCAGGAACGCAGAGGCCGCGGTGCAGCGGCGACGCGCGGGCCTGGGGCGCGTGTTGGGAAAGTGGCGCGTTTGGATGGGGTGATGGGGTGAGGGGTGCCGAGGGTGCGCTGCCAAAACCTCAGGAGAGCCAGTTAGCTGGTCTCCAGATAGCTGCGCTTAGGCTCTCCAATCCTCGGCCTCTGCGCCTATAAAATAAAATAGATGGGTAGGACGGCCTCTTCCTGTCATTGCTTCTTTTCTTGACCTCTTTGGGAGAGGGGCTGTTGCAAAATGCGCACCCACCTATGAACTGGATGCTGTCCAGGGACCTAACCTCCACAGATAAATGTACTAATAGCAACCCTTATGAAGCACTGTCTGTATTCCAGGTGTTTTATGTGTGTGGTTAGTCTGATCATTGCAAAATAACAGCAACTCCGTGAGCTATGACATACACATCTTCCCCTAAATTCACCTTTCAGCTGATGCGATGATGCTGTGAACTACTCCAGGCTAATGATCCCCATCTTTATGCCTGAGCCTGGGCCTTTGGCTTGAACTCTGAGGCCCATGCAACTGCTGCAAGCCACAGCTGGCAGATGGGCACGTTGGAGTAATTACACCATGGCTCCCTCTGGTAGGACGATCATTCCAATGTGCCCTTGCTGGGAACAGACAGGAGCTCCTAACGGAAAGTTGACTGGAGGGCGGGCCGGCCTTGGTGCAGGCGGCAAATCCTACCAATTATACAATTACAGTACACACGCAGTTATGACGAGGGGGCTGCCTACTGGCCATCATCTCCCGGATGCCAGTGGACATCTCCAGCCCAGCCCACCCAGATCCGAACACCCCATCTTCTTCCTCAAACCTGCTGCTTGCCCCCACTCTTCCTCATCTAGCAAATGAGAAGCAAATCCTTCCCATTGCTGCAGACAAAACAAAACAAGCCCCCATAGGCTATATCAAACCAGCAGTGATCCCGTTAAAACACAGCCACCAGCCTGGCATGGCTGTCCACCCTGTAATCCCAAGACTTGGGAGGCTGAGACAGGAGAATTGCAGGTCTGAAGCCAGTCTCAGCAACTTAGCTAAACTGTGTTTCAAAAGAAAAAAATAGAACTGGGAGTGTGGCTCAGAGGTTAAATGCTCCTGGGTTTAATCCCCAGTGCCTGTCTGTCTGTCTGTCTGTCTGTCTGTCTGTCTGTCTCTCTCTCTCTCTCTCTCTCTCTCTCTCACACACACACACACACACACACACACACACACACACACACACAGAGCAAGATCATGTCAGTCCTCTGCTCAAGGCCCTCCTATTTTTCTAGGTGCCGGTGAAAACCTTCAAGACCCTGCAGCCTCGTCCCCATGACCTCCCTGCCTCCCCCAGCTTGCCCTCCAGCCACCTGGCTCCCTGGCCACACAGGGGTCCAAAAATGTGTGCATTTTGATTACATTGTACATTTTGGCACAATGTAGACATTACCTTTCTGTCAAACATGTTTCTCATCTTCAACTAATTAGTGAGTTGATGGTGGATTTTGAGGACAAACCCTATCTAAACCGTAAGACTCATCCTTCACAATAAACCAGTGAATGTGTGAAGAGACTCACCCTAAGTTCCCTGAGTCGCCATTCTAGCACATCATAGAACCTGAGGGGGAGTCATGGGAACCCCCAATTTACAGTCAGAAGTAGGAGAGGTTTGGACTCGGGGTTGGCCTCTGACACGGGGGCAGCCTTGAGGAACTGAGCCATTTAACTTAAGGGATCTGATGCTAACTCCAGGCAGATAGTGTCAGCGCTGGGTTAAATCGTAGGGCACCAGGCTGATGTCCATGGAGAGGTGAAGAGTTGCTTGATGTGAACCCCAGCCCCATTTTGGTGACCAGAAATGGAGCTTTGGGAGTAGCAGCGTGAACAGCATGTCCCCATTGCCCTCCCTGTCATCAGACCTCTCCTTTCCCTGTCCAGATGACTACGGTCCCTTCCCAGGTCACCCACGCATCTCCATCCCCTCTACAACGGCTCCTGCTTTAATCCTCCTAGCGTGTGGCCCTGAGCAAGGCATCCCTGTCTGCCAAATTCCTCCTAAGACCAGCTCCACCGACCCCTCTGGGCTGTTCTCTACTGCTTGTCTGTGCTCCCCACTAAGTGCGATTCTCCTACCAGAACTCCATCTCTGCACAAAACATCTACTAACACCACTTCCTTTGGTGAAACTTTTTCCCAGCTCAAAATCCCACTCATTCCTCAAATTGATATGTTATCCTATTATTTGAATTCTGAACATAGTATAACTTTCTTAGAATAAACTATGAGTTTCTCTCTTATTACCTTTGTAGGTTGTCTCATTCCTATGTTAGTTCATAAATTCCTAGAGGGCCTGAGCTTGCCTATTCTTTGTATTCCCTGGGATGCTAAGTCTAATAGGCTTCCTCTTATTGTTCTTGTTTTTTAAATGCCTAATAGATGCTGAGGTAGGCCAAGTGCTTAGGAAGAATGATCTCATGTAATGCCATCAGAGGAACAATCTCCCCAAAGTCATTCAGCTGATGAGCAACCAAGATAGGATTTGAACCCGGTATTCTTTTTTTTTTTTTTTTTTTGGTGGTGGTACTGGGGTTCCTGGAAACCCCTTCTACCTCCGGGCTACACTCCCAGACCTATTAAATATATATTGGAAACAGGGTCTCTTACGCCAGCGCGGCTGGCTTCGAACCAGCGCGATCCTCCTGTCTCCGCCTCCCAAGTGCGGGGATTACAAGCGTGCGCCACCACGCCCAGCGTTGAACCTGGTATTCTGACCCCAGGATCTACACTCTGAAACTTTAAGCTCACTGAATCTTATGGCTGTGAAATCATGTCAAGATTCCAAGGCATACATTTTAGAAGTGAGTGTGCATTTTTGGATGTGTGACAGCAGAGAACCCTATTCCGACATTTATGGCGAATTGTAGATGGACTCTGCCTCTGTCGTTGCGCTCTCTGTGAGCCCCTTCTCCTTGGGGCAATGGGCTTATCACGCCCAGCACCTGTCCACTGCTGTCAAACCTCTGCTCTCTGCTCCCCAGTCTCCACATAACATTTGCCACACGCCAAACCTCTCTGCGAAGCAGTCACGCTGGAGCCCAGCCTCGGGTTTCACAGGCATTTTCTAACCACAACTGTTTGTCAACCTCTGACTCATCTTAGTCTCAGAATAGACTACAAGCTGAGCTGTGGCCCTACATGATGAAATCTTTAGGAAAGGAGAATCCGTGTTGGAAAAACTAGTTCAGTGTACAGAGAAAAAATAAAGTTAGGATTTTATGCCACATAAAATGTGGACTCCAGGTGGAGTAAAGACCTAAATGTAAATGGTAAGACTGCAAAACGAATGGGATGAAATCCAAGAAATTATCTTATGACATTGCCTAACAGAGAAGGCAAAGAATCGTTTTCTGAGTCCAGTGTGGTGGTGCATGTCTGAAATCCCAGTATTTGAGAGACTGAAACAGGAGGATCACAGGTCCCTGGCCAGCCTCAGTACCTTAGGCCCTTCGCAACTTAGTAAGACCCTGTTTTATTTATTTATTTTTGTGGTACTGGGGATGGGATCCAGGGGCATTGCACCTCCGAGCTACACCCCAGCCCTATTTTTTAGGCCTTTTATTTTTTAAACAGGGTCTCAATGAGTTGTGAAGGGCCTCGCTAAGTAGCTGAGGCTGTCTGCAAACCATGATCCTCTGGTCTCCACCTCCCAAATGCTGTGATTACAAGTATGCACCACCATGCCCGGCTAAGACCCTGTTTTAAAATAAAAAATAAAATAGGGTTGGGGTGTATCTCAGAAGTAAAATTCCTCTGGTTTTATTCCTCAGTAATACACACACACACACACACACACACACACACACACACACACACAATTTTCTGACAATTCATCAAAATGAGCCTATTTAGATATAGTGGTACCGCCGGGCATGGTGCACACGCTTGTAATCCTCCCGCTTGGGAGACTGAGACAGAAGGATCGCGCAGGTTCAAAGCCCGCATCAACTGCATAGTGAGGCTCTCAGCAACTTTGTGAGAACCTGTTTCCAAATAAAATATTTTTAAAAAATAGGTCTGGGAGTATAGCCCGGAGGTAGAAGGCCTCTGGGTTCCATCCCCAGTACCACAAAAACGAAACTAAAATAAAATATAGTGGTACCAAGTGAAGTATCATAGACAAAGTTACCAGATAGATTCAGAACAGGATAAGATATGTGTGTTGTTGAAACTGACAAGGTGTTAATATCCAGATATACAATGAACTGTCACAGATTTATAAAAAGAGATGTGAGACCCACTTTAAAAAGACACAGGATGCTCTTTCCTTGCTGCCTGGAAAGGCCCAGATCATAACAAACACTCGTGGGACTGTTTGGTGGAATAAAATAGTGTTCAGGCTCAAAGACAATCAGATACATGCAAGTTGAACAGTAGCGCTACACCGTTTTACATCCACTGGAAAGGCAAATATTAGGAGACGTGGCTTTGCTGTTGGGAAAGTAAGCAGATACAATCGGGAAAAATTTTATGAAATTAAGTCTACATATAAGCCAGGACCCAACAATCACACTCCTCAACACATGTGGTCCTGTGGCCACCTAACTACATATTGAGACAAAATAGCCAGGTAAAATCTGGTGTGTGCCTATGAAACGCTACGAGCATCCTACAGTGTCTAGAGTCCCGCATGGTAGGGGCTCAAAGTATGTATTCAATAAATGAATGACTATCAGGAATGGTAAAGTACTAGAACATATTACCAAAATTATAGAAGATAAATGGCCAAAGATCTACCCTTCCCTCTCTAGCTTCCTTCCTTCTTTCCTTCCTTCCTTTCTTTATTTTTTCCTCCTTTTTCTTTTTTTCACGGACAGCTTCTTGAAAGAAATGGAGAGGAAATCTCAGTGAAGACAGTTTGGGTGTCCTTTACCTCATGTTTCTTGTCTTCTTCTCAATATTATTTCTTTTCCTTATTTTTTTTCTTGCAGTATTGCAAACTGAACCCATGGGCATTCTACCTCTGAGCTACACTCCAAGCTCTTTATTTTTTTTTTGTTTTGAAATAGGGTCTTAGCCGGGTGTGGTGGCGCACGCTTGGAATCCCAGCATTCGAGAGGCTGAGACCGGAGGATCGCGATTCGCAGACAGCCTCAGCTACTTAGTGAGGCACTCTGCAACTCAGTGAGACCCTGTTTCAAAATAAAGAATAAAATATAGGGCTGAGGGTGTAGCTCGGAGGTCAAATGCCCCTGAGTTCCATCCCCAGACCAGAAAAAAAAAAAAAAAAGGGTCTTGCTGGGTTGCTGAGAGTCTTGTTACATTGCTGAGGCTGGCCTTGAACCGGCGATCCTCCTGTCTCAGCCTCTCTACTGGTGTTACAGGTGTGCACACCACACCCAGCTCTCAGTATTAGTCTCTAACTGTTGTTTCCTGATCCCTCTACCCAACCATAGCCCTGTAAATATTGTTATCTGTTAAGCTTTGTCCAAAATGAAGTTCCTGGGTCACTGATACCCTAGAGTGAATTTGTCTACTATTTTAAAGTACATCTAGATGGAGGACAAGTTAGAAAATGAATTCTTAACGGGGAAAGTGCCACACCCTCCGCCCTGCCCCAGAGGGTTTTGCCTCAGCTCTTCCCACCAGCGTGCAGCACGAAGGCTCTGCTCGCGTGGAAAGCGGGCCGGTGAGCGCACCGTTGCTCTTGCCCAGGAGAAAAAGAGCTGTTACAAAGACACCACAGACTGCGCGCACTGCGGATGTGCTCAAGCTCCCCAATGTTAAAAGAAGTATGAACTGACATAGCAATTTCTATCAATTAAATAGGCAAAGATTGTTTATTTTTTGTTTTGTTTTAAGAACTCTTATATTCAACTTGTGAAACAGGAAAAAGATACAACATATTTAGAGGCAATTTAGCACTATATATCCAAAGCACTGAATAACTGAATACACGTGTGTGTGCAGGTGCTCAATCTGTGCATATGCATATGTTCTTTAAGACAGCAATTCAGCCGGGATGGGGGCGCACGCTTGTAATCCCCACTTGGGAGGCGGAGACAGGAGGATCGCGCAGTTTCGAAGCCAGCTGCCCTGGCTTAAGAGACCCTGATTCCAAATAAAAAGTATAAAAATGGGTCTGGGAGTGTAGCCCAGAGGTAGAAGGGCTTCCAGGAACCCCAGTACCACCAAAAAAAAAAAAAAAAAAAAAAAGATAGCAATTCAACTTCTGGCTTTTTTGTTTTTCTATGGCAATGGGAATTGAACCCAGGAGATTCTGCCTCTTAGCTATGCCCTCAGCCCTGTTTTATTTTGAAACAATGCCTAGTTACGTTGCTGGGTTGGCCTCAAAACTGTGATCCTCCTGTCTCTTAAGTACTGGGATTACAGGCATGTGCCACCACACCTAGCATCTGAGAGTTTTCAGTGAACAGAGGCCAGGAATATTACTAAACATCCTGTACTGCACAGGAAGCCCTTCACAACAGAAGATAATAAGAATAATCCTGTCTAAAAAGTCAGTACTGTCAGACATGGTGGGGCACACCTGTAATTCTTGCACTTGGGAGGTTGAGACAGGAGGACTGTGGGTTTGATGACAGCTTCCGCAACTTAGTGAGACTCTCAGAAACCTAGTAAGACCCTGTTTCAAAACAACAACAACAACAACAACAAAATGCAAAGTTTTTTTTTGTGTTTTTTTGTTTTTTTGGGGGGGTTTTTTGCAACTGCTTAGGGTCTCACTAAATTGCTGAGGCTGGTCTCAAACCTGTAGTCCTCCTGTCTCAGCCTCCCAAGTACTGGGATCACTGGTGTGTGCCACCATATCCAGCTTACTCTGCCACATTTTATTCATTAGAAGCAAACATTTAAATATAGCACATACTCAAAGGGAGATGCAGTGGTCCTGGCCAGAGAAATTCTCCCTACACCTCTCTGTGATGATGTTTCCCATCCTCTATGGCCGATGGAATGATCTTTGTGGAAACAATCTTGTTTCCACAAATATATTCTCTTCATTCTTCACCCCAACATCCCTCATTGCCTTGAATTTTATAACCAATAATGCATGGAAGATAGATGATACCAATTCATAAACCCAATGGACTAATTCTTGGGAATTTAGTGGGCTGTTTGGTAAACAACCATTATTAAAACTTAAATTACATATTTACAAGATGAGTATGCTCATGCATTCCTGTAATCCCAGTACTTGCAAGGCTGAAACCAAAGGATTGCAGGTTCGAGGCCAGCCTGAGCCATGTAGCAGGACTCTCAGCAACCTAGAAACATCCTGTTTTCAAACGAAAAATTAAAAAAAGGGCTGGGGGTGTGTAGCTCAGAGATAAAATGCCCCTGGGCCGGGCGTGGTGGCTCAGTTTGTAATCCCCGCGCTTGGGAGGAGGAGACAAAAGGATCGCGCAGGTTCGAAGCCAGCCGCGCGCGCTGGCTTAGGAGACCCTGTTTCCAAACTTAAAAAATGTAAAAATGGGTCTGGGAGTGTAGCCCAGAGGTAGAAGGGCTTCCGGGAACCCCAGTACCACCAAAAAGTAAAAAGTAAAATAAAATGTCCCTGGGTATAGTCCCCATTATTATACACATTATAGTCACAGAGAAATAAATATATTTAAAATGGAGGTGATAATTCAAAAACTCCCCACCTCCTAGTTATTTAACACTTTTATATTATTATCTACATTCTCAAGTTATCTCTACCTATTACATCTGGGTATTGGAAATGCCATATAATGAGGCACTCCTTGTACTTCTCTTTGGCTTTGCAGGCCAGATTTGCACCTGATCTTAGGCCAGAAGGCCGGGGAGTGATAAGAAGGCCAGATTTAGAGGTGCTGTTTCAGCCATTTCCTTGGTAATCTGAGAAGCTGCCAGCTCTGAGTGCAGAAGTGAAGAAGCAAAAGAAGGTTTTCTGGCTGGTGCAGGGAGCTCCACCCTCTGCGCCAGGGGAGCCGACATGCTGCAGCTCCTGTGGTGCCCGGGGCTGCTGAATGGAGCCTTGGCACGTCCAGAGAAGAGAAGCCTAACACAGGCCTTATTATTTTGCAGCCGAGCCATAAGCTCTGTGGCATGTAACCATTCTCTTTTTTAAGAAACAGGTCTTGGCTTCTTGCTGGGCACTAGTAAACCCAGTAGCTCAAACATGAGACTGTAGATAACCATGTGCCAGATGTCCATCATAAACCAGGGGTCATCTGATCCGCCAGACCATAAAGCCAGCTAAGGTTTAGTGCGTGCTCACCATGTGCCAGGCTCTGTTCTGAGCGCTCTAACGTTTCCTCTAATCCTCACCACATTCCTGGGAGACGAAACTATTCTTTTTGAGATCATCCTTATTTTAGATGAGAAGACTGGAGCCGAGCGGGATGAACAATTTGCCCAGGTCATAGTGAAGAAGCAGCAGTTTGGTTAGAACTCACCCCCTGGCTCCAAAGCAACCATTTTAAGTGGTGAATTGTATTTCACCCCATGATCCAGTGGCCGTTTTCTCTACAGGACTGAGCGAGAGCAGAAACTGAACACACAAAAAAAATCATCTGATATGCCCACTCCTACCGCCCAGCGACGTCTTCCTCAGCCCGCACCTGTTTCAAAAGGGCTTTTATTTTTTTATTTTTTTGAGAGAGGGTCTTGCTAAGCTACTCAAGCTGGCGTCAAACTTGAGATCCTCCTGTTCATCCTCCTAAGTATTAAGAATAGGTGTGTACCACTGTGCCCAGCCTCAGTTAACTTGATAGAAATAAAAGAAAGTAATATTGTAAAGAAAGAGAAATAAGCCAGGCGTGGTGGCGCACAGTTCTAATCCCCACACTTGGGAAGCTGAGACAGAAGGATGGCGCAGGTTCGAAGCCAGCCTCAGCTACTTAGTGAGGCTCTCAGCGACTTAGTGAGACCCTGTTTCA
This sequence comes from Muscardinus avellanarius, assembly GCF_963383645.1. Classification (NCBI taxonomy): domain Eukaryota; kingdom Metazoa; phylum Chordata; class Mammalia; order Rodentia; family Gliridae; genus Muscardinus; species Muscardinus avellanarius. The sequence continues at coordinate 77,254,964 of NC_137791.1, forward strand.
AAAAAAAAAAAAAAAAAAAAGAAAAGAAAATAGGTCTGGGAGCATAGCTCAGAGGCTGAAAGCCCCTGGGTTCCATCCCAGTACCACACACACACACAAAAAAAAATTCTTAGCTGGGTGTAGTGATGCATACTTGTAATCCTAGCACTCAGGAGGCTGAGACCAGAGGATCCCTGTTTGCGGACAGCCTCAGCTACTTAGTTGAGGCCCTCCACAACTGAGTTAGAGCCTGTTTCAAAATAAAGAATAAAAAATAGGGAAGGGGGTATAGCTCGGAGGTTGAATGCCCTTGGGTTCCATCCCCAGATCCACGAAAGAAAGAAAGAAAGAGAGAAAGAGGTAAAAAAAAAAAGTGCTCTCTCAAATCCAAGGAAAATAATACCCCGAGAGGATGCAATGGAGCAATTCTGCCTTTACCTATGGTTTCATTTACTTTTAAAATAGTGACAATAAGGAGCCTGGTGGTACACAGTTGTAATCAAAGTATTCGGGAGGCTGAGACAGGAGGATTGCAGGTTCACGGCCAGCGTCAGCTACCTAGTAAGGCCCTCTGCAATTTAGTGAGGCTGTGCTTCAAAATAAAGAATAAAAAAAAATAGGATTAGGGGTGTAACTTGGAGGTAGAATGCCTCTGAGTTCAATCCCCAGCACCACAAGAAAAAAAAAATAGTTGCGATACCTCTGTAATATTCACAATGGTGTAACAGTGTAAGGAGATCACATATGAATCTTGATCTCAAGGTTGACAAAATATACAAAACATTACCAGGCGTGGTGCCGCACGCTTGTAATCCCAGCATTTGGGAGGCTGAAACAGGAGGATCACAAGTTCGCAGCCAGCCTCAGTTACTTAATGAGGCCCTCTGCAACTTAGTGAGACGCTGTTTCAAAATAAAAGGTTAAAAATAGGGCTGGGGGTATAGCTCAAAGGTAGAATGCCCCTGGGTTCAATCCTCAGCACTGCAAATATATATAATGTATATACACAAAAAATATTAACTGAAGCAGAAAACCATTCAGAAGCATTTGCATGAATTAGGTCTTACATTTATGGATGTTGCCAAGTCCAAGTTTACATCCACAGCAGGACACCCAATCATAAATTCTATTTAATGTTTAAAATGAGAGCACTAGCCGAATAAGTAGTCCATAAAAATCTGCCTAATCATCTTCCCAAGGTTCTTCTATGCTTGAGTGAGTTTTATAGGAGTCTTATTATACATATGTTTACTTTTCTTCCCAATATTCATATTCTCAAGGAACTAAAAGAGAGAGAGAGAGAGAGAGAAGTTTCATTAGATTGGCTGGCAAACAAAACTTTTACAGTCCTCTGCATAACCACTACCATATCCATTTTCAAAATATCACTTTTTGGCACATACTTACATTACACCAAACCACATGGTGGCATATGCTTGTAATCCCAGCACTTGGGAGGCTGAGACATGAGGATTGAACAGGTTCGAAGCCAGCCTCAGTTACTTAGTGAGGTTCTCAGCAGCTTAATTGGACCCTGTTTCCAAATAAAATATAAAATAGGTCTGAGGGTATAGCCCGGAGGTAGAAAGCCCCTGTATTCCATCCTCAGGTACCACACACACACACACACACACAAAACCCCACCCACATATTGGTAATTTGATCTTCAGAAGTGTCGGTTTTTAGAAGGTGATTGCACAGCATTGGAGCTACTCTGTCCTGTGTCCTCGCCTGGCTCAGCTCAGCCCAGCAGTGTGTGTGTGTGTGTGTGTGTGTGTGTGTGTGTGTGTGTGTGTGTGTAGGTACTGGGGAATTGAACCCCGATGGATTCCCTGAGATACACTCCCAGTTGTTCTTTCCCTCCTTCCCTCCCTTCCTTCCTTCCTTTCTTATTTTCTTCCTTCTTTCCTTCTTTCTTTTTGAAACAGGATCTCACTAAGTTGCCCAAGATGGTCTTGAACCTGAGATCCTCCTGTCTCAGTTTCCCATGTACTGGGATTACAGGTGTGCACAAGCGTGTCTGGCTCGGCATAGTCTCATTTTTCCCATTTCTGTTGTTAAAGGCCTGGGACCATCTTTTTAGTAGAGGGGAATGAAGATGTAAGCAATGTATAAAATAGATAACCCACTAGCAGATACTAGAATGTGTGCATAAATACATAGCTTGTGTAATATTTCCTAATATACATATACATGGTATACACATACATTTTGGGTAAAAAGGATGAATGTTCATATATAAACTTAAATAAATAATGACAGTATATATGTATTTTGGTGCATGTGTGTATATGTATAAATTCATATATATGTATATATATGAATACATATGCCATTTTCTATAATAGATTTCTCCTATCAGTTGGAATCCTACTGATAAAAATTGAGACTATGAGATGTAGAAATAAAGGTACAAAATACTGCAGGATTCTGAGTGACAGTTGGCTTCAGTTGTCTTCAGGACTCAGCTGTAGCCAAGGGCATGGTCTCTCTGTGGTTAACGTAGCTGGAGAGCACAGCCAGTGTGTCAGGCACGCTTCCTGCTGCTCAAGACTGAGCTACACGTTCATCAATAGAGTGAATTAAATCAACAGGGAACAAATCAAAATGGAAAGACAGAATCATGTTTTGCCACTAAAAATGTTAGAATAGAAATATGACATACTAACATTAAGAACAATAAACACATACATATATCACATAACTATATGTTTATATTATACATATAATCATATTTACAATTATAAAAGTGCAGAAGATATTAAGTAAAAACATATACATTCTACATATAAATCTGTACAAATATACTTGTGTGAATCTTATATAAAAACTATACAGCTATCAGAAGTATATAATTATTGGCATGAATATATTAAATATATCTAGCAGGCTTACTATTAGTGCTAAAAGAGAAATGAAATAGCCCATCACAGTTCTTCAGTGAAGTCTTCTATTCTCATATTCCTACCTCATGCTCAAAACCTGCCTCAAAACTCTGAAAGTAGTCTGTCTGTGAGCATGGGCAATGTGCACATTTATTTGCCAGTAAGTATATGCCATTGTTGGTTTTATCATACTTGGAAAATAGGAATCCAGCCCACCATTTCTAGGAACAGGCAACATTCTCGGCCGTACTGTCCCCTGTGGACCCGAGGGATGTGTGCAGAAGACATCGGGCAAAAGCATGACATCATTAGCTACAACTTTAGTCAGAAAGTTTGGTCCCAACTTTTCCCCAAACTGCCTACATAGTTTCCTGCTGCAATGACAGGGCTGGACTATGTGCACAACTCCAGGACGTGGGCCCTCCTGCCAAAGGATCCACTTTCTGGACCTCCCTCCATGATCTAAGGGGTGGGGGAGATTCCATAGGAGGAGGTTGGGACAGTTTTACAAGTTAATGAGTCAGAAATCAGAAGGCAGAAAAGAGGAAAGAAGGCAGAACACTGATGCCCCCAGGAAATGGATTTTTGCCCTAATTTGTTTCCACTTGAGGCAGAGCTCGTAAAATTTCAAGTCCCTACATCATATACAGTGCTGCACACCTGTAATCCCAGTACTTGAGAGGCTGAGACTGGAGGATCACAGGTTATGGGCCAGCCTCAACAACTTAACAAGGCCCTCGGCAACTTAGTGAGGCCCCGTTTCAAAATAAAATAAAATAGGGCTGGGCATGTAGCTCAGAGGTAGAATGCCCCTGGGTTCAATTTCCAGTAACAAACACACACACACACACACACACACACACACACAGAGAGAGAGAGAGAGAGAGAGAGAGAGAGAGAGAGAGAGAAAATCCCAACTCTATTTTTTATCCCAGCCACAGCTTTCTCCCTATACGTGTAAGTAAAGGAGACTTATGACTTCCTAGTGAATTCAGTGTTTTAGTAATAGTCAGAATTTTTAAGACACTGGCCCTGCATATAGACCCCTTTCCCTTTGGTCCCATTAAGGCCAAACCCAAGGAAAATGAGTCAATAGCAGCAGAGAGAAGGCATCTGACAGCAGCAGAAACCAACCAAGCAGAGCAAGAAGGGCAAAACACTGCACCCTGTCTCTGGGCCCAGGTCTGGGAAAAGCAGGACCTCTCCTCCAAGGGCCTAGGTCTTAGGGGATGCCTGCAGAAGTCCTGAGATTCAGCCAGGGTACTAGACCCTCACATCCACACCCTTCACTCACCCTCGGCATCCTGTAGCCTCTGCTTAGAATGAAATCCTTGAAGGCAACTATTCCATGAAGGTCTGCAAGTAACTCCTCCTAAAGGAGGAGTTTAAAGAACACTTGAAGAAACTGGTCAGCAGCTCTTTATCCAGTGCCCCATGTAAAACCACATCCTGGTCAGTCTTGAATATGCATGTAAAAAGTGTTCATGAACTGGTGAAGATGGAAACTTCCAAAGACATCAACACCCCCCCCTTTTTTTTTTGGTGGTAGTGGTACTGGGGTTCCTGAAAGCCCTTCTACCTCTGGGCTACACTCCCAGACCTAATTTTTTTTTATATTTTTATTTGGAAACAGGGTCTCTTAAGCCAGAGAAAGCGGCTGAACCTGCGCAATCCTCCTGTCTCCGCCTCCCAAGTGCGGGGATTACAAGTGTGCGCCACCACGCCCGGCTCAACATCCCTTTTTTTTTTTTTTTAAATCACCCATGGATTAAGGATAGGCAACACGTTTTAGCTATATGACAACTGTTGACCTAGGATGTCCTGAACCTAACCTATTTGAGACTAACATGATACCTACAATTTATAGGATGTGACAATTTATAGGACCCATAACTTATAGATCATGACAATCAAGAAATATTTGATCCAATCTCAATATGCACTCAACATTCAAGGATCCTTTTGGCTTTTCTTTACATTTATTTGAACTTAAAAATTTGATGTACAAGTTAACGTAATTACAGTTCAGTACTTGAAGATCACTTGACTTTCCAAAGCAAATTGATCAAGGACAATCAGAACTCTTAGGTTCCTAAGAAGACAGCCATGTCATCGTGGTGACTGTCCCTTACCACACCACTGCACCGAGGTCTTGAAAACAGGGGTGCTAAAACCCAGTGACTCCACCTAAAGTGCATAGGATAACACACCCCTCATATGTTACAAAGTGTAGTTGACATGATTTTTATACAATTCTACTGTTGTGAATTCTCCCTGTGTCTAAACCTCCTGATAAATAGATTTTTTATAATGGTTATATTGATTGTATTCCCCCAATTTAAATGTTACTTATGTCTTCAATACCTGACTGCAACCATTTTGGCAAATACCTTTACTAGTTTTTGCCGTCACAATGAAATGTGTTTTGGAGAAATCTTTAAGTGTTTAATAATATTTTTAAAAGAGAGCTTCTAGACACCTTAATGCAAAAAGTTTGTAACTATTTTTGTTTTAAAATATTTAATTCATTGAGAAAAACTTATGTATGTTACATATTAAACTCCCATACATTTAGGCAGTTCTGAAAACTGAGAAATTCTGCTAGCCATAGTCCTGCACTGAGAAATTCTTCTAGCCTTTATTCACATTATTTTGAAGCTGATATAAGCATGCTGTGCATGTAAATTTGTGTTATACCTCACAAAATTAGAATTATATCCACTACTGAAAAATAAAAATCTCTACCCAGTACTGGAGAAGATAGAAATGATAATTGTCCTTATTTTAGCTTTCTAGCCCTAAAAGACAACATTGATGAATCATTCCTGATGAATGAATGATAAGTAAGTTTGTACAGTGTTTTCACATCTGTTATCTGTGAGAAGTGTTGAGTCTGCTGGAAAAGAGAAGAGGCTCATGAATGTTCTCATTTGAGCCCTGTGCAGGTGCTCTGTCAACATTTCAAAATTTCCAGAACTACAGTGACTATCTTCTTCTCACTAGACACTTGTATGCAAGAGCTGGACAGCCACAGAGTTTATTTGTTCTGAAATTAGAACGTGTCTTTGTTGTGTGTTCTTGTTGCTTTGTGATATCAGTAGTTAACCTTTGTCCCTTTCCTCTCAACAAACCTTGCAACTCTGTTGAACTGCATGAAAGAAGCTGAATGCTGCTAGGAAACAAGCTTCATACTTAGTTATCCTAAAGCCACTGTGACATCATGTCTATTCTCAATGCTTAGATGACCCTACTATATCAATTGTCTTTGAACAATTACCCATGGAATCAATTGTTCCAAAATAGGAGGAGTTTCATGAGTGGTAGTCCCATATTCAGAGACATTGTGTTTACCATGAAACCAGGAGATTTAAACAAATTTTTTTAAATTTTATTTATATGTGGAACATATTAAAATGGTATACATTTAGACTGTATACCATGGGTGCCCTCTTCCCCACCCGGTTCCCCTCCCCACCAACAATGAGCATCCAGGTTGACCATGCTACATTCATACTTTTACACATATTCGAATGTAGCTCCTCCACTAATCAACCTCAGCCTTCTTCCTCTCCTGTCCTTCCATTCTAGCTTTGCTGAGGTTTCCCCTCCATTATCTGGAGTCCCTCTGGTATCCCCAATGCTCCCTATTTTGGGCATAGTAGAGAAAACATATGTCCCTTCTCTTTCTGTGCTTGGCTAATCTCACTTAACCTAATGTTCTTCAGATCTTTCCATCTTCTTGCGAATAAGCCAGGAGATTTTTAAGTCTTGCTTATTACACATTCCTCACAACATTCTTGCCTTTCTCATTGCCGAATTCAATATGCAAGCTTTGGGGAACATCTGTATTACACCAGAGACTCTGATCACCCTTGACTCAGATGACCGAATCTCAGCACACATACACACCTGTGCCTGGAGCTCCTTTTTACACGTTTCCTCTTGAGCTTTCCATGGGTCCTTGGGGTCAACCAGAGGTTCATCCGCTCTTTGCTTTTTCCACAATTTGGGGTTCAGGTACCATGCGCCATACCTTATCTTCACCCACTTGGGCTTGTTAGGATTCTAGAGAAAGTAACATCATTTGCAGTCATTTAGACTTTTAGTCAATACCATTACTTTGAATTTATGGCTGGTCCTTGTCAAAGTATTTTTATGAAGTTTCGACTTGTTTTGACAAAAGAAACATGAAAAGTTCATAATTGAGAAAATACAGTATTGGTTAAGAACATGGCTTTGTGGTTTAGACAGACCCAGGTTTAGACAGACCCAGGTTTAAATCCAGTCTCCCCCAGCTATTTGTGAGTCCACTGGCAAGTTACTTAAATTCTTTATCAGTGAAATGGAGATAATAATATCCAACCTCAGAGGGTTATTATGAAAATTATAACAAAGAATATGTAGAAAGCATCCAGATATCAGGTAAAAATCATGTATTTCCCCAAAGGGCACTGATCTTGAATGATACTCAGTCAACTGAAATATTACATTATTAGACTGCTGCAGGCCCCACCCCCTGCTCAGCCTTGAAAGCATGTTACTATTTTTTATCAAATCACTACCTTTTGCCTCTTTAGTTAGAAGACTGACAGAGGAGGAAGAGATCTCCCTCCTCTCTTTCTGCCATCCCTCAGTAGTGTGTCCAGGATGTAAAGAGGACTTCTGATTGGTTCATAGGCAGATGCCATGGATCCAACACCCATACCTCGTCCTATCACAGAAGAGGATTTAGCTCTTGGGTGGAGCAAAGAAACACAAAATCACAAAGATTCTGTCTCTCCTCTCACTCATGTTGTTTTTTTTTTTTCTTTTTTCTTTTTCTTTTCTTTTTGGTGGTACTGGGGTTCCTGGAAGCCCTTCTACTTCCGGGCTACACTCCCAGACACCTATTTTTTATATTTTCATTTGGAAACAGGGTCTTTTAAACCAGCGCGGCTGGCTTTGAATCTGCGCGATCCTCCTGTCTTCGCCTCCCAAGCGCGGGGATTACAAGCTGCGCCACCACGCCCGGCCCTCTCACTCAGGTTTAAACTATGTAGTGGAATATGTCGGCACCCTGGAATCGAGCCAGACATGGCTGTCTAAACGACACGGCCAACGAAGCAGACAGGGGGAAGTCCCTATGGAGCTGGTTTTGGCACCCCATCCCCAGCATCCCGACCGCCTCACTGTTCCTAGAGCGCACCCTCACTCCCCTGCATAGTTCCTTTGTGGCAGGTGCTGCTCCCGCTGCTGCAATGCACTTTCCCAAGACACACACACACTCACACACGCGCGCACACACACACACACACACACACACACACACACACACACACACCTCAATTCTTTGCACGTTTCACATCCTCTTCCCGGTGTTATCTTCCTTGGCCATCTAATTTAAAAATGTCAAGCCCTTCCCAATACTCCTTGCCTTCCTTCCCCGCCTTGTTTTTTCTTAATGGCATTTATCACTGTTTGGTATGCTGTATATGATGTGACTGTTTGCCTGTATCTCTTCTCACCCTCAGAAATGTACGTTTCAAAGTATAATGAAACATAAGTCCCCCCATTGTGTCTCCCTGGCATCTAGAATAACACTTAGGAAACCAGAGATGCCCAGTAAATATTTGTTGAGTTAAAGTCAGGCTTCTTGACTTTGGCACTGTTGACATTTGGGGTTAGATCCTTCTTTATTGGGGCAGGGTGACCCCCTCAGGGTAGGATGTTGAGCAGCGTTCCTGGCCTTTACCCACGATGCCAGTAGTCTCCCTTAAGTTGTGACCAGCAATGATGTCATCTCTGAACATTGCCAGATATTCCCAGAAGGAGAGAGAGGGAGTGAAGTCTCCCTCAGCTGGAATCAGAATTGAGAGAGGAGCAACTATGGGGAAGGAAGCAAGTAGCAGGAGGAAGAAGGGGGAGAGCAGCAGAATGTGCACCACCACGTGGAGAGCTGGCATTCTGAGTATGTCATGTAGGTGGCTAACTGGTGATCTTCCAAGACTCAGCACAAACATAATTCCTTCTCTGAAGCCTTTAGGGAAACTTCCCTGGCTCCATGCTTGGTGGAACTGTTTTTCCTGCACACACATGGCATCATTTTGTGGTAGTTGATCATTTACCAGTTGACCCACTAGACTGTAAGTTCCTGGAGTGCAGAAAGAGGTCCTCCAGTTTGGGATCGTTTGCTCCCAGCACTTTTGGACACATAGGTGCTCAGAAATGTTTGCCAAATGAATACAGAAACAAGTGGATGGATTTGATATATAGAGCAAAGATGTATGCTAGAATGGAGGCACAGAATGCTATGAGAGATTAAAAGAAGAAATTCGTGTCAACTGAAGGGCTGGGAGGGGGGACTCCATGGAAAAATTAGCATATGCCCTGTGTCCTAAAGAAAACTAGAACATCTGCATGGGGAAGGACGGACCTTCAGACAGAGAACACGTGAGCAAAGCTAAGCTAGTGGGAACACTCGGAGTTTAAAAGAACACTGAAAGGCCGAGCACAGTAGTCCTGATGATACTCTGTGGAAGAGGAAAATAAAGAGGTGGGCTTCCAGTTTCAGAATAAAGGCCAGTCCAACGTGGATACTCTCCCCGGGCTCTGTCCTAGTGGCGTAGGGGAGCATAGGGCCTCCTCTGTGATGTACAGTCCCTTTCCACAACGTTGGAGATGAAGCTGGACTTTGTGTCTGCTCCTGCATTCTCCTACAGCTTCTCGGAGTCTTACGGACAATGCCCGAGGAGATAAACCATGCAGGAAAAAGTATTAAAAAAAAAAAAAGAAAGAAAAAGAAAACACCACCTAGGCATTGTGGTGCATACCTGTAATCCCAGTATTTGGGAGCTGAGACAGGTTCGAGACCAGCCTAAGCAACGTAGCAAGACTCTCAGCAACCAAGTGGGATCCCGTTTCAAAGTAAAGAAAAACAATTAAGGGGCTAGGGGTGTAGTTCAGAGGTAGAATGCCTCTGGGTTCAATCCCTAGTCGGAAGGAGGAGGAGGAGGAGGAGGAGGGATGATTTGCAAGATGGTGAACCTTAGGTAACAAAGGATAGAGATCCCTGAGAGACAGCCAACAAACAACCTAAGCCCCATGATTGCCACCAACTGCCTTGAAAGCAGGGCACATGCAGGTGGAGCCTAGGATTCAGGAGACAGAACTGGAGCATCCAGGGAAAACAAGGCAGGGGAAGTTTTGCAGCACAGAGTACTAGGTAGGACTTGGCTGCACACACAGAGTACTCCAGAGGGGTATAGAGGCTTTCCTCTTTATGTGAGAAAAAAACCATCCAAGATTAGAAAAAGAACCAAACAAAGAGATGATGAACAGGCATGCCCACAGAACCAGTGGCAGTGCCCTCCTCCTCCTAGAAAACCTAAAGATTCACAGACAAAGGAAAGGAGCACTTAAGGGTCTTATTCAGTAGCAGCAAATGATTAGCCCAACATTAAACATTGTTTTGGTCCAATGTGTGTGTCCAACAATGTGTGTGTGTGTGTGTGTGTGTGTGTGTGTGTGTGTGTGTTGCTGGGGATAGAACCCAGGGCCTCACACATGCTAGGCAGGTGCTCTACTACTGAGCTACAGCCCTAGATACCAACAGATCTTAAAAGCAAGGCCCCAAAGGATCAAATTCCTCCAAATAATTTGATCATATCCCAGAACAAAATTCACAAATATTTATGTGACTACAATATCTAATACCCAGTATGGTAAATTTCACAATGCCTAGAATCCATTCAAAGGCCACTAGAGATACAAGAAAATATAATCCACAGTGAAGACATAAATCAATTAATGGAAACTGACACAGAACAGATACACATGTTAGATTTAGTATATAAGGATATAAAGCAGTTATTGAAACTGTATTCAGTGTTCAAAAGAGTAAGTGGAGACATGGAAGATAAACTTACGTCAAACTTCTAGATATAGAAGTTATAACAATAACAAACATGCATATTAGACAATGCAAAAGAAAAACGAGAGAATTTAAAGACAATTTAGTAGTAAAAGAAAGAAAAGAGAAAAAAATAGAACAAGCTGGGTTTGGTGACACATGCCTGTAATGTCAGTATCAGGAGGCTGAGAAACAAAGAGCACAGGTTTGAGGACAGCCTCAGCAACACAGCAAGACAAGAAGTAACCTAAAAATAAAATAGGGATGTAGGTATAGCTCAGGAATAGAATGCCCCTGGGTTCAATCCCCAGTGAAATAAATAAATAAATTTGTTAATATTTTCTTTTTTTGGTGGTACTGGGGTTCCTGGAAGCCCTTCTACCTCCAGGTTACATTCCCAGACCTATTTTATACTATTTTTATTTGAAAACAGGGTCTCTTAAGCCAGCGCAGCTGGCTTCGAACATGCGTGATCCTCCTGTCTCTGCCTCCCAAGCGCAGGGATTACAAGCGTGCACCACCATGCCCGGCTGTTAACCACAAAAGAAAAAAAAATAGCAGTGGCGAGCTGTGACACAGCTTCAAGCAATAATAATAAGTAATTAGCGTCTTGGAAGGGAGTTGAAAACTAAAAATAATTTGAAGAAATAATGGTCAAAATGTTTCCAAATCTGATAAAAATATGAGCTCACAGATTGAAGAGGTTCATTGAACCCCCAGCACAAGAAACATGAAGCAATTTGCTCCAAAGTGCATAATGATCAAGTTGCTTAAAATAAAGACAAAAACAAACACTTAAAAGCGGCCAAGGGGGGAAAAAAAAGTGCATTCAGTAAAACAAAGGCAAGAAGAGCTTAAGATTTCTCATCAGAAATGATACAGCCAAGAAGACAGTGGAGCATCAGCCAGGCGTGGTGGGGCACACCTGCAATCTCAGCACTTGGGAAGCTGAGCAAGGAGGATCTCAGGCTTGAGGCCAGCCTCAGCAACTTAGGCCCTCAGCAACTTGGTGAAACCTGGTTTAAAATTTTAAAGAAAAAGAAGGCCTGAGGGTGTGGCTTGGAGGTAGAATGCCTGAGTTCGACCTCCGGGAAGGAAGGAAGGAAGGAAGGAAGGAAGGAAGGAAGGAAGGAAGGAAGGAAGGGAGGAGAGAAACAGAAACAAAAAGAGAAAGAAAAGAGAGGGAAGGAAAGAAAGAGAAAGAGTGGAGCATCAACTTTTGGGGGGTCTGGGGATGGAACCCAGAGGCATTTGACCTCCAAACTACACCCCCTGCCCAATTTTTTTATTCTTTATTTTGAAACAGGGTCTCACTGAGTTGCAAAGGGCCTCACTAAGTAGCTGAGGCTGTCCGCGAACCAGGATCCTCCAGTCTCAGCCTCCCAAATGCTGGGATAACAAGCGTGCACCACCACACCCGGCTTGGACCATCACTTTTAAGTACTAAAATTAAAATGAAATTAAACTATGAACATAGAATTCTATACCCACAAAACACCTTTTTAAAATGAAGGCAGGAGGCTGGGCGTGGTGGCACACGCTTGTAATCCCCGCGCTTGGGAGGCAGAGACAGGAGGATTGTGCAGGTTCAAAGCCAGCCTCGCTGGCTTAAGAGACCCTGTTTCCAAATAAAAATAAAAAATAAAAATAGGTCTGGGAGTGTAGCCCAGAGGTAGAAAGGTTTCCAGGAACCCTAGTACCACCAAAAAAAAAATTTTTTTAAATGAAGACAGAGTAGGATATGTCCAGAGATTCAAATTTTTAAAAAGTAGAAAGAACTGATCACTGATCACTAGCAGATGGACCTGGCAGAAATGTTCAGACAGGAAAACCATGTCATGTGAAAGTATATTTCAGACTTTTACACTGTTACCCTCCATCTGCCAGTCAAAGGTTCAACTTTGGCAACAGCCAGTTTAGATAGCAGTATTTGCACAATTATTTGTAAGTACAGAAATTGAGCAATTTGATTCATCCCAGATTCAGGACAAGCAGTGGGGGCCTCGGGTGTGATAGACATAATTTGCTTGTCCGGTGTCATTTTGCGGTCTACCCTTTAGAAAGATGAGAGGAAGATGGAAAAACTAAGGTATTATTTAGTGATGTGATGCAGTTTTCACACCTCATACATTGTATGCAATGGAATCAAGGATAAAATGTGTAATGTGTGTCATAATTTGTCAGTTGTGTTCAGTTATAAAGGATAAAGTTTTCTATGTCCACAATATTGGAATATAATTTCAGAGATCATGTGTAAAAAGCAGAGGGTCAATTAAAAATGATATACTGCTTCTGACTTTCAGAGAAAAGATCCCCCATTATAGTTCAGGACTGGAGCGTGTCCCACAGGCTCGGCTGTTGAAGACCCAGTCGTCTCCGCAGCAGTGTTCTGAGGTGGGGCCCTGGGCAGGGAGTTGATCACGAGGGCTCTGAGCTCATCAGTGGGTGAATCCACTGATTGCTGAACAGACAGCTGGGAGGAGGTGCTGGCTGTTGGTGGTGGGGCACAGTCAAAGGAAGCAGGTCACTAGGGATATACCCGAAGGGGATTTCTTTCTTTTTTTTTTTTTAGTTTTTTTTTTAATTTTTATTTTTTATAAGTGGAACATATTGAGAGTGGTATACATTTACATTGTGCTTCATGCCCTTCCCCCTCCCTTCCGCCCCCCAACAGAGAGTATCCAGGTTAACCATGTTGTATTTATGCTATTACACATATTCGTATGTAGCTCCTCCATTGAACAACCTCAGCTTTCTTCCTCTCCTATCCTTCCGTTCAAGCTTTGCTGAGATTTCCCCTCCATCATCTGGAGTCCCTCTGGTATTACCACTACTCCCTACCTTGGACATATTATTATTTTTTATTTTTTTTAAGGATTTCTATAGTAGTCTAATTTTTTTATTGGTGCGCTATATTCATACATCATAATGGTATAAAGAAAATACTTTTGTAGACATACATGCACACATCGCCCAGTTAGCCCCTACCCGATCCCCACCCTGTTCCCTTCCCATCCCTCCTTCCCATGCTTGGCTTAGTGGTTGACATCTAGTTTTATAGCAATTTATCCAATATTAACGATGATAATCTCACAGAACAGTTTCATTTGTATGATGCCAAGCTTTTGATGACTTAAAGATAACATTTCAATATTTCTTTTTGCTTTCTTTCTTACCAGAGAATATTTTTTCTTTTTTTTTAGGTGAAACTATCATATATTTATTTATTTATTTATTTTTCAGAAAAAATCTATCCTGATATGGAATATGGACTCTAGATACCCAAAACAATTGGGCATATTAGAGAAAACATATGTCCCTTCTCTTTCTGTGCTTGACTAATCTCACTTAACATAAAGTTCTCTAGTTCCTTCCATCTTCTTGCAAATGCTATTATTTTATTTTTCTTTATAGCTGCATAGAATTCCATTGTGTGTATTTCCCATAATTTTGCAATCCATTCATCTGTTGATGGAGGTCTAGGTTGGTTCCATCCCCAAGGGGTATTTCATGTCCATGATCTCTCTTTCTCTCTGTCTCTCTGCCTCTGTCTCTGCCTCTCTCTGCTTCTGCCGTGACGTCTTTCTCTGCTCTGCAGCATCCTCCCGCCGTGACGATGCTCTACCTCACCACCACGCCAAAAGTAATGGTGCCAGCCAGCCAGGGACTGAACCTCTGAAACTGTAACCCAAAATAGACCTTCATCCTTGAAGTTACTGTTCCAGGTATTTGGTATTTTGTCACAGTGATGAAAAATTAACACCCTCTCCCGCCCAATTTGGCCACTTAAGGTGACTGTAGGCTTGCACAGCTTGACATTATAGATAGGTAACAGCGGCCTGCTTCCAACCCTGGCAGCTAACAGCTGGCCTGTTTCAAAGCTGACATTTCCCTCCCCTCTTTTCCTCCTGCCTCTCTCCTTCCCTCCTTGTTAACACGGAACAAGCTCTTATCAGTTTACTAACCCAAGGAGTAAAGACTGGACACCTGGCGCCTGTGAGTCTGAGGAAGAACCAGCTCAAGGACGACTTGGCTAAGAACTGTGTCTCTTCTGACGAGTCCCGGTGACCCTGAAGGCCTGATTCCTTTGTTCGGTTAGAATCCAGGGTTTGATTTGAATTCTTAAGTTCACTGGGCTTATCAAATTTGCTAGAAAATCAATAATTTTCTTCTTCCTTCTTCCCAAAGGCTTGTCCCAATTGGGCAGGTACTGGAATTCTAATATATATATTGTCCATGGTGTAGAAAAGTAAAAGTGTTCCAGGGCCCCATGGGGCAAATGTGTTCTCCTTCCTATAACTTTGCTCTTCCATCTTCACGCAGCTTAGTGCTAAGGAAACTGGGCTGTTTGTTATAAAGATTCAGCCAAACATGTGCTCAGGAATGGTCAATAAAACTCTGGTAAGGATTAGGGAATTCTTTGGATGTAAAATTTAGTGTTCACAATCATAAATAGTTTTGGTTTATTGCCGGAGCCAGCCGGCAAGAGTACGGGTTCTGAAGTGAGGCATGAGGATGGAAAATTTTAAATTCTAATGTGGGGGAGCCGCCAGCCTACTATCTCTACTGGTCGACCCCTGTTCGTGGGTCAGTATTTCCTATGGGTCGACGACTATGTCTGGGTCAGTATTCTCTATCGCGCGGACACTCCAGGCCAACGCAGTTTCTGGGTCAATCTCGTCTTTATTGTGCCGACGCCAACTTTGTTTTTCCAGAAGTATTTATACACAGCTACAGGTCAATCAACATTCTCGTGCTACCACCACCAGAATACAATAAAGAGCAATATACAAAATTCATATTACAGATAGGTCAATCAGTACCCTCGTGTCATCACCACCTGATCCTCTCTCAGACCTCTTTGAACTTTCCATAACCCCAAACCTTGTTGACTCTGGGCAAAGGACAATCAGCTGAGTCAGAGACACCAATCTAGGGAAAGCCTTAATGGCTCCCCACAGTTCATTATTTCTATTCTTGCTCATAAGTAATAAGTATTAGTGCATATTTCCACCAGCTATTAAAATTTCAACATATAAGGCACATTGAAAAGATTGTCTCTGCCGGGCGTGGTGGCGCATGCTTGTAATCCCGGTGCTTGGGAGGCAGAGACAGGAGGACCGTGCAGGTTTGAAGCCAGCCTTGCTGGCTTAAGAGACCCTATTTCCAAATAAAAATATAAAAAATAGGCCTGGGAGTGTAGCCCGGAGGTAGAAGGGTTTCCAGGAACCCCAGCATCACTAATACTACTACTACTAATAATAACAACAACAACAACAACAGTAAATAAAATAAAAAGATTGTCTCTGAAAAGTTTCAATATTAACAATAATTCTGAGTGACATGCCTCATTTTTATAATTGGCTTTGTTACATGTATTAAATATCCATTCATTTATCAAATATTTATTAAACATGAAAATATTTCAACGATTCTACTTTTTTTGTGGTACTGGAGATGGAACCCAGAGGCTTTTCTACCTCCAGGCTATACTCCCAGACCTATTTTTATACTTTATTTGGAAACAGGGTCTCACTAAGTAGCTGAGGCTGGCTTTGAACCTGTGCGATCCTCCTGTCTCAGCCTCCCAAGCGCTGGAATTACAAGTGTGCACCACCACGCCAGGCTCAAGAATTCTACTTTTAAAAGCCAGTACCCCCAAAGGAATGTTTAAGACTTTAGTAACAGCACAATTCTCTCATATTTTCCATCCGCTCCCCTTCTGCAATCACCTGTGGCTTCCGGTGTCTCCTCTCCTGCTCTGGTTTCTGGAAGAGCTCTGCCTGCTGCCGTTTATTTAGCCCCACGCTCTTTCTTAGCTCTGGAGGAAGCGGCTGCAGCTTCAGCACCTGGAGCACATTGCAAGCGGGCTTGGTCTGGTGGTCCATGTCAAACTGTTTCATGATGAACTCTTCATCAATGCTGGGACTTCCCTGGAAGAATATCACATGCGTGAATAGAGGACAAACAGCGAGATGTTCCTTATCTGACAGTTGCCAAGGGAGTCGGAAGAGGGGGAAATGCTCAGTGGTGTTCACTGGAGATAAGCACTGGGGGACCGGAGGGCTTTGGCGGTACATTATGAGACAGCTCAAAAGCCAGGCACAATGGCACACACCTATCATTCTAGCACTTGAGAGGCTGACACAGGAAGATCACAGGTTTGAGACCAGCCTCAGCAACTTAATGAAATCCTTAATAGCTTACAAGACCCTGTTTCAAAATAAAAAGTAGGAAAGAACTAGGGGTGTACCTCAGAAGTAGAGTGCCTCTGGGTTCAATCCCAGAAAAAAAAAAACCTACTCCTCTACTTCAGCAGTAGATACTGGAGGGGTGGACAGGCCAAAAGCCAGCCACATTACAAACAAGCTGTAGTGCACATACCAGATATGGTGGGCACCATCCATCTTGTCCAGCATCTCGATTCCAGTTACCCACTGGCGAGCCCCCTCCTCCGTTTCCCTCTGTCACAGCTGAGCTGGACACCCCGCCTCTTGACCTCAGCGTTAGACATGTGGCCAGCCTGGTGGACGAGCATTCTCCCTCTCCTTAACTGCAACGGTGAACTCAGGCACCCTCATGCAACCCATGGTAGTCTATGTAGAGTAAGCCCTGCACTTTTCCCTCCTGGAAAAGGGTTGCTCTCCCTCTCTCTCTCTCTCAGATTGTTCACCAGAAGAATGCAAGCTTGGAAATATTAGTGACTTCTTTTTGCATCTTTTGTGGGGAAAGTGCTTAAAGATGAAAGGGGATAGAGAGGTGCAGGCAAGAGATAAGGACAGCACCTCAAAACATTTCAGCATCTGTGTCCAGCTGTGCCCTGACCTCCTAATATCTCTAGATAATTCACTTTTCTCCCTTAAACCGTTCTGAATTATATTAAAGTCCAGAGGGTGGTCGCTTGATAATGAAACAGTACTAAACACATACACTGACCAAAATTAATACACTCAAAATTTTGTGAGAAGGGGAGGATAGGTACTGAAAGGTCTTAAGTCCAGGGGCATGAGGAGCATGAGGCAGTCTGGACAGGTGCAGAGACCCATGAGTAAGTAACCAAATAGGCTCTTGAAAGAAGGGCAAGGGAAGGTTTGGATAACTGAGTCAAACATTTCCTCCTGGCAGAAAAATGTTTTGTGAACATTACAGTCAAGCACAGCTGCCTGAGGACCCACAGGTAAATAGAACAGAGAGGCATGATCGGAGAAGGGATGAAGGACAGAGACGAGAGAAGTTCCTGACATTGAGATGGAAAATGAAAAATACTTCACAGCAGTGATGTGAGATATACAGACTCGAATTAGCTGCAAGCCTGTAAGGTTCCCAGAAACTCTGTCTACCAGAAACACATCCATTAGGAATGCCGAGACTTTATTCAAGCGCTGATTTTGAATGCAAGCAGCTCTGAACTTGACTTTTGTACGTGGTGTACGTGTGGATGCTAACTCACTAAAGTGGTGGCCCACGTGCAGAAGACCCTGACTTCCCTGCGCACGTTTTCATAAGGGAAAGGGCTGTCTTCATTGAGCAAATCCATTCCACTTGGCTTTTCTTCATAGAGCCATTGGCCTGAATGTGACACAGGCGTCTTCTCAGAACTAAAGATAAAGAAATCATCAAATAATTACTACAGGAGTAACAATAATAGTCTCTTGCAAGCATCCGTCATGCATTATACTGCGATTTTTCAAAGATAATTTTCTAAGCTAGGTGTGGTAGAATACACCTGTAATCCCAGCACTAGGGAGGCTTGAGACAGGAGGATTGCAAATTCAAGGCCAGCCTTAGCAATTTAGCGGGAAAGTTGGTGAAACTGCTTCCAAAATAAAAAATACAATATGGCTGGGGGTCTAGCTCAGAGGTATAATATTAGCCCCTGAGTTCAATTGCCAGTACCTCAGAAATAAGTTTAAAAGTTTCCATTACTAATATCATAAAGACATTATTTAAATATTGTGTGAATTGAGGGAGTACGAATGTAATTTAAAAAAAAGAGACATTTCTACTAAGGGCCAGGCTTTGGGAGGCCTCAGTGCCATCACAGGCCAGCCTTTTCAGTTCTCATATTGCTAAACAAGAGTCATATGGTCAGGCACATTTACACCATTGCTAGGTAAATCACATTCACTTAAGAAATAAGAATGATTCAGAACAGGGCCAGGACACCTTTCCTTCCTCTGCTTAGTTATTTTTGCTTCTTTAAAGTTGTGCTAAAGAGAAGCTACAAGCAGGTTGGAAACAGTACTCACGGTCCCAGGAACGCCTGGGCAGAATGTTTCTCTAAAAGCTTTGTGGGTTCCTTTGTTGTTTTCCTGGCATCCTGACAATAAGCCCAAATGTCTGCCAGCTTCTTCTCAGGATCAAGCACTTCCAGCACCTTTAATAAGAGCTACAAACAGAAAATGGCCTTAGAAAGAAAAATGTGCTGAAGAAGGGCCCCATTCTAAAACAAACAGCCCAGCCAGCCCCGTGCTCTTCCTTCTCAGTCCATCAAGACCACTCAAGAGACTCTGCACCTAGTCCTGTGCCGGTGCAGATCTCCCCCACCACCTGCACAGCAGGTGCACAGGCTTCACACCATAGCAGGGCCATCTCTGCAGGTGGAAGATGCCCCAGGAGCTGCCCCGGCCCTGAGGGCCCCACCGGTTCACATGTCCCTCTAGAATTACTGTGGTTTCTGACTGCCCCGCACCCATTCTGCCTCCCAGGGCAACAACATTTTATGACTTTTCTTGGGAAAATCACTGCTTCCTTCGCCTCAGCCCACTCTTGGTGTGAATTGGCCTCACCTCATCCTTACTCCACAGGCGAGGAAAGCCAATCAGAGCCACAGTGGCTGGCTTAGGGGTAGGCTCATGGCGCAAGCCGGACCCATGAAAACTAGCCCATGAGATTCTGCTGGGATTATATGAAAAGAGGTGTGCTTCTGCTGGGGCTGCTAAGGGTGTGAAATTTAAATCTGAAGCTTTCGGTGGCTGTCTCAGCACCATAAAAAGAGGCCCTGTGTCAAAAAGAAGCCAACACACCTAGTTGGGGGAGGGGGTCAAACAGAGCTACAAGGTCATGGATTCAGAAGCTCCAGGCTGCAGGAGGTAGGGAAGGAAAACTCCACATAGGGAACTTATCATCATGAAAACAGAGGGAAACGAGTAGAGTAGAGGAAAGGGGGGGGGGGGGTTGCCATGCGGAGGGAAAGGGGTGGTGCTAGAGAACGAAATAGACTAAGTTACGTTCTGTGCATATATGAATATGTCTCAATGAATACCATTGTTATGTATAATTATAATGCAACAATTAATTTAAAAAAAGAATTGACCATCCATTCCAGCTGTCCTTTTCATAGACTTCTGTGTCACTGAGAAGTATTTAAAAATATTGAGAGTCTACCATATGCCCTGTATTGGTGGTCCATGGTAGAAAGTCCCTGCCCCCACAGACTTCTTCCAGCAGGGATCCCAGGGGTGAGGAGTGCTATGGGAGGGCTGAGGATGAGGGTGGAGAGGAGGTGCCATTGTATACAAGAAGCAGACTTTAGCAAAGAGCCCAAGGAAGAGGAAGAGGGAGCCAAGCAGCCATCTGGGGACGAGTGTTCCTGGCATAAGAATGGGAACCTGAGCCAGACCTACTTGTAAGCCTCACGGGACGGCCAGGAGGCCAGGATGGCGGAACAGAGTCAGAGCAGAGGCCCAGCAGCTGGAGAGGCATTGAGCCCGGGACACAGGGCTTCTTAGGCAAGGCCTTTGGCGCTACTGACCGAGAAGGGCTCTGAGCACATGAGTGAGGTGATCGCTCACTCTCCTGAACCAGGACCAGGCTGTAGGAGAAGGGGTGGCGGGGCTGGCCTGCTAGTCCCCTCGCTAACCATTCTGCCTTTCCCCTTAAATCCAACAGAACCTGAGTTCTGTTCAAGCCTGCAATGCTCAACCAAGACCCTTAATATCTAGACTCCCTGTGAGGTAGTAGCCCAAGGAATGATGTTTTCCTAAGAGAGCTATCATTTGCCTATTCAAAAGAGTCAGCCAGCATATACCCTTTAACCTTGGTCCCTTCTCCCTTCTTATATGATACAGAGGCTGGATGCCACTTGAGACACAAGGACAAGAGACAAGATTATGGGGGTGACAGTCAGCAGAAGCCTGGGCTGTGCCAGCTGGGTGGATTTTTGTCCCTGACCTTTCATGTTCTGCTGGGTTCGGCCAGCTATTGGGCAGTACTTAAGGACCCTTCCCAACTCCAGGCCAAAGGCATGCAAGTTAAACAGAACAATCCCTCCAGTTTTGCTTCTCCCAAAAGTCACCACACAAAACAGATGGGTGGAACCAGTGGAAAAGCCAGAGCTGTCCCTGGGCAAGCGGACGGCTTTCTGGGAGCCAGGGGCGCAGCTGCGGGTGCTGCTGTTAGAGTTTCCTAGGGGCAGAGGAGGGTAGCCCCTGGAGATCCCTCGCCCTGGGGACATTATTCTCTTCTTATAAACAGGTCCTTTCCTCAAGGAGATGCCATGAGTATCCCAGGAGCATTATCTCCAAGGCCAGGTGAAACGCCTCTTTCATCCCAGGGCAGATCACCTGGGCAGGTAAGGCTTCTTCAAGGTGTGGGTAGAGCGCCAATGGGTGTGGGGCCTCTCGCGCCTGCTTGTTCTCTGAGAACACCTTCCCAGCCTGCTGGGCCTGCCCTGGAAGCCTGGGCAGTAGCTCCTCCTGCCTCTTCTTGCCAGGAGGAGGGGGCACTCTGCGATGAATCCGCGGCAGAGAGGCCTCCCTAGGGTTCTGAGTGATCCGCTCCTCTTGCAGGAAAACCCAGCGCCGGCCATCCAGGACTCTGGGGAAGCTGGGCCCCCTGTGCTCTGTGATGCACGCAGAAGGCAGATTCTCCTTGTACCTAGAAGACAGCATGCCTGGTCATGTGGGCCACAGGACTTCAGTGGGAGAAGGCAGTAAGGAGGCTGCCTCCACTTTAATTAATTAATTAATTTATTTTATTTATTTATTTTTTGTGGTGCTGGGGATTGAACCCAGGGACACTCTATCTCTGAGATACACCCCTAGTCTGATTTTTTATTCTTTTTATTTTGAAACAGGGCCTCACTAAATAGCTGAGGCTGGCCTCAAACTTGGATCTTCCTGTCTCAGCCTCCCAAGTACTGGGGTTATAAGTATGTGGCACCATGCCCGGCTGCCTCTACCTTTTGGGGGAGAGGGGAAGGGAAGAAGAATGCTCAAGGAGAAGCCAGAGTCAATTTAATTCATACTCCAAGTTAATGGTGTAGTATCCTTGGTCTGGGCAGGCTGGCTCCTGCTTTCGTGTGTGTGTGTGTGTGTGTGTGTGTGATCCAGGGAACTGAACTCAGGGGTGTTCTACCTCTGTGCCTCCAGCCCTATTTTCTTTTATTTTTTTTGAAACAGGATCTCACTAAGCTAAGGGCCTTTTGAAGTTAGTGAGGCTGGTCTCAAACCTAAAATCTGCCTATCTCAGCCTCCCAAGTAAGTACTGGAATTACAGGGCATGCTCCCCTTACAGTATATATATATATATATATATATATATATATATATATATATATATATATATATATATATATATTTAGTCTCATTATGCTACCCAGAGGCTGGTCTCAAACTAACAGACTCAAGCGATCCTCTCACCTCAGCTTCCCCAGCAGCTGGGACAGCAAGTGTGCATCACCATGCCGGGCTCTCCTTAGCCTATGTTGTCCCCGCACTCCATTCTCATTGCCCTCCCATGCACAGGCAAAACCACTCTCATGAGTTTGAAATGCATTTCTTGTTTACACACATTCTTGAAATGTCTGAATTATCCTTTTATGTGCCTATAATCTTATTTTACACAAAGATAGATACTTTTCTGCTTCTTTTTGTTTTGTTCTATTTTTTTTTTTCTTTTGTGATGCTGAGAATTGAACCCAAGGAAATTCTACGTCTGAGTTACACCTTCAAATCTCTTTAGAAAGAGAGTCTTGCTAAGTTGCTGAAAGCCTTACTAAATTGTTGAGACTAGCTTTGAATCCACTACCCTCCCATCTTATTCTCTTTGTGAAGGACACCAAAATTCCTTCCCTTTCAGGGACCCACAACAACAGAACCCACCAACTCAGAGTTGCAGAGAATGCTGGAAGAAAAATTTAGAAGTTTAATAGTAGAAATGATACAGGATTTCAGAAAAGTGCTCAGAGAGAGCCTGAAAAAAAAATATCAAATCAACAAAGAATCTGATACCCTGAACAAGAATCAAAAAGAAACTCTGAAGGAAATAAAGGATGTAATAAATGAAATTAAAACATCAATATAAACCATCAATGGTTGACTAGACCATATGAAAAATAGAATCTCACTCTTGGAAGATGTCAACTCCAAAACTTAATGCATAGTATATAATTTTAAAAATGAATTCAATAGCATGAGCTGGACATCCAAGAGTTGTGGCATAACTTTGTTTTTTGTTTTTTGGTTGTTGTTTTTTTAGTACTGGGGATGGAACCCAGGGGTATTGTGCCTCTGAGCTACACCCCCAGCCCTATTTTTTTATTATTTATTTTGAAACAGGGTCTCTCTGAGTTGTGAAGGGCCTAAGTAGCTGAGGCCGTCCGCAAATCACAATCCTCCAGTTTCAGCCTCCCAAATTCTGGGATTACAAGCGTGCGCCACCACACACAGCTGTGAGAGAACTTTAAAAGAGCAAACCTGCTTAGTATGGTGGTGCATGCTTATAACCTCAGTACTTGGGAGGCTGAGGCAGGAGGATCATAGGTTCATAGCCACTCTCAGCAACTTAGTGAGGCTGTCCACAACTTAGTGAGACCTTGTTTCAAAATAAGAGAGTAAAATAGGGCCATGAATGTAACTCAGAAGTAGAATGCCCCTGAGTTCCATCCCTAGTGACTCAAAAAGAAAAAAAGAGCAAACCTAAGAATAATAGGAATAGAAAAGGGTGTAGAAGCTGAAATCAAAGGAATAAAAAATATTTTCAGAGAAATAACGTCAGCGAATTTCCCAAACATAGAAAGTGAGGTCAAAACATATAGATCCCCAAAACATATAGATCCCCATTAGACAAGATCAGAGTAAAAGTTCTCCACACCACATAATAATCAAGTTGACTAACATAGAGGTCAAGGAGAAAATCTTAAATGCAATAAGAGTAAAAGACTGAGTGGCTTTCAGAGAAAAAAAACAATAAGAATCACTCCGTATTCCTCCAGCCAAGTCATAAAAACCAGGAGGGCCTAGAACGACAGATTCCATACTCTGAAAGAAAACAACTTCCAGCTAAGATTACTCTACCCAGCAAAGATATCTATCATATCTGACAGGGGGAAAAAAATTTCCATGACAACCAGGAGCTGAAAGAATGCATGTCTTCCAAACCAGCACTGGAGAAAATACTCAAAGAAATAAATTACAAAAAATAAAAATAAAAAACAAATGCCAAAATCAGAAAAAGGATGATTTCCATCGAGTGATCAACTAAGAAAAGTAGAATAAACACTATCTCAAACAGAAGTTACAACTCAAGCGTAACTTCTTTTTAAGAGTTAAAATCATCTCTCAAGCTGGGCATGGTGGTGCACGCTTGTAATCCCCACACTTGGGAGGCAGAGACAGGAGGATCGCGCAGGTTCGAAGCCAGCTGTGCTGGTGTAAGAGACCCTGTTTCCAAATAAAAATATAAAAATAGGTCTGGGAGTGTAGCCTGGAGGTAAAAGGGCTTCCAGGAACCCCAGTACCACCAAAAAAAAAAAAAATCATCTCTCAATAATCACACTGAATATCAATATCCTCAGCTTCCAAATCAAAAGACATAAGGTGGAAATGGAATAAAAATCATTATCTATATGTCACCTGTAAGAATACGCACCTTACAGGTAAAAAAGAGTCACAAACTAAAGGTGAAGGGCTAGAGCAAGATAATCCATGCTAATTGAACTAAAAAACAAGCAAGGGTAGCAACTCTAAAATCAGAAAAAATAAATTTCAAGCCTAAACTTATCAGAAAAGACAAAGCAGGCCATTCTTTACTGGAAAGAGAAACGATCTGACAAGAGAATATAATGATAGAGAACATTTATGCCCCAAACATAGGTACAAACACTTTAAAAAATCAACTCTTTGGGACATTAAGTCTCATATAGATCCCAATACAATGATATTGGAAGACTTCAACACTCCTCTCACACTACTAGACCAATCTTATTGACAAAAGATTGGTAAAGATGCCTCAGATCTAAGGAACACCATAAACCAAATGGGCCAACTAGATACATACAGAATATTTCATCAAACTATAGCTGAATATCCCTCCTTTTCAGTTGTTCATGGAACCTTCTTCAAAATAGACTATAACCATGGCCACAAAGTGAGCACTAGCAAATTAAAAAAAATGTGACATAACCTCCTTCATCTTTTCAGACCATAATAAAACAAGACAGCCAGGCATGGTGGCGCATGCTTATAATCCCAGCATCAGGAGGCTGTGACCAGAGGATCGCAGTTTGCAGACAGCCTCAGCTACTTAGTAAGGCTCTCTGCAACTCAATGAAACCCTGTTTCAAAATAAAGAATAAAGGGCCGGGCGTGGTGGCGCACGCTTGTAATCCCCACGCTTGGGAGGCGGAGACAGGAGGATCACACAGGTTCGAAGCCAGCCGCATGCGCTGGTTTAAGAGACCCTGTTTCCAAATAAAAAAGTATAAAAATAGGTCTGGGAGTGTAGCCCAGAGGTAGAAGAGTTTCCAGGAACCCCAGTACTGTCGGGGCCCACTCGGCAGGACCGAGGTGGCACCCAGGCTTGTTGCCAGCATGGACTCAAGATGGCGCCTGGGCTTGCAGCCAAGTCACGAGGCTCACGAGGCTGGCGGTGCCCTGAGCCTGCGCAGTGAGCCCTATCAGGCGCCTTACGGATGATTAGTGACGCAGCGCCTCGTGCTACCACCTGCCCGCCCAGGAGAAGGTTAAAAAGCGCGCATGCCCTAGCGGGCGAAGCGAAGAGGGTTGGTGGACAGGAAGAGCAGTTTCTTGGCGGACTGCTCTGGGCTCCGAGCTGGGACGGACATGTTCACAAAGCCACCACTGTGACCGGTGTGTGCTGCAGCAGAGACGTAGAGTGCCACGGAGGAGGGTTGGTGGAGTGATGAGGGAGGAGATAGAAGACTGATGTTGTTTTTACCTGAGAGGGCGTTGAGAGAGCTAAGAGGGTTGGTGGAGTGATGGGGGAGAAGATGGAGAAGATCTACGGGAACTGTATAAGAACCTGGGGTAATAAAACTGCTTGAGGAAGATCGTGTAAGAGTCGTCACTGCGCACGACACAGTACCACCAAAACAAAAAGAAAGAAAGAAAGAGAGGAAGAAAGAAAGAATTAAAAAATAGGGCAGAGAGTATAGCTCAGAAGTTGAATGCCCCTGGGTTCCATCCCCAGACTTGCAAAAAAAAAAAAAAAAAGACCTAGAGAAACTTCATAAATACATTAAGACTAAACACCACATTTTACTGAGTGAAGAATGGATCATAGGAGAAAAAGGGGAAAAATAAACTCTTAGAAACAAATGAAAAATAGAGACACAACATATCAAAATCTGGGAGACACTTTGAAGGTAGCATTAAGAGAAAAATTTATAGCACCAAGTGCTCACATAAGAACAGACAATCACCAAATAAATACCCTAATGTTGCATCTCAGATTCCTTAAAAAGCAGGAACAGTATAACCCCAAAGCCAGTAGAAGACAGAAAATCATTAAAATCAGAGCAGAAATCAATGAAGTAGAGAACAATAACAACAAAAATACAACACATCAACAAAAACAAAAGCTGGTTTCTCAAAAAAATAAACAGACAGATAAACCATTAGCCCTTCAAACCAAAAGAAAGAATGAATCAACTCAAAATACTAAAACAAGATATAAAAAAGTAATATTTCCACAGACAGTGCAAAATTCCAGAGAATTATTAGAAACTACTTTGACAAAATATATAGCAATAAAATGAAAATCTAGAAGAAACTGACAAATTTCTAGACAGATAGAACCTTCCTAAATTGGATAAAGACAATATAGAAAGTTTAAGCCAACCAGTAGCAATCAAAGAGATTGAAGCAGCAATAAAATAGCCTACCATCAAAGAAAAGCCCAGGTCCAGTTGGTTTCCCAGCTGAATTCCATAAAACCTTTATAGAAGTTCTAATCCCCAAACTTCTTAATCTATTCCATGAAATAGAAAGAGATGGGACTCGCCTAAATACATTCTATGAATCCAACATCACATTAATACCAAAACTGAATAAAGACAGCTCAAAAAAACTGCAGACCAATAATGTTGATGAACTGAGACACAAAACTTCTAAACAAAACACTAGCAATGTGCGTTCGAAACCAAATCAAGAAAATTACACACCACGACCAAATCAGGTTCATCCCAGTGATGCGAGACTGGTCCAGCATATGAAAAACAATCCATGTAATTTACCACATAAACAGAACTGAGGATAAAAATCACATGATCATTTCAATAGACACCGAAAAGCATTCAACAAAATCCAATACCCATTCATGCTAAAAACATTGCAGAGAATCAGGACAGAAGAAATATACTTCAAAATTATAAAGGTAATACAATAGGCCCACAACCAGCATCATTTTGAGTGGGAGAAAACCACAAGAGTTCCCTTTAAAATAAAGAACAATACAAGGATGTCCTCTATCGCCATTCCTTTTCAAAATAGTACTCGAGACTCTGGCAAGAGCAATAAAGCAAGAGAAGAAAATTAAAAAAGTACAAATAGGGGAAAAAGGAACCGAAACTATCTCTATTTGCAGATTATATGATACTATACTTAGAAGACCCAATAAATTCAACAAAAAACCTTTTAGAACTGACCAACAAATTCAATAGTGTCTGAATACAAAATCAATTCTAAAAAATCAGCTTTTCTATATACCAACCATAAATCCACTGAAAAAGAAATCCAAGAAACATTTCCACTCACAATATACCCCCCAAACAATAAAATACTTAGGAATAAATCTAACAAAGGAGGTGAACGACCTCTATAAGGAAAATTATAGAACACTGAAAAAAAATTGAAGAAGATCTTAGAAGATGGAAGGACTTCCCATGCTCTTAGATAGGCAGAATAAATATCAAATTGTCCATTCTTTTAAAAATGACCTATAAATTCAATGCAATATCCATTAAAATACCAAGGTCATTCTTCACAGATATAGAAAAATGAGTCCTTAAATTAATTCAGAATAACAAAAAACCAGAATAGCTAAAATAGTTCTCAGGAATAAGAACCATGCAGAAAGCACCACAATATCTGACTTCAAACTATAGTACAGAGCCATAGTAATAAAAACAGCATGGTACTGGCACAAAAGCAGACACATAGATCAGTGGAGCAGAATAGAAGACTCAGAAGCAAATCCACACATTTATAACCAGTTGATTTTTGATAAAGGGGCCAAAAACATACTGTGGAAACAAGATAGCCTCTTCAACAAATGGTACTGCCAAAACTGGCTGTCCATATGCAGAAAAATGGAAATAAACAGAAAGGAGATTAGGGGTAGGGAACAGGACAGGAACTGGGGGAGGGCTGAGTGAATACTGTGCACATGTGTGCCTCTATTACCCTGAACTTCAACAAGAAATGTTATTACAATGCACTAATAAAAGGGGGGGCTGGGGATGTAGCCAAGTGGTAGAGTACATTTGGATTTAATCCCCTAATGTTCTCTTTTAAAAATATTTTTATTTAAATCAAAACACAAAGAAGTTAGAAGCTCACCCACCAGGCCCCACATGCAGTGAGTATTTAGGTAACAAAGATGAGATGGAAGAGACAGATGAACACATAAGAAAAAACAAACAAACAAACAAAAGCAGCTCCTGAACAACCTGATCCAGCCAGCCAGTGCCAGCACCTGCCCTGGAACCTGAGCACTGATTGTCTTAACCACCCGCCCCGCCAGGGCCTTAGACCATTCTGGAGCGCTGGTGCCTTTCCCTGAAGCCTCTTCTGCCTTCAGGCCCCTTGCATCTATAATGGCTCCTTACACCAAATCTAATCCTTTCTGAAACTACAGCCACAAACCATTTTTAAGTGATTTTAGCCTGCTTCCTATATTTTCTAGAAACTTATTTCTCGTGTGTATATTAAGGGTTTAGGCCAGCTCTCCTGTGAGAATCTAGACGAAAGGACACAAAAAGTTGCTCTCTGCCTTTACTAAAGGCATGACAAGCAGTCCAAACCCCACAGAACGATAGGACTGGAAGAAACCCTGCACGCAGTGTAGTCTGCCTTCCTCACTTGCAATGAGAAAACTGAGTTCTGAGAGCCAAGGAGTCCCAAGTGAGGGCATTCTTCTATCCCAGATTGCCTCTCAGAGCTAAAAAGCTCACCTCTCTGCATTTTGTTAATTCCACAGATAATCTTGCTTGACCCATAAAACTGAAAATATTTTTTCCAGGTATTTACTATTTTCACAGACACTACAATATAACAAATGAATAGTTCCTTCTTTAAGAACTACAAAAAATACTGCACATTTATTCTAAAGAAATGAAAACTTTGTGTGTGTGGTACTCAGGACTGAACCCAGGGCCTCACATATGCTAGGCACTGAGTTAATCCCCAGCTCTAATGAAAATTTATGTTGTTACAAAAACATGGACACAAATGTTCAGAGAAGTTTTATAAGTAATAGTCAAAAACTGGAAACAAGCTGAATATCTTCATTAGGTGAATAGAAAACAAATTCTAGTGTATCCATGCCACAGAACATTACCCAGCAACAAAAAGTTGAAGCTGGGCATCATTGCAAATGCCTGCAATCCCGGTACTTCGGAGACTGAGACAGGAGGACCAAAGGTTCAAGGCCAATGTAGTAACATTTAATGAGTCTTTATTTTAAAAATAAAAAGAGCTGAGGGTGCAGCTCAAAAGTAGAACACCCCACATAAAATCCCCAGTGCCACACACACACTCAAAACAATTGATAAACACAACTTGAATGGATCTTAAGAACTTTATGATGAATAAAAAAGAGACAGTATCCAAAGTTTATATGCTATTTTATTCTATTCAGCTAACATTCTTTAAAGAACAGACTTAAAAAAACAGAGCAGGTTTGTTATTGGCCAGGATGGAGGAGGGGAAGGATGGCAGAGGAGGGGTAGCGCAAAGTGCTTCCTACGCGGCTGTGAATGTCTTGCATCCTGAACTATACAGAACGGTGTGTGTACACCTGGGAATGCAAGTCAAGAGCTGATGAAATCCAGAGGTCTGTCGTCTAATAACTACGTTGTGCCATTGTCAATTTCCCGGTTTAGTAATGGACTGTTGTTATGTAAGATGGTACCATTTAAAGCAGCTGGGGGGGGGGGGTGCATGGGACCTCAAGATTATTTGCACCTTCTTGTGAGTCTACAGTTATTTCAAAACAAAGGAGGGGGGCAAAGATCCACAAGGAATTCATATTGCTGTCGTGTATGTAGTGCGTCCCCTGTGCCCGCGACTGGCTGTCATGCTACCTCGGCTAATCCTCACAGCAGTCCTATAAAGCCGATGAGTGAGCCCAGAAGGAGCAACCAAGTTGCTGAAGGTCCCCAGGCAAGCAAGAAGAGACCTGGGCTTCAGCTCAAGCCCTTCGGATTCTCCAGGATTCAGCAGAGGAAAAAGGCTAGTTGTTCCTGCGGGGAGGGACTCACCCTCCTCCGCCAGGGCCTGGGTTTAGTCTGGCGCCACCAGCTGGGTGGCCAAGGCTCCAGCTGCACAGAAGCCTTGCAGATACCTAAACTAGATACAAGGATTCCGGCGGCCTGGAGCAACTGTGGAACCGCGGGCCACCCCAGGAAGGGTGGGCTGCAGGCAGGAGAGCTGGGGGCCTATCTGGAGCGGCCTCCGAGGCTGACTCTGCCGGCCGTGAATCTGCAAGCCCTGGGGAGGCGAGGATAAGGCAGGGAGCGTGCTCGCGAGCATCCAGCGCTGGTTTACTTGACCATAAAGTAAGTGCAGGTGCAGGGAGGGGAGAAGGGACACTGCGGACGAGGAGCAGGCGGGTCGCGAGGCCCAGCCCCCCCCCCCCGCCACCCCGGGCCAGCTCAGCCGGGGGGCCCCAGTGTCCGGGCTCCCCGCGCCGCTCACCCGCGCCTGCAGTTCCCACGTTCGGGTCCCGGGGACGGCGTCCAGGGCCGCACCTGCCGCCTGCGCTCCACCATGGTGCCCCGCCTGGGTGCTGTGTACCCGCCGGCCTCTCCAGTCGCTAGGAGACGCCGGCCGGCCGTGAGCCTGCCCGCCGTGCACCCCCGCTGCCCACCCGGCTGGGCTGCCTGCTCCTCCCCCCCGGGGCGTGGACCCCACGAGGACCGCAGCCCCGGCTCAGCCAAGCTTTCATCTGCTGAAAACGTGCTCTGAAAGTTGCCATCAGCTGGACAAGGCCTTTCTTTTTCGTCACCATTTTAAGGAAAAATAGTTTACTGGAAGAAAGCAAGTGAGCAAGCAGGGGGAGGAAAATATTTCTAGCACAAAACATTTCCCTAAGCCGGGCGTGGTGGCGCACACTTGTAATCCCCGCGCTTGGGAGGCTGAGACAGAAGGATCGCACAGGTTCGAAGTCAGCCTCAGCTACTTAGTGAGGCTCTCAGCAACTTAGTGAGACCCTGTTTCCAAATAAAATATAAAATACGTCTGGGAGTATAGCCCCGAGGTAGAAAAGCCCCTGGGTTCCACCCTCAGTACCACAAAAAGAAAAAAAGAAAGAAAAAAGAAAACGCCTTGGGATTCTCTTTGTGTCGCTGCCTCAGTAAATCCAGGGGTGCGAACTTGTATCTAGTCTCCAGCTGATTTTCCCAGTCTCTTTCAGCTCTCCCGCTATTTAATTCTTTTGCCTCCATCCACTCCCAGCAACGCTGTGACCATCCGGCAGGCAGCACACGGATCGCCTGCTGGATTGCAGCAGGAAGAGGTTTAGTTTGGCGAAATTCCTCATCCCCCTTCTGCTTTTGATGTCAATGTCAGCGTTGTTTCCGGAGGAAATACCAGGAAACCCTTCTCCTGAGCCCGAGTCATTGCAGCAGTGACCCTGTGTTTGTTATGGTGGGGTAACTGTAGTTAGAATCTTCTCATCTTCAGATTTATGGGAGTAAGTCCACTTCGCCTTTGGGGACCTATTAAACAATACCGAGGGTCCCCGGGCCGGAGCTGTGGCGCTCAGCTGCCTTTGCAGCGTGGCGGAGAGCCCTGGAGGCCGCCGGCCGCACCTTGGATCTATCCTTTAATAAATGCCCTTTAATAATCCTGGGCATTGTTACTTCAACTTCTTCCTAAACTTCATCAGTTACCTAGTCTGGAAACGGGGAGAATGATAATACCTACATATTGGGTTTGGGGAGGATTCAAGGAGATATAAATGTGCAAAACTTAATGCTGCACTGGCAACTAAGAATTCCTCAAGAACTACTGGAGAGCCTTAGAGTATCCTAGCTGTGAAATGGGAGTCCTGTCAATTTCTCAGAGTTGTTACGAGAATCAGGGAAGAAAGCCACATAGGTCATAGTTGTAAGCAACCCTTTTCATCGCTTTTGTTATTTTTGATATTAGGCTGATAACCAATTCAAGTTTTTATTACCTTGAGGAGGTAGGATTTCTATAAAAGACTGAGGGTAGCGGTTATTCACGTCTAGCCTTCTCCTAGTGCTCTGCCTGGCACACAGTAGGTATTCATTTTAAAAATATCAACATGTCATACATCATGGTAAGCACTGGCGATGCAATGGAGAATAAAACTTGATCCTTGTAGTCTTAGTATTTGGTCCTTTTCATCTTAGTAGTTTGTGATGTTATGAAATCACCTGTTCTCATGACTTCTGCATACTCCCAAGTTGATACACGCTCTGTATAGTAATTTTGACCTCATATCAGGTGGGAGACAATTAACACTTTTTGTTTCTTTCTTTTAAAATGAGTCCTTTTAACTTAATCTCTCTCTCTCTCTCTCTCTCTACACACACACACACACACACACACACACACACACACACACTATTTGTATAAAACATTTGAGCACCCTTCGATTTTGGTATTCTGAAGGGGTGTTTTCAGGAACTAACCCCCATGAAAACCAAGGGATGTTTATACGTATAATAGTGTTTTCAAATACTATTACTACATATTTTGTACTTGAAGACTAATTGCTACCTCTGAGCATTTTACTATATATACTCAGCAATACTTAGTTCATAGTGCTTTCCGGGGGGGGGGGCATTGAATAACAAAGACATTGGAACTTGGGTAGGGGCATGTACATATATGTTTACAGAAGTTTTTTTTTTTTTTACCCCAATATGATGTGTGAATATAATGCACCAATAAAAAATTTAAAAAAGAAAAAAAATCAGAACTTTACGGTGAGAAATTAGAAAGCAGTCCTGGACTGGAAGCAAAGCACTGAGGGAGCCTGCTAGGACCATGGGCATGTTCTATTCCTTGATCTGGATGGGAATACATGGGCATAGGTATGGAGAAATTCAATGAGCTGTACGCTCTGGTTTGTGTATTTTACTGTGTATGTTATATAGTAATAGAAAGCTCATATATGTGATATATTCCAAACACCCAGAGAGAACGCCCATGGAGATGACAGGGTAGAAATGGAGACTGGATAAAAAGAAATGAATGGATACATGAAGGTGCAAGAGAGGGCCTTGCGCACTCACCTGCTGGTGCAGGGCCATGGATTAAAGAACAAGATAACCAATGCTCTATACCTGAAGCTAAAAAGGCGGTTGTCAGAAAAGCAGCTATCAGGTGACAGAGGAGGTGGTGAGGGACACACAGCAATTGTAATATATAATGCGCTTATAAGTACACCTCTAGCTCCCTGGTATACATACTTTACCACAATAAAAACACTGGAAGGAAGTCATAGGTTTAAAAAATGCTATGTCTTTGTACATAACATAGGTAAGCACCCTCCTTTTCTCCTTCCCATTATATCTGCCCTAGTCTTCCTCGGGCATCTGGGCCCAAACGCATGCAACGGATCCACCAACTCGTCCCTTTTTATCTGCTCCTTGTTGGCCCCGTGATTGCCTTTACTTGCCTAATTCTTGGTGGTCACTAGGAACCCTGCCTTCTATGGGGGCTTTACTGAACATAAGAATGGGATGAAAGCAGGTGTGGTGGTACACGCCTGTAATCCCAGTATTTGGGAGGCTGAGACAGGAGGATCACAGGTTTGCAGCCAGCCTCAGAAGCAGCAAGGCCCTCTGAAACTTAGTGAGACCCTGCTTCAAGATAAAATAGGGTTGAGGGTATAGATCAGAAATAAAATTCCTCTGAGTTCAATCCCCAGTGTCATACACAAAAAAGAATAGAAACAGGAAGGAAGGAAGGAGAAAAAGGAGGAAGAGGAGGAGGAGAGAATTAAAGAAAGGAAGGAGGAAGGAAAAGAAGAAAAGAAGAGTAGGATGAGGAGGTAAATTCCCCGGGGCCCTGGAAGGACCCCTTAGCCCCCCCCCACCCCCAGGGCAGCTGTCCATCCATCTTAGACCATTCACACTCCTATTTACAGAATGAAAGAAGCATCCTCCCAGAGCTGGACTAGAATTTAACAGTAATTCAGAACGTAAGGGGAAAATTCTGTCCCTATTTCTTGAACACTGAAGCAGTCTTAGAAACAACTCAACCCAAGGTCACCTGGAAACATTCAGCTTGACCCGGGTCAGTGTTGACACAGGAGAATGTTTTTTTGGCAAGCAAAGACCTAATAATTCTGTATCCTTTCTTAAAGCTTCCCATGGCTCCCCATTAGATGCAGAATAAATGCAGAGTCTTCAGGTTATCCATTTTCCATTACTATAACAAAATGCCTGAGGCTAGGTATTTTATAAATAAAAGAAGTTTCTTTAGTTCTCAGCTTTGAAGGCTAAAAGCCCAAGATCAAGTATCCCATCAATTTGGTGGCTGGTGAGGACCTAATGGCAAGAGTCCCTATAAGACAGGGAGATCACATCTAGAGACAGGAAGCCAGAGGGCAATGTGGGGTCATTGCAAACCTCTTGAGAGAATTGCCAGGGTTCTATGAGACTGAATCAAGTCCTTCTGAGTGCAGTGCCCTCCATGACCTAACTGCTTCCCACTAAGCCATACTTTTTTTTTTTTTTGGTAGGTATTTGGGGTTGAACCCAGGAACATTCCACCACTGAGCAATACCCCCAGCCCATTTTATTTTGTAGTACAAAGCAGGGTCTCCCTAAGTTAGTTAGAGTCTTGCTAAGTTGCTGAGGCTGGCCTCAAACCTGTGATCCTCTTATCTCAGCCTACCAAGTACTGGAATTATGGGTGTGCACCACCACACACGGCTTAGGCCCCACCTTTGAAAGGTTTCACCACCTATCAACATCACCACACTCAAGATCAACTTTCTGACACATGAGCCCCTGGGAGACACACTGAAGTCATATCCAAACCACAGCCGATGGCTGTTCCAAGCCTATCTACCCTTATTTCCCACCCTTTCTCCTAAATGTATTGCTCTACTTTCTGTTCCTACCTTTTATATATTTTCCTTAATGTTGTTGTCTAAAAATCTCTTAGTAGTAAGTACTACTATGAAATTTTAACTCTAATCTCACATCTTCCCAAAGCTATTCCTAAATACTCCCAATTAAAAGGAATCTTTTCAGCCAGGCATGGTGGCACACACTTGTAATCCTAGCATTCAGGAGGCTGAGCCCAGAGGAACATGGTTCACAGACAGCTTCAGTTACTTAGTGGGTCCCTCTGCAACTTAGTGAGGCCCTGTTTCAAAATAAAGAATAAAAAATAGGGCTGGGGGTATAGCTCAGAGGTCCAATGCTCCTGGGTTCCATCCCCAGAACCACACACACAAACAAGAAAGGAATCTTTTCTTTCCCACCCCTTGCCTCTAATAAAGCTCTTTTCAGTACCAAAAAGAAGGCACAAAAGGACTATTTAATGTCTTCTATTAAATATCAATCATTTAGTGGTTTTAGTCAACGTTATAGATACCTCTTTGATAATTATCCTATTCCTTCCCTGTTGGGTAGCTATTACTCATTTCAAAAGAATGGCTATACTCAGCTCTAGTGATCAACTCTAGTTAGTAGAAATCAACCAAGGACTGGCTTAGAATGACCATGGCCCAAGACAATCAGCATTTCTTAGATATTTCCAGTTTAAACTGGCCCAGGGTTCAGTGCAAGTGACTCAGATTAGAACCCAATGGTTGGGAAAAGATAAGACCTTTCTCATTCTATTCATGACATTTGTCTTTTTTTTTTTTTTTTTTTTTTTTTTTTTTGACGGTATTGGAGATGGAACCCAGGGGCATTCTACCAATTTTTTATTCTTTATTTTGATACAAGGTCTCACGAAATTGCAAGGGTCCTCACTAAGTAGCTGAGGCTGTTGGGCAAACTGTGATCCTCCTGTCTCAGCCTCCCAAATTCTGGTATTACAAGCATACGCCACCATGCCTGGCTGACACTTGTCATTTTAATTTATAATTAAAATGTTTTTTATTCAAAATATTTGAGGTGTCTGCCTCTACCATTGAATTTGAGCCATGGGGAGGCAAGAAATGGGTTACCACTCTCTACCATGATGTCTTACTCTGTTTGGATTACTAGAAAAACTATTATGAACTGGATAGCTTATAAACAACAGAGAATTTTAACTATGCTGGAATCTGGGAAGTCTAAGATCAAGGTAATTTTTTTTAATTGGTGCACTGCATTCATACATCATAATGGGATAAAAAACTTGTGTAGACATACGTGCACACATCACCCAGTTAGCCCCTACCCCACACCATTCCCTTCCCATCCCTCCTCAAGGTAAATTTAGTGTATGGAAAATGGAAAATGCGCGTTTTCTGGCTGATAACTGGTTTCTTTTTTTTTTTTTTTTTTTTTTTTTTTGGTGGTACTGAGGTTCCTGGAAACCCTTCTACCTCCGGGCTATATCCCCAGACCTATTTTTATATTTTTATTTGGAAACAGGGTCTCTTAAGGCAGTGCGGCTGGCTTCGAACCTGCATGATCCTCTTGTCTCCGCCTTTCAAGCATGGGGATTACAAGCGTGCGCCACCACGCCCGGCCAACTGGTGCCTTCTTGTTGTGGAAAAGCTGAGAGGTTTTACTTTTTACTTAGGCCTTTCTCCCCTACACACACGTGTGTGTGTGTGTGTGTGTGCATATGTGTGTGAGAGAGAAAGCTCGCATGCGTACACGCACATGCACATGCATGTATATGTTACTAGAATTGAACCCAGGGGCACTCTATCACTGATATACACTCCCAGTCCTTTATTTTTTTTATTTTGAAACAGTCTTACTAAGTTACTATGGGCTGGCCTCCAACCTGTGATCCTCCTGTCTCAGCCTCCCAGATCGTGGAATTAAAGGTGTGTGCCACTGCATCCGGCCACTTAGACTTCTTTTAGAAGGATGCCAATCCCATTTATGTGCACCCCACTTTCGTGAGTGCCATGGTTTGAGTCTACCCTCCAGAAGTTCACATGCTGGACACTGAAGTCCTAGTGGGAGGTGCTGGGTCCTAGGGACGGATCCTTCATGAATGGATTCATGCCTTTCTCACAGGAACTGCCTCGCTATCAAGAGAGTTCATCCTCCCTTTGTCTTTCCCTAAACTTCTGCCTCTCCCTCAGGTTCTCCACCATGAGTTGAAGCAGCGTGTGGCCCTCACCAGATGCAGCCGCCTGCTCTTGGACTTGCCTCTAGCATCATGAGTCAAAATAAACTTCTATTCTTTATAAGGCACCCAGTCTCCTGTGTTCAGCTACAGCAACAGAAAATGCACTAAAACAATGGCAAGTATCTTGCAAAGCCCCCACCTCCTATATCATCAAGTTGGGGCTAGGATTTCAACATATAAATTTGGGGGACACATTCAGACCACAGCATATGGTAACTTGCAAGGAACTTCTGAGGACTTGGGGGACACACAGCAAACTCCTCCATGAGTCTAAACATCAGGTCTTGTCCTTAGAATAATTGGACTCTGCCGGGCGTGGTGGCGCACGCTTGTAATCCCCGTGCTTGGGAGGCAGAGACAGGAGGATCGCGCAGGTTCGAAGCCAGCCACACACGCTGGCATAGGAGACCTTGTTTCCAAATAAAAATGTAAAAATAGGTCTGGGAGTGTAGCCCGGAGGTAGAAGGGCTTCCAGGAACCCCAGTAACACACACAAAATAAAAAAGAAGAAGAATTGGACTCTCTACCTTTGGTGATAATGACAATATTGGAGCAGGACTGGGACAGACAGACATCTAAAGGACTAACACTAGCCCTAAGCCCTACTTACCTTCCCTGTTCTTCACATCATCTCAAGCCAATTTTCACCTAAATGTGGGCTCAATCTCAATTAGCCGCTGCCATTTCTAACCGATTCTTTTCACACATCACCTGTGGCCATCACATGATGTGAAATAGAATATGAAAAAGTACTAGGCTTAGCCAGGTGTGGTGGCACGCACTTGTAATCCCTGCGCTTGGGAGGAAGAGACAGAGGATCGCGCAGGTTCAAAGCCAGGCTTGCTGGCTTAAGAGACTCTGTTTCCAAATAAAAATATAAAATAGGTCTGGGAGTGTAGCCCAGAGGTAGAAGGGTTCCATCCCCAGTACACCCCCCCTAAAAAAAAAAGTACTAGACTTAGTCAAAGTCAAAAAAGATATCTCAGTTACTACAAAAATGGGGGAAACTCGATAATTATGCTGATCCTGGCGTGAATCACTTGATGTCTGTTTATTTTCATTACGATCTCTCACAATTCTTGTAATAATCATAAAGTGACTTAAACCTGAAGAGCTGGCCTGACAGGTTCCAGTTGTTTGGAGACAACTAATTAAAATAGCTTTGAATCTCTCCAAGCCACCTCTGCTATGTGCAAAATTCAAACTAATGGTTCCTGTGTTTTAGGGTGTCCAAGCTCATGAAAATAGTGGTAAGAGCAATGTCGGCCTGGGCTTGAATTCTGGCCGTGTGATCTGCCAGCTGTACAACCTTCAGAAGGTTGTCTAACCACTCTGTGTGCTCATCCACAAAAATGAGGATAATAATATCACTTTCTTCATTGGATTTTGTGAGGATTAAAGTGTTTATCACAGGTAAAGTGCTTAGAACAGTGCTAGTATGCAGTTCAGTTCCTGGGAATGACCCAGGCTATCTTACAGAAGATTTTTGACGTGGGATCTTCAACTAGAACTCTTCAATGAATTTCAGTGATGTGTCAGTCTGGAAATTCCCAGGCCAGCTTTGTAAGCAGCAGGACATGGTAATGAGGTGATAAAAATGAAACTATCTTCTTTTCCATTAGTGGGTCAATCTCTCTTGAGCCTATAGGGAAATGTATTCTTTCTCCTCTGAAGATTCAATCATTTTAATCTATAAAATAAATTGACAATAGACAGAGGACAGGAAAAAGAGCATACAAAATTATTATGTGCCTAAGGCATGGGAGTATTAGACTCAAAAAAGTTGACCCATATATGGAGTTTAAAAGGATTAGGGCTTGGGCTTCTGGGCAGAAGGGGGCGACAGGCTACGCCGTCTGGGGAGTGTGTGCACAATGGGCAAGGTCATCTTGCAATGTAGGTGACATGTCCGAGGTAATAGCCACCTGTGGTCAGCTCTGGGCTGGGTGTTGAACCTTCAGACTCTTCTATCTATGGAAAGATCCCTTCTAGGTAGAAAGAGGACTGTCAGATAAAAAAAAAAAAAAAAATGCCTGTCTGTGTTCACGATTTACTAATGCACACAGGTGTGGATTTATTTTTACAGCTTTTCAGAGCCACTCCTATGTCTACAGAAGTTAGCAGTTCCTTTGAACAACCAACTCAAAATATGCCAAAGGAATATATTTGTGGTCGGGAATTCTATTCTCCCACAAGCCTTTAACAGGGCTTCCATATCAGTATCTGTATCAGCCCTCAACAGGGATTCCACATCAGAAGTTACCTGCTTCATGGCTGTGAAAGTTGTCAGAATCAAAATGGAGTCACTTCTGCTGGGCGTGGTGGCTCACGCTTGTAATCCCAGCATTCTGGAGACTGAGACAGGAGGATCACAGTTCACCCATAGCCTCTGTTACTTAATGAGGCCCTTTGCAACTCAGTGAGATACTGTTTCAAAATAAAAATAAAGAATAAAATATCTGGCTGGGGGTATAGCTCAGAGGTAGAATGGCCCTGGGTTCCATCACCAGTAACACACACACACACACACACACACACACACACACACACACAGTCACTTCTGTCAAGCCCTTACAAGAAATAAAATAAAATAAAATATAACAAAACCAAACAGCAATGAAGGAAGGAATCTTGTGCCTGATGACAGTATCACAAAAGATTGCCAAAACCACAACCTTGCACAAAGACCACTGCAATGTTACACAGAAAACACTTGTGCAAAGGACACAGGCCCAACAACCATCTGTTTATTCTTGCACTAATATCACCCTTGTGGTTGATCTTGGTAGCCAAGGATTAGTGTTTCAAAATAATTTATATAAATTCTTATTTTTGCCTTTAGAAGCTTTACCTGGTCTTTACATCCTTGAATATGCACATAGTATATGGCATGGTATTTCCACTGAAATCTTACTTCTGAATAAATTTTTTAATCTTTGGAAAATCTTTTTGTTAGTTAGGTTAACTAGGTATCTCTATGAGATCTCCCTTGTTTTGTTTTGTTGTGATTTGTTTTTAAGAGTAAAAGAGAAGCCAGGCATGGTGGCCCACATTTATAATCTCCATACTTGGGAGGCTAAGATCACAGATTGGAGGCCAGTCTCAGCAACGTAGTGAGACCATTTTTTAAAAGGGGGGGATGGGGTGTGTCTCAGAGGTAGAATGCCCCGGGTTTACTCCCCAGTAACACACATAGACACACACATACACACATACACACACACACACACACACACACACACACACACACACAAGTAAAGGGGGATAATAATCCCTACCTCTGGGGTTATTGTAAAGAAAGGAAAATATGGGGAGTGCATACTGCTGCCCCTGGCCTGGAAGAGGCTTCTCCTCCTAACCTGTCAAGTCCCCAACTTACTATTAAGTCAAAATTATATTTTTAAAAACATTTCCCAGCTGGGCGTGGTGGCGCACGCTTATAATCCCAGCATTTGGG
The DNA here is from genome assembly GCF_963383645.1 of Muscardinus avellanarius. Classification (NCBI taxonomy): domain Eukaryota; kingdom Metazoa; phylum Chordata; class Mammalia; order Rodentia; family Gliridae; genus Muscardinus; species Muscardinus avellanarius. The sequence continues at coordinate 77,295,926 of NC_137791.1, forward strand.
AGGCTGAGACTGGAGGATTGCAGTTCTCGAACAGCCTCAGCTACTTAGTGAGGTCCTCTGCAACTCAGTGAGACCCTGTTTCAAAATAAAGAATTAAAAAGTAGGGCAGGGCTATAGCTCGGAGGTAGAATGCCCCTGGGTTCCATCCCCAGTATTGCAAAAAATATAAAAATAAAATATAAAAAAATTTCCCTAAAATGAAATTTATCTTAATTTAATTTTACTATTTAAATCCAGCACAAGACAATTTTAAAAGAACTAATGGTTCCCAAGATATTGGGGCATTGCTTTAAAACATGCATTCAGATAGAATACCTCAGATAAACTACAGTGGTCCATCATATATAAATAAAAACCACTTACATATAGCTACACATAAAAATTTTAGCTATTATTTAACAGATTGTGTTTGTTTGTTTGTTTGTTTATTGGTACTGGGTATGGAACCCAGGATGATTTTACCACTGAGCTACACCCTCAGACTTTTTCTTTCTCTTTTTCTTTTTCTTTTTCTTTCTTTCTTTCCTTTTTTTGGTGGTACTGGGGTTCCTGGAAACCCTTCTACCTCCGGGCTACACTCCCAGACCTATTTTATTCATTTTATTTGGAAACAGGGTATCTTAAGCCAGCAAGGCTGGCTTCGAAACTGTGCAATCCTCCTATCTCTGCCTCCCAAATGCAGGGATTACAAGCGTGCGCCACCACCTGGCAGACTTTTTCATTTTTAAAATGGGATCTCACCAAGTTGCTGACGGTCTTGCTAACTCTCTCTCTCTCCCTCTCCCTCTCCCTCTCTCCCTCCCTCCCTCCCTCCCTCTCTCTCTCTCCCTCTCTCCCTCTCTCTCTCTCCTCCTTTCTCTTGTGACACTGGGGATTGAATCAGGCATTCTCTACCACAAAGCTATATCCCCACACCTTTTTAATTTATTTTTTCAACTTTGCAACAGGGCCTTGCTGAGCTATCACAGGCTGGCCTGGACCTCACAATCCTCTTGTCTCAGACTCCCTAGTGCTGACATTACAGGCATGTGCCACCATGCCCAGGGAAGTAGTGACTTTTCTCAGACCTGTAGATGCTCTGTGGGTAACTAAGGATAAAGCTGGCTAACTATGCCCTCATTCTGTGTCTGTCTATCTGTCTGTCTCTCTCTCTCTCTCTCTCTTTTTGGTGTTACTGGGGTGGAAACCCAGAGGGTTTCTACCTCCGGGCTATACTCCCAGACCTATTTTCTATCTTATTTGGAAACAGGGTCTCACTAAGTCGCTGAGAGCCTCACTAAGTAGCTGAGGCTGGCTTCGAACCTGTGCCATCCTCCTGTCTCAGCCTCCCAAGCGCGGGGATTATAAGCATGTGCCACCATGCCCATCTTGCCTCTCTTATTACCTTAAAGTTTGTGGCTGCATCAGCTATGCACATAGGCATGTTAATCACTTAAGGGTAATTCACCTGAAAAAACTGGTAACACAAGGTTTAGTCACCCTAAATTTACCTAAGCTATCTTGTCTTCCTTCAAAACTAAGAGATTTGCAGGGACATTCAACTGTTTCTACAGATCCTGTTTCTGCCCCCAGGAGTGGTGTCTAGACATCTTTAATCTTTGACCTACACCTTCCAGAGAGTTTTCCCATGATGAGTCTTTCTCCCCCAGCAAGAATAATCAGCTCATGGAAACTGAATTGCCCCTTTCTAGGATCAGGGCAACATGTGAAAATTGCCCCTCACTCGATAAAGACATTTCCAGAGCTACCTTGAAGAACCAGAACTGAAATAATTATCAACTGGACCATGGTTTGATGGAGTCTGATTAACTTATGCATGCCTCCCTCCCCTTCCCCAATTCTCCCTCTATTTAAACCTAATGCTTCTAGCAGCAACATGAAGACAGGGCTGAACTTCGGGGTTCTACCTTGCCTTCCCAAGATGGCCGTGTTCATGAAAGTTTCCTTCCTGCTGTTCATCATTACCTGTTCTGTTTGGGGCAAGTGTCCAGACCTGGCTTGTTGGGAGCCCCAGGGTTAGGCCTCTGGCCCAGGGCTCTGGTTATAGCACAGTCCTACTCAGAATTCACAAGAATGGTAATAGCATTACTAAGCACTTGTGCAAAGCCACTTTAAACGCTTCGTCTCATTTACTCCTTCACACATCCCTATGAGGTAAGTACTATTATTATTTCCACTTTTATAAATGAGGAAACTAAGACCCAGAGGGGTTAAGCAACTTGCCGGAGGTCATGGTTATTAAATGATGGAACCAGGATTCAAACACACATGGGTTGCAGAGTCCACTGACATTGAATTTTATCTGAGCCTTGTGCTTCCAGGAAGCCATCACAGTTAAGAAACCTTATTGAAGGGGTCTGGGGGTCTTCGAGACCAATGAAGGGGGGTCGGCGCAGGAAAGACCCAAGGCCAGCCGTCGGAGATAAGCAAGCAAGCAAGCAAAAGCTTTATTAAGACAGCCCAGCTCCCTTTTATATCAGGCAGCTGGGAGGAGGGGGCTTCCACTCACAGCAGAAGATCACACAAAGTACGGGGCGTTTACTGATTGGGTGGCTCATACCCCAGTGGGTGTGTTATCAGGGGACTGGTTGTTGAGCATCCCGTGGCCCCTTTGGCAAGCTCTGAGGTCATCAGCACAATCTAGAAGAGAAGCCGGAGAGGCGCCATCTTTGGCATGACTGGGCTGCTTATCCTAACACTTATCATTTTGTGTTTGAGCTAACAAAAGATCCCCCTGCCTGTTGGAAGATAAGACCTGTCTTCATCCTTCCTCATGACTCTTGCCTATCTGCCTCTACAAAGCCCACTCATTCTTTGAGACATTCCTGTTTCATTCTTTGAAATGTTCCTCCTTAATGAGCATGCCTCATTGCCATGCTGTGAGCAGATCATCTCCTCCATGTCTGGTACATTTTATCTTCATACCACGGACTCATCTGTTAACCCCAGGGCCCCTCAGACCTCAAAAAACAAATCCAATTGAGAGAGTCCTAGACTGTTGTCAGGTGATGCCAATTTTGGTAGAGTGGACACATGCATTCCACGTCTCACAATCATTTCAGAAGTTTTTACCCATGGGGGAGAAGACAGATCCTCGAGAAGGGGTGTCTCATGTACCAGTATTGGGAATGGCCTAGGAAGATTTGAGAAAGCTCTGATTATTAATAGATATAGTTCAAAAATAATTGTGTCAAAATGGCGGCAGACCTGGGGAAAGAAAGACTTGGTTTAGGTTTCAGTCAGGAAGCAAACAGCTATTGAAACTTAAATTAACCTAGCTAAAGGTAATTAGCAAGTCTATAGGAGAGGGGAACTAGGACTTCCTCATCCTCATTCTAAAGACAGGTTTACATAATAACTGGATAATCTAGCTAGGATGGGAGGAGGGGTCGACCTTCGTGAAAGGAGACACCTTGCCGGGAGAGGAATCTTACAGGGATGTTTACTATGTCAGAATTATGTAAATAAGATGGAGGTCATGGGTATAAAAAGGTCTGGTTGACATGTTGTATCTTTGGTGGAGGGGCATTCACTCGAACCACGCATGAATGGCATGGGGCTGTAACTATCTTTTGTACTTCTATCTTTTTAATAAACTTCTTTAAATCTTCAGCAAGAGTCTGGACAAATGTGTTTTCATTCTTAGCTCAGAACAAGAACCCAGGGTTTTTCTGTTTTGGGTTTTTTTGTGTGTGTGTGGTTTTATTGGGAAATTGTTCTAACAAAGATCCCTGGGGACAGTTTCCCCCAAATGGTAACCCTTACCCCCCAAACCGTAACATCTCAGACACAATTCTCACACAACTGACCACACAATTTAGAGGATGGTAGGTTTATTTGCTAGTAGATTTTTGGAGATTTCAGGGTTCCATTCATGTCATGCCAGTTGTGAGGGGCTCAGGGAAAGGCAGTAAGAAGCAGAGGAAAACATAAAAAACAATTTATTTTATCTGAGTAGGTTTTCTTGCCTTGTAAAGTTTGATGTGAGAATCCAGCAACTTTTCCCCTCCTTGTAAACCTAATATCAATCTGCCATAGTATGCTTGAGCTGCTATAACAAAATACCATTAACTAGGTGGCTTTCAAATGACAGAGATTTATTTCTCACAGACCTAGGGCCTGAGAAGTCCAAGATCTATATGGCTGCAGGTTCGGTGCCTGGTGTGGGTCCACTTTTTGGGCTTGCTAGCTTTACTGGGCCTCTCTGATATCATAGAGGCTGGAAGCAAGAAAGAGGGAGGCAAAACTGTACCAGTATTGGGAATGGCCTAGGAAGATTTGAGAAAGCTCTGATTATTAATAAATATATTTCAGCTGGGCTTGGTGACGCACACTTGTAATCTCAGCATTTGGGAGGCTGAGGCAGGAGGATCATGGTTCGCAGACAGCCTCGGCTACTTAGTGAGGTTCTCTGCAACTTAGTGAGACCCTGTTTCAAATTTTAAAAAATAAAAAATAAATAAATATATTTCAAAAATCATTTTGTAGAAGAAAAGGGCAAATCTGGGGAAGGACCTGGTTTGGGCCAGGAAGCAAGCAGCTATTATAATGTAAAACATCTTAGCTAAAAGTTAATTAGCAAGTGGAAGAGAAGGGGAGCTAGGACTTTCTCATTCTAAAGACAGGTTTACATAATAATTGGCATCTAGGTAGGATGGGAGGAGGGAATCGACCTTCAGGAAAAGGGAAACCTGGGCGTAGACCAATGTTCAGTGGGAAAATCAAGGAGCTGGACTTTACCTATGTCAGAGTTATGTAGAACAAGATGGAGGGCCTTATGTCTATAAAAACTATTCTTGGTTTTCTATTTCGGTGATTTCATTCAAAGCACCCCCTCATGTTACCCCTGGGTAACAAGAGGCTGTAACTGTTTCTGTATTTTTATCTTTTTAATAAACTCGTTTAATCTTCAGCAAGAGTCCGGGCTATTGCATATTTATCCTTAGCTCACAATAAGAACCCATAGTTTTTTTGAGGGGAATTGTTTCCGGGGGTCTAACAATGGTCCCCGGGGACTGTTCAGCCAAACGGTAACCCTCACCCCAAACGGTAACATTCATCATCTTAACTGTAACATCTTTAACTGTAACATAAACCCTAGATAACCCCAAGGCCACATCCTCAGGGACCCCTTTCTAGCAACCAAGCCCCACTTCTAACACTGCCTCCTTGTTTCCATGAGCGCTACGGGAACATTCTAAATCTACACCATTGTAAGGTGTGCGGTAGGTGAGTTCATAAGAACCAAGACTGCTCATGCCAATGGCTGCTGCAGAAAGCCAGAGAGATGACAGCTTGGACAGAGAGTTGAAAACACAACTCCTTTTCCCCAAATCAACCTCCCCTGACCCTTTCTCTTTCTCTCTTTCAAGTTCAGTAAATGCAAACGTTCTCAGTAGAAAGGGTTAGCAAAATTTGCAATCAGCATTTAGGAACTTCTGCTCTGTACCAATGCACTGTTTTCTAGAGTACAGAAATCAGCAAAACCCACGTCTTGCTCTCACAGAGTTTACACAAAAAATAGAGCTCAAGTCTGGTAGTATTCCACACAACTGCTCTATATCTAGGATTGCTTACTGAAGCACATTGGACAAGGATGCCCATATAGGGAGCATTTTTTTTTTTTTTTTTTTTTTTTTTTTTTGCGGGTCTGGGGATGGAACCCAGGGGCATTCGACCTCCAAGCTACACCCCCTGCCCTATTTTTTATTATTTATTTTGAAAACGGGTCTCACTGAGTTGCAGAGGGCCTCACTAAGTAGCTGAGGCTGTCTGAGAACCGCGATCCTCTAGGTCTCAGCCTCCCGAATGCTGGGATTACAAGCGTGCGCCACCACCCCCGTCTTAGGGAGCATTTTAGAGCAATGGATTATACCAGGTACAGAGGTGGATGAATGATGAAAAAACATCATTCTTTCTTCACCAGAACCTACATTCCTAAGTACCTCCCACATTAGTCTTTGACGATTTGTGGCATTCACCTTGTAATGAGTATTACCAACCTCTTGCAGACACTGCAGAAACAATCTCATGGTTGAAGCTTCCTGTGCCCCAGTTTCTCCACTTTCATTTAATGTCAGGAGGAAGCACATACATAGTGCAGTAGGAATGCTGGTATTCTCTTCTGCATGGCAGTTGTTTTCAATGCCTGAGAGGGAAGTCTTGAGAACAGACAGAAAATCTCCATCTCATGTTTGTAGTTTTTCCATATCTGGTACCATTAGCATCTAAGACTTCATTTTCTTTTTGTTCATGATCCAGAAAAAAAAATTCTTTCTTTTCTTCTAAAACTATCATGGGTAACAAATGGAGCAATTTTTTCTTTTTTATGCCAAATCAAATAATAATAATAATAATAATAATAATAATAATTGTTATTATTATTATTATTATTATTATTATTTGTGGAGAAAATTTCTTTTCTATGCAAAATCAAAATCAAATTATTATTATTATTATTATTATTAGTGGTACTGCAGATTGAACCCAGGGGCATTCTACCTCCAAGCTACATCCCCAACCCTATTTCATTTTTTATTTTGAAACAGGACCTTGCTAAGTTGCTGAACGTTTCACTAAGTTGCTGAGATGGACCCCAAACCTGCTATCCTCCTGTGTTAGCCTCCCAAGTACTGGAATTATAAGCATGTGCCACGACATGCCTGGATATTATTATATTGTTATTGTGTTACTTTGAGACAATCTTTCTCTCAGTTGTCCAGGTTGGCCTGGAATCTGTGATCCTCCTGCCTCACACTCCCAAGTTGCTGGGATTCAAGGTATGCGATACAGTACCCAGCTCAAATTCTTTTTACAGTGTTATTTGGGGATTGTTTTAAATACTTCTATTGAAGCGTTGTAATTATACTTTATAATGATATTCAAAGTTATACAAATGTACTAGGGGCCATTTTAAACAACCTTTTAGTTAAAATAAATTTGGGAAAATGTTCCAGGAGAAGGGAAGAAGGACTGAGAAGCCATCAGAGCACTTCTGTCTCTGACATTAGCCTGTTTTTATTGTTGTTATCTCTCCTTTATTATACAAATTGTAGTTCAAGACACATATCATTTTCCAGCAAGGCTTTCACTTCGCTCAGCATTTTTATAGCCAGGGTAGTTGTCATCATGCTTTAAAGTCAGACTCAAACTGGCAACATCTTATCTGTCAGCAGCTGTATCTGCGGCCCCTTAGATGGGATTATTGATAGAAACAGCTGGGAGGGCTCTGGCGCGATCACCAGGCCCAGGGGCTTCTGCAGCTTCTCACCACTGTCCTGCCTGCCGTGACCTGTTTGCACCCATTTTCCACTTTCCTCCATACTCCCTGCTGGCCCTTCCCTGAGATTCCGTTCCTACCTTTGAGATCACTCAGCCACATTAGCCCGGGGTAAGGAGAGTGCTGCAGTAAGGTACCAGCCTCCTGGTTTTTCTTCAGGGATGGGGAGGAACAAACACAACAGAAGATCCAGGCCAGAGAATTCAGCGCATGTGTGCTGGAAAGGTGAATGTGAATGGAGGAAAAAATTTGATTTCCCCTAGTACAATAGGGAAAGACACTCTCCCCAGACACCCCCATCCTGCTTTCCTTGAGTATTTCAAACACTTGTACTTACTGCCGGGCATGGAGGTGCATGCTTGTAATCCCAGCATTTGGGAGGCTGAGGCAGGAAGATCCCAGTTCGCGGCCAGCCTCAACTTCTTAGTGAGGCTCTTTGCAGATTAGTGAGACTCTGTTTCAAAATAAAGAATAAAAGGGTGTATTCATTTTGAGTCACCCGCCCAAGCCATTTTTGGCATGGGGCTGTATTTCTATTTTCTGTATTTCTATCTTTTTAATAAACTTATTTAAATCTTTAAAAAAATAAAGAATAAAAAATTGGGCTGCGGGTGCAACTCAGAGGTAGAATGCTCCTGGGTTCCATCCCCAGTACCGTAAAAACAAAAAACAAACAAACAAAAACTTGTACTTACAAATTCTTTCTCTGCCCCTTTAAGATGTATGTAAATCTTCTTAAAAGCCTTTTAAATGATTCTGGCTGCTTTCACAGGCCAGAATTGTCTTTCTCAAGGACCTGGGAGCCAACTCTGAAATAGAATCATCAAGAGAGTCAGTCTCCCAGCTTCTGTGGGAGGGCAGGAGCCTAACTCGGCAAGTGCCGGGTTCCAACTTGCAGAACTACCTCCTGCTATAAAGACAGGAGGAGTTTTATTTTCCCTTCGATCAGGGCAATTAGTTAAAGCAGATGGGCAGCCAATTATCAAGTGAGTTTAGGATGAGCTGGGCATGACACATGGTGCTGTCAAGTCCTCTAATTTGAGAGTACACGTGCCATGGGCTGTATCTGCCTGGATGGACAAAAGGGCAGAATTCCTTTCACTTTCGGTCTTAATGCTCATACGATCATAAAACTGTTTCCTTTCTCTTCTGCCTTCCTGGAGAGGTTTCCTGGATTGGCAGGAGTTTGGGGAAACTCCGGGCTTGGTACATGCTAAGCACATCATCTACCACTGAGCTACACCCCTGACTGCAGAGGTTTTAGTTTAGATACATTTCTTTCATACCATCAGGACTTGGGGAGAGAGGCCCTGAGCATATCGCATACCCCAGGGGTGCAAGGCCAGCGCTCCACAGATTATGTATGAGTGTCTCCGGACATACTGATCAAGGACACAGTTCTTTGAGTTCAAGTGTGTGGGGGACCAGGAAACAGAATGGAGACTGCACTGTAAAGTCAACTGCAGGAGGCTGAAGGAAGAGCAGGCCTGTGACTCGGGCCTGAGGGATCGTGGGAGGCCTGCTTTAATTCTTACTTTATATATGTGCACGGGTCGAATGCAACTTGGGGTTCAGTTGACCCAAAGCAGGACTAAGCTAGTGAAGCCCTTGAAAGAATAACGCATCCTGTCAAAACCCAAGGTATTATCAGGCCCATCAACTCCCAGAAGCTCCTATAAACCCTCTGCACTGGCTGATAAGGGAGAGAGAGTTGAGCTTGCCTCATGGCTCCTTACCAGTTAACCTTCGATAGACATTTACTTTTTGCAAAAAACAAAAACAGCGTTTTAGTCTTGGCTTCTATATAGTAATGGTATTAAGATCTAATTTTAGATAAAGGGTTAGTTTCATCCATCTTCCCCCCAAGTGTGTGAGTGTGTGTGTGTGTGTGTGTGTGTGTGTGTGTGTGTTACTGGGGATTAAACCTAGGGGTATTCTGCTTCTGAGCTAGATCCCCAGCCCTCTTTTATTTTTTATTTTGAAATAGGATCTCACTAAGTTGCTGAGGGTCTTGCTAAATTGCTGAGTCCAGCCTGGAACCTGTGATTCTCCAGTCTCAGCCTTCTTCCCAAGTACTGGGATTATAGGTATGAGCCACCATGCCCAGCTCCCCAGATTTTTAGTAAAACTCTAGCACTACATTGAGCTAGGACTCTCATTCATTGTGTTTGTTGTGTGTGGTACTGGGGGTTGAATCCAGGGATATTCTACCTCTAAGATATACCTCTAGCCCTATTTTATTTTTAAATCTGAAGTCCTATCTCAGCCTTGCTGGTACTGGGATTACAACAAACATGTGACACCACACCTGGCTGGGACACTCACTCTTAAATGTACACTTTCTTTTTGTTGTATTCAGGTTGGAAAGCAGGTAGATTCCCCTAAGGGTATTATTAACAAGTTTGGGATGGATTCTATGAAATCACTCTGAAATATCAGGTGACATAGGTTAAGAAATTGGCTTTATTGAGAAATAAAGCCTAACTCCCAAGGCCAAAGTTAGGGGGCAGTGTTCGCCAATCTCACCATGGAGGGCAAGGCTGAAGGACAATGTATGGGTCCTGTCCCAGAGGAGAACACCTGTCCCCTTCCCCTGCCGAGGTGGGCCTCCCTTCCTGTCAGTGTGTGAGAGCGCGGCCTTGCTCATAAGGGAGTGTACAGATTGCTTGGTCCCAGGCAGTCTGATGTAGGGAGCTCTCTGCAGCAGTTGATTAGGAAGCCAGCTCTCCCACATGTAGGCACCTTGGAGCAATGGGATGTACAGGTCCCCATTGAGGAGGTAAAGAAGACAGGAAGGAAGCCATCAGTCCCAGGGGGAGCTGAGTGTGGGTACTGTCTCTGCTGAGAAAAAGAGGGAGCCCCTGGGGTCCCAGCTGATGCTGGGCGATCATCCAGAGCCACACCTAGACAGTCCTGCTTGTTATATAACATAAAATGCACCTCTGAGCCAGGTGTGGTGATGTACATCTGTAATCCCATACTTGGGAGGCTGAGACAGAGGGATTGCAGGTTCAAGACCAGCCTCAGAAACTTAAGCCCTTAGCAATTTAGGAAGATTATGTTTCCAAATTAAAAAAATAAATAAATAAAGTAGGGCTGGGGTGTAACTTGGAGGCAGAAATGCCACTGAGTTCAATCCCTAGCACCACACACACACACACACACACACACACACACACACTTTTGACAGATTATTCCTTTTATTTTTTATTTCTCCCTGGGGAAATTTTCTTTCAATCACTGAGTTTTTAAATATCATATTCTATTATATCATATTCCAAAATCATCCTAAGACTATTGCACATATAAGAAATAGTACATGAGAAAGAAAAATTCCTCAGGAGCATTTATTATCTAGACAACTTCTCATACTCTCTCAGCTTCTTTTAAAAATTTTTCTGTAACTTGAATTTGTGTGTGTGTGTGTGTGTGTGTGTGTGTGTGTGTGTGCATGTGTGATTTATGTAATACAAGCCACTTTACAGTGTATCTTTTGGTAGCATTTGGCACACTTATATTATTGTGCAACCACTATCTTGGTATGGTTCTGTAACATTCTCATCACCCCCAAGAAAAACCCTGTGCCCATGAAGAAGTTACTCCTGTTCTCTTCTCCCTCCAGATCCTGACAATCATTATTGTGTTTTCTGTCTCTTAGGTTTTACTTATTCTAGATAGTTCATATAATGTGTTCTGTTTTGCATTTGACTTCTTTACTAAGCTTGCTGTTTTCAAGGTCCACCCATGTTGCAGCATCTGTCATTCTTTTTTATGGCTGAAATACCTATATATCACATTTGTTTATCCATTGACACATTTGTTTATTCATTATTGGCTCAAAGACTTTTCAGGTTGTTTCCACCTTTCGGCTATTATGAATAGTGCCTCTCTAAGCATTTGTACACAAGTATTTGTATGAATACCTCTTTTCTTTTCTTCTTTTCTTTTCTTTTCTCTTCTTTTCATTTGTGTTACTGGGGATGAAACCCAGGGGCATTCTACCTCTGAGCTACACCCCCAGCCCTATTTGTTATTCTTTATTTTGAAACAGGGTCTCACTGAGTTGCAAAGGGCTTCACTAAGTAGCAGAGGCTGTTCGCGAACCGTGATCCTCCTGTCTCAGCATCTCGAATGTTGGGATTACAACTTTGCACCACCATGCCCGACTTGAATATTTTTTTCAATTCTTGTGGCTATATACCTAGGAGTAAAATTGTTCAGTCATATGGTAATCCTATATTTAACTTTTTGAGGGACTGTGGTTCTTTAAGAAGATTCACATATTTTGAATCAGTCTCTAGTTTATGATTCAAAATAGATAAAAACTGTGCTCAAGATAGATTGTTGAAGCAATCACTAGTCATGAATATTCTGAAACAGTTTTCACTGGGGCTAAGGAAGAGACAGTATTAAGCAATCAGAAATGTTCCTCCTTTTCTTCCTCCTCCTCTCCCCACTCCTCTCCTTCCTTCTCCCCTCTTTGGTAGAGGGGGTGTGCTCTATCACTGAGCTGTGCCTCCAGCCCCTAGAACTGGAAATGTTTCTAAACAAACAGTTTAAGCTGAGTAACCATCTTCTCTGAAGTTGGGCCAGCACAGGAGGCTCTTGGTAACAATTCCAAAGAGGCCCAGACAATGTAGCCAGAGGTCATGCAGGGACTGGGTTAGGAGTGAGGTGCAGGTCTTACCTCTACCCTTCCCATAATAACCTACCCGGCCCCCGCTACCTGCCTCTCCCCTCACAAAGCCCTGTTCCTGAGACACTTCCTCTGCACCTCTTGGGAGCAATGAGGCCCACCTTGACCCACAAGCCGTCCCCTCTTCAATTACCATCCCTCCTGTCGCTCCCTCTGAGACCAAAACGGAATAAGCTTGGCTTTCTTGTTTAAACAACTTCTACGGATGGAATGAATCACTCGAGAATAACTGTACTCTTGTATTGTTTGTTTAGCCCTGATTTCACAATGCGCAGGAAATCAGCCCCAGCATTTCATAATATGCCGGCCTTGCCACATTGAGTTCAATAGCTATTGAAATACAACCCAAGCCTCATTTGATTCTAGAAAGTACCATCAGACTACTTCCAGTGAGGACAGGCTTCACGTCAGAACATATTTTGCAAGTTATATTTTTAGCCACCCACCTGGCCAACCCATTCCTGGCCCTCCATTTTAGTTCAAAATCAAGTCCAAGCAGGCAGAGGAATTCTCTCTCTTACACAACGAATCCCAAGCCCTGCCCCTCTTGGATGCCCAGGTCCCTCAGAGGCCCTACTGCCACAGCCTTCCCAGGAGTTCTGCGGCTTTCCTTTTGATCTCAGTACAAGGCCAGGGATCCCAAGCGGTGACTAAGAGGTTAAGAGCTGGCTCAAAGGTCTGGCTGACTCAGGTTTCAGTGCTAGCTTTGCCTCTCACTGGCCATGTGATGTGAAGTCAATCTCTCTGTGCTGGTTTCCCTGTCCTTAAAATAGACATGGGGCATCTATTTCCTAGGACAGCAGAGGGCTAAGTGAAGTCACGCAAGCCTGCTCTCCAGCATGGTGCCTGGTGCCCATGCCAGCGCAGGCACTGACAGTCGCCGTGTTTCCCACTATTTCTCTTCTTCTTTTCGCTCCTCTGCTTCCTCATCCCCCACCCACACCCCGACCCACACAGTGCCTATGCTGTGGCTTCAGGAGAGGAAGGGGAACGAGCCAAATTGCTTGGCTCTTCCTAAAATTTTTTGTTTTATATTTATTTGTGTGTGTATAATATATATATATATATATATATATATATATATATATATATATATTTTTTTTTTTTTTTTTTTGCAGAGCTTGAGATGGAACCCAGGGGCATTCTACCTCCGAGCTACACCCCCCCCCCCCAGCCCTACTTTTTTATTCTTTATTTTTTGAAACAGGGTCTCACTGAGTTGCAAAGGGCCTCACTAATTAACTGAGGCTGTCTGTATACCATGATCCTCCTGTCTCAGCCTCCCAAATGCTGGGATTACAAGCATGAACCTCCACGCTTGGCAAATTTGGGGGTTTTATTTATTTATTTATTTATTTATTTATTTATTTATTTATGGTGGTACTGGGGTTCCTGGAAGCCCTTCTGCCTCCAGGCTACACTCCCAGACCTATTTTATACTTTTATACTTTTTTATTTTTGGAAACAGGGTCTCTTAAGCCAGAGGGGCTGGCTTCGAACCAGCATGATCCTCCTGTCTCCACCTCGGGGATTACAAGCGTGCACCACCACACCCGGTCAAATTTTGGGGTTTTAAAAAGCCTACATCTTAGCTGGGCGTGGTGGCGCATGCTTGTAATCCCAGCATTCGGGAGGCTGAGACCAGAGGATTGTGGTTCGTGGGCAGCCTCAGCTACTTAGTGAGGCCCAACGCAACTTAGTGAGATCCTGTTTCAAAATAAAGAATAAAATAGGACAGGGGGTGTAGCTCAGAGATCAAATGCCCCTGAGTTCCATCCCCAACCCCCCCCCAAAAAAAAGCCTACATTTTAGCCAGGTGTGATGGCACATGCTTGTAATCCCAGTACTTGGGAGGCTGAGACAGGAGGATCACACAGGTTCAAAGCCAGCCTCAGCTACTTAGTGAGGCTCTCAGCAACTAAGTAACACCCTGTTTCCAAATAAAATATAAAATAGGTCTGGGAGTGTAGCCCAGAGGTAGAAAAGCCCTTGGGTTCCATCCCCAGTACCACACACACACACACACACACACACACACACACATACACACACACACAAAATAGCCTACATCTTTAGAGAAATTGGGAGGAAAAAAGGAAGGAGGAAGAAAAGAAGGATTTGAAGAGGAGTCTCATTTCCCATAACCTAAAACAAAATAGAATAAAACAAACTAGAAAAGATTCCCTTAGCTGGCAGTTCAAAGAGAAGCCATGAGATTTCCTGGATGAAGAGGGCTGTGGACAGCCTTGTGGAGATTCCCTCTGCCCTGCCGAGCATGTGAGGGATAAACATAAGTGGTAAATGAGCTGTACTCCAGGGAATCACAAGCTGTCTGCATAAAGAAGTTTTCAGTATAAAAATTGGGGGGGGGGATTAGCAAGGGGTAATGGGAGGAGAATGTCACTTCTTTCCTTTGGGTGCTTTACTGGTCAGGGTTGAGGATGGTCCACAAACATTTAGAAATAACATAAGCTGGAGGCTGAGACAGGAGTGTCACAGGTCTAAGATCAGCCTCAGCAACCTAGTGAGACCCTGTTTCAAAAATTAAAAATAAAAAATAGAAAAGGACTAGGATGTAGCTGTGGGATGAATGACCCTAGGTTCAATCCCCAGTGCTACACAAACAATAAAAACTAAAAAAAGAAAAGAAATAACATATGCCAATCACTAGGATATGATGGTACCTTTTATAACCATCTTCAAATAATAACAAAGCCAAGAGTTTTAGGAACATCTTAGATCCAGGGCCATTTTCATTCTTTTTCAGGTTCCTGAAATACTAAAATCATTTTTTTTAATCTACCACTGTATAACAAACCACCCCAAGAGTTAGTAGCTATGCACAGCCATTCATTGCTCACCATTCTGCAATGGGCAGTACTCAGCAGTGATGGCGTATCGCCTCTGTCCTGTGGGGCAGAGGCTGTGTTCATCTGGGGACTTGGTTGGGTCTGTGACTTCCATGAGTGGCCTCTCCTTCTTCAGGGCCTTCCCGAGCAATCTCTTATCATTCACTAGACTAATTTGAGCTTCTCACATAGAAGTTGATCCCAAGAAGGTAAAGGAAGAGGCTACCAGGCCAAGTAAGGTCCAGCCCTGGAACAGACACAGTGTCCAAACAGCATCGGCTCTGTCATATTCTATTTGGTCAAAGCAGGCCGCAAGGGGAACCCAGCTTTTAGAGGAGGGGAATAAATGCCACCTTTGTTGGAATAGGGAGCATATGATTACCAAGAAGAGTAAGAACTGTAGATAATAAAATTTGGAGCCGTACAGGGTCATAAGAATTGTGGTAAGCCAGACATAGTGGTGCACGCTTATAATTCCAGGCCTTGGGAGGCTGAGACAGGAGAGTTGCAAGTTTGCAGCCAGCCTCAGCTACTTAGTGAGGCCCTCTGAAACTTAGTGGCACCCTGATTCAAAATAAATTTTAAAAATAGGGAGTGTAGCCCAGGGATAGAATGCCCCTGGGTTCCATCCCCGGGGGTGGGGGGGGGGGAATTGAGGTAAGCTGTGAGTGGTAGTACATCCCTGTAATCCTAGAGCTTGGGAGACTGAAACAGGAGGATTACAGGTGTAAGGCCAGCCTCAGCAACTTAGTGAGGCCTTCAGCAACTTAATAAGACCCTGTTTGAAAATAAAAACCAAAAAGGGCTGGAAGTATAGCTTAGAGGTAGAATCCCCCTGGATCAATCTCTAGTACCAAAAAATATAAAAGTAAGTATTGTGATATTTTATTACTGTATGCACTGAACACATGAATCCTTTCAACATAAAAGTATACAATCACTATGTGATTAATCTCCTTTGAGGGTAATGTCAGTAGTTTAAATTAATGGGGAGCAAAGTTCTCCTGATTACCCATGTAACCCTTTCCTAGAAGGAGTGGAGTTCTTCTCCTCCCCTGCCCCAGCCCTGAATGATTGTGTTATTTTAGGAGGTATCAGCGTGGTGGCACGCACTTGTAATCCCAGCATTCAGGAAGCTGAGACTAGAGGATCGTGGCTCGTGGACAGCCTCAGCTCCTTAGCGAGGCCCTTTGCAACTCAGTGAGACCCTGTTTCAAAAAATAAAAAGACTAAAAAATAGGGCTGGGGGTATAGTTTAAAGGTACAATGCCCCTGGGTTCCATCCCCAGTATTACAAAAAAAAAGAGGTGCCAAATCATATTCATTCATAAGTGTACTTGTTCCTATTCAAGTATTCTGATTTTTTAAAGGAGAGGTTTCCAGGAAATGTTCTGATTGCTTCCTACCAGAGCATAAGGCTCCCTACCAAAGGAAGAGTGGTAGCTTTTGCTACGCCCCTTGCCCTTCAGAGAGAAGTGGAGGTGGAGTCTCATGTGTCAGGTGAGCTGATTCTATGGCGATTATATTAATAATGCCAGTTAGCAGTGGAGGCAACTTGTCCCAAAGACCAGAAATGAAGGGGAGGGTCCAAGAGCTACTGAGAAGTTTCTATCAGAATTGGGGCACTTTATGCTCAAAGTCCCTGGAAGTAGCTATTGCAGGAGAGAGAAGAGGAACTGACCAGAAAGACAGCCCAGCCAGGAGCCCAGAAATTATCCCAGCCTTTGTGATTAGACAGAAATTACTGTGGTATAACAGACTGATATTTTGGGACTATGCATTCTTTTTAAAAGCTGTTTATAGGCCAGGCGTGGTGGCGCGCACGCTTGTAATTCCAGCATTCAGGAAGCTGAGACCCAAGGATCTCAGTTCACAGACTGAGCTACTTAGTGAGACCCTCTGCAACTCAGTGAGACCCGGTTTCAAAATAAAGAATAAAAAATAGGGCAGGGGGTGTAGGTCGGAGGTCGAATGCCCCTGGGTTCCAAAAAAAAAAAAAAAAAGCTGTTTATATTTTCTGCAATCAGTTCATTTGTGTTCAGTTGTAGTACTTAGTACTTTTTTTTTTTTTAATGCTGGTCTGGGTGCTAAGAGGAACCAAGAAAGAGGGTTTTTATCCAGCATGAGCCAAAGATTTAAAGGGGAAGTGGTTTATCAACAGCCTGACAGCCTGACACAGTAGAAACAAGAGGGAGAGCTCCTCAATGGGAAGGTAAACTGAGAACATCTCAGCTGGAAACTCCTACTCAGAAACTCTCCCCACACTGAGACAGTTCATCAGATCCACTCCATACTTCCACCCCTATAGTGTGTTACTACCCCGTGGGCTAGACAAGGGGCTTGAAGGGCCTTCGGTCAACAAGAAGCAAGAAGATGCTCTGGGATTGGTGGCCAGAGTTGGGATGGATGAGTAACTATGGAATTTGCTCTCCAGAATAAAGCCAGCAAATAGGAAACGTGGTCTTATATTAGTAGGAGGTGGGGGCGGAGCTCAACAGGAGCCTCAGCCCACACAGGGACTTCCCAAGTTTTTCTAATTAGGGAAGGAAGACACAGAGATTGCAGCATATCCCAAACCGATGCCCAGGAGGAGGCAACTGAGGGGTGGGGGTGGCCTCTCAGAGATCTGTGACACAGGCCGAGCAAGTTGTTTAGACAACTAGTCTGAAGCAGAGAGGGGGACAAAACAAACCCTGACCACAGCAGGACGAGGAGTAGAGAGAAGCTGCCAGTATGGGCACGTTAGCCACCAACCCTGAATGGACGATCACTCCAGAGCCCAGCGGCTCCTGTTCACACACAAGGCTGGTCATCAGGGTTGCTGCTCCAAGGTCTTTGGTATCTGCAGCTGGGTAGAGTTGGAGTGTGTGGCCACTGTCTGCCGACATCCCAGCTCCCAGCCTGCCTCACTATCTGCTCAGTTATCTATAGTTGGGTAACACAACACACCAAGACTTGTTGGCATGAAACAACAATAATCCTTTATTTTACATTTCAAGCAGAACCCATTCATCCCTGCTCCATGATGTCCAGAACCCATGATTCCAATAGCTGGGGATACGTCTCTTCCTACAGGCCCAGGGCATTGACCTGCAGTCTCTCTTGAACTCTCTCCTGCAAAGCAGTCTCAGGGTAGCTGAATGTAGTGGTGCTTTGGGCTCTAAGAGCAAGGATTTTCAGAGGCTCAGGCAGAAGTTGCAAGGCATTTATGACCCATCCTCAGAAGTTCCAGGATATGTTCACTTCCACCATGTTCTATTGATCTAACAAAATTCTAAACCCATCCCAAATTCAACAGGAGAGGGTATAGATACTACTACTTACTAGGAAATGTGAGGAAAAAAAATTGCCACCACTCAATCTAACACCCATCTCACTAAATCCTCAGCAGAGCCTCCTGATTCCTCTCCCCAGGTTCTCATTAGGGATAGAAACACAGAGTAGAAAAAGCCACAGCTCTGGAGGCCACCAGCCCTACCTCCTGGCCCAGGCAGGATCTACCACTTAGCAACTAGTTGAACCTGTTAGGTTACTTAACTCTCCAGAGCCCAGTTTCCTGTGTGTAAAATAAGGACAATAGGGCATTTGCAAAGTCCATAGGAGACTGGTTCTAGGACTCCCCCATGCTCCATGGATATCAAAATCCCAGAATGCTTAAGTCTTATTTTAGAACATGGCTGGATTTTTTAAAATTTATTTTTATTGGTGCATTGTAATCATATATCACATTGGAATACAAGACTTGAGAGGATATACAAGCACACATCATCCAATTAGCCCTCATCCAGCCCCCATCCCATTCCCTCCCCCTCCCTAGATCCCATGCTTGTTTGGTGATTAACTTTGATACATTTGTTTATGTACCTCCTGCGTTTTAAAGAGGCTCCATCCTCCCCTATTCCATACCCTCTGAACCTTAGTTGCTTCACTATAGGGCCCTTTCTATAGCTCGACCTCTTCCTGTTGCCCCTTTCCTCCTAGTTTTTGCTGATTAGGGGAAGCATCTGATTTTTATTTTCTGCGATATTTCTCTGTGCATGCCACGTTGCAAGTACCGATCCCACTCTTGACAGCCCCAGTAGTGGCCTGGCTACCCCGTGGACTGATCCAGACCTCGCTGGCTCAAGCAGCAGCCTTGCCTCATGGGAGGCCCCGATTCTGGTCTCACTGGCCCCAGCACCAGCCTAACCACTCGGCCTAACCGCTCAGTTGGCTCCGATCCCGGCCTCAGAGGCCTCAGTAGTGGCCTTGCCTCACGGCAGGCTCCGATGTCGGCCGCTGGCCCCGGCACCAACCTAACCCCTCGGCAGGCTCCGATCACGGCCTTGGAGGCCCCAGCTCCAGCCTTGCCTCACGGCAGGCTCCGATCCCAATGGCTGGATATTTGTATAGAAACATATACCCATCCTCCTGTATATATAAATAATCTCTAGATTACTTACAATGCAATGTAAATACTGTGTAAATTGTTGTTATGGTTGTTATGCTGTATCATTTAGGAAATAGAGGCAAGGGAAAAAAATCTGCACATGTGGGTCTAGATACAACCCTTCTAGGAGGACTAACCACATTGGACACATCAGTAACAATGTAGCATTTATTAGCAGGTCTAACTACATTGTCTGCATCAGCAACAATGTAGCTTTCATTCTCAGGTCTTGCTACATTGTATATACAGCAAAACAGTAGCTTTTATTTGAATATTTTATCTGTGCTGGGAGGAATCCTAGGAATAAGAAGTGCCAACTGTACTACTAAAGAGGCTAAGACCACAGAAGCATGATTGCCCAGCGGCCTGCCTCTGCCGCAGAAATCGCTAATATGTATCCCGAAGGTTGAAGGCTAGCTTTCCAAGGCTGTTCCCAGCCGGTGACTAACACAGTACACATCCGAAGGCTGGCCTCTTTCTGGGATATACCACACTTGGGAAAAGCCTATTTGTCTCGAAGACACCCCACCCCACCCCACCCCACCCCACTCCCCCACTGCTGAATTTGTAGACCAGCACTGCAGTGTCAAGTGCTTCCTTCTACCCATCCTTCCGTCCTGCCTCTTCCCTTCACAAGCATCGCATCTGCAGCCCAGGTCCAGCTGCCTGTCTGTTTTCCCCTTGCACAACACTCCTGTCTGGCATTGTTTCTGCAGGACTGGGACAAGCACAGCCACCTAATCATAGGGTCCCCATGGGTATTAAGTGCGTGCGTGGGTGTCAAGCACTGGTAAAGGCCCGGCTCAGAGCTAACATTCATTCAGCTACCACTTACTGAGTTCCTGCTGTGCCCAGCCCTGGCCTGGGGGCATGGTGCCGAATGCGGAGCAAAGCAGTTTAACCTGGCTCAGGCTTCTTGCCGAGCTCTTCCACAGGACACAAAAAAGCCCTTCAAATCTGCTTCCCAAAGCCGGGCGTGGTGGCGCATGCTTGTGATTCCAGTACTTGGGAGGCTGATACCGGAGGATCGCACAGATTTGAATCCAGCCTCAGCTACTTAGTGAGGCTCTCAGCAACTTAGTGAGACCCTGTTTCCAAATCAAATATAAAATAGGTCTGGGAGTATAGCCCGGAGGTAGAAAGTCCCTGGGTTCCATACCTGGTACAAAAAAAAAAAAAAAAACACCTGCATACCTGACACCCGTCAATAAAAACTTCCCTCTGGCTCCTACAGTTTCAACTACTTCACTTGCAAAGCCTTGGCCTCCTCCCTTTCTTGCCCATCTTCCTATCCACGCCTCTTACTCGTCCCTCCAGACCCCGTCCGACGGTGGGTCCGGGGTCCTAGAAGGCGCCGGTGGCTGCGATGGCAGCGCCGCAGGGCGGGCGCTCAGCTGCGGGGCTGGGCTGGCTGTGCAGACGCGGAGCCCCGGGGCCGGTCGGTGCCACGCTGCTCGGGGGGGCAGGTCGGCCAGCCGGCCGGGCCTGAGCTGGGCAGCTGCATCCTCGGGGCCTCGGGCCTGCGGCTGCGGCCGTGGCCGAATCGCGGCGGCCGCTGCGGGCACATGACCGCGCCTCGCCCCGCCCGCCTCCCGCGCAGCCGCCGGCTCCCCTCCTCCCCCTCCTCCTCCTGGCCGTCCTCCTCCTCCTCCTCCCGGGGCGGCGAGGCGGCTGGCTCCGGCTCTCCGCGCACCGCTGCCCGGCCCCGGGAAACCGAAACCCGCGCGCAGGATGGGCAGATGCTGCTTCTACACGGCGGGGACCCTGTCCCTGCTCCTGCTGGTGACCAGCGTCACGCTGCTCGTGGCCCGCGTCTTCCAGAAGGCCGTGGACCAGACGATCGAGAAGGTGAGGGGCGCGCGGCCGCCCGGGCCCCCTGCCCGCGGTGCACCCGGGTGCGGGGAGCACCCTCCCGACCCGGCTCCTCCTTCTTCCCGAGCTTGGCAGAAAGGGTTAACGGCTGGGTGGACTGGAACTGTTTCCTTTATAATACTAAGTAAGACTGTGGCTCTGGCAAGTGCGCTCTGCATTTGCACACACACACACACACACACACACACACACACACACACACACACACACACCACGTCCTCCGGTACATACACCCCATCTCTGTCGGGCCCAAACTGTTTCCCTCCCACCTCATGAAAAGATAACGCTAAAAGATAACACCACAGAGGTGGACCAGGTCGGCTGCCTGCCTGCGTGGCCTTTGAAGTGGCCTGGGCCCCGGCTGGGAAGTGGGTGTGTGGTCCATTGTGTTTTCGCCTTTTAGCTTCCCGGGCTAGGAGGACAGTTGGGAGGCCGGCCAGGCCTTGGGGTGGCTGACAGTTCATTCACCAGAGCCTGTGCTAAGCACAGACTCCTCGGCTTTGTATCTTGAACCAGCAGCCTGTGTTGTCTGGCCTCACCAACATTCTGGCTCTTTTCCCACGCCCAGCACTCTCAGGCACAGATGCACTTAGATCCCTAAAAGAATCTGGACCAGTCTCTCCTGGTGCATGAGTGGGAAGAGAGGTAGACATGTCAGAAGACCTCTCCATCCTTTGACTTCATGGTCATTTCTTTCTTTTACCCTTTCACCTATATCCACCAACCCAGATGGAAAGAGGACAGGAGAGAGTGGGAACTGGGGCCACTATTTCCTTAAAAAAAAAAAAAGTCACTGGAGCAGCCTTTCTTGCTCGCACAAACAACCTCCTGCTTAATTTCTCCCGCTGATCTGCCAGCTCTTCCTGTCCACCAGATAAAACAGTCCAGGCCTTGTCCAGTTTGACTACTGTATTCTCCAGTTAGTAAAGTTGTCTTATTCCAGGTGGCAACAGATAACTTCCTTTAACAGAGGTTTTCAGAAGTAATGAATGACATGAAATCTGCCTAGAAAAGCCAGTTTTTAAGGACTTGGTCGTGGCAAAGCATTATTTAATTTTTAGCAAGTTGGCATTGCCAAGGGAGGACAAGGCCCACTGTGTGTCTCAAAGACCAGTTTCCCCAAGCACCCATATTCAAGGAAAAAGTAAACCCACTCTCCACATCCAAATTTAAGATTTGGCAAGATATGTTTGAGGATGCACACCCTCGCTTTGGGTGATGAGAATTAAAGGATCTGATGGCCAGTATGTGAGTTTCTTGTGTGGATGTAAAAGGCCGTTTGGGGAGCCCTCCAGGATGAATGATCTGGCGGTCCCTTGGCTGGAGCCAGCCCTCCTTCTCTGTGGGTCTCCATTTTACTGGGGGAGGCGTGACTGAAAGGCAACCTGGTGGGGCCTGAGTTTTTGTTGGGTTTTGCAGCTGGGTTTTTGTTGAGGAATGGCTTCTGACCAGTAAGTTACTGTACAGGAGACTTTCAGAACTGTCTGACCCCGCTCAGGAGTGCGGTATAGTACGGTGTTGAAATGACAGGGTGAGGCTAGTTGCTGTGGACAGATTTGGGAATGCTTGAAATGAAACCAGAGGACACACACATTACTGTTCTGCTCTTTCCTGGACTTATAGGGTGGCAGGTTGCAAAGGGATAGTGAGAAAGAGTAAGCACTTTGCAGGTAAAAACTCCAGGAATGAACCCTGGCCCCACCATGTGCCAGCCAAGTGACGATGGTTGGTTGTTCTGTCTTGATTCATGTTACCCTGTCTTTGAATGGGGAGGATAACTACAAATGTACATAAAAAGGTTATAAGAATTAATCAAGAAAATGGGGTATACATTTCTTGGGATATAGTTAGTGCTTACTACATGATAACAATTTTGTGTGTGCACATGCACGTGTGTGTGTGTGTGTGTGTGTGTGTGTGTGTGTGTGTGTGTGACTAGGGATTGAACCCAGGGGCATTCTACCTCCAAGCTACATCCCCAGCTCTATTTTATTTTTATTTTGAAACAGGGTTTTCAAATCTGTGATCTTCCTGCCTCAGCCTCCCAAGTGCTGGGATTACAAGCATGAGCCACCAAGACTGACTAGAATTTTGGTTTTTATTAGAAGCCACATGATAAAAAAAAAAAAACATATGACATGAGAAGTCAGACACATTATGTTCAAACATGTCCAAATCCTATATCTGCCTTTTTATTTTTTATATATTTTTTTACTTTGGGTAAGTTACTTAACTTTTCTAAGCCTCAATTTCATTACTTGTAAAAAAAAATGAGAGGTGTTAGACACACTGATCATAAAGCTCACAAAGCTTAAGCATTGGGCCACTGGCTTGCACAGGCTCACTCTCTTTCTTTCTTTCTTTTTCTTTTTTTTTTTTTTTTTCTTTTTGGTGGTACTGGGGTTCCTGGAAACCCTTCTACCTTCAGGCTACACTCCCAGACCTATTTTTATACTTTTTAATTTGGGAACAGGGTCTCTTAAGCCAGCGCGGCTGGCTTCGAACCTGCGCGATCCTCCTGTCTCCGCCTCCCAAGCGCGGGGATTACAAGCGTGCGCCACCACGCCTGGCATATGCACAGGCTCTTGCAAAGCCCTGTTCTGCCAAGATTTTTTTTTTTCCTGTTTTGGGGATGGAACCCAGGGGCATTCTACATCCAAGCTACACCTCCAGGGTTTTACCTCTAGCCCTATTTTTTATTCTTTTTTTGAAACAAGGCCTTACTAAGTTGCAGAGGGCGTAAGTAGCTGAGGCTGGCTGCGAACCTGCAATCCTCCTGTCTCAGCCTCCCAAGTGCTGGGATTACATGCATGCACCATCATGCCTAGCTAAGATATTTTTTTCCTAGAAAAGGCCCCTCAAATCGTATAAGCTTCTGGGCCACACAATCTGGCTCTGGCTCTGTAAGTGCACTGCCGTGGGGCTAAGAACACTTAGCGCAGTGCCAGGTGAGGTGTAGGTGATCGATGGTAGCAGTCACTGTTATAACCATTACGACTACTAGGGAACAATTCATTTCTAACTTGACTTTGATATAATGGTAATAGAATTCACTCTGATACTGCCAGTTCTTCATGTTTTCATTTGAAGATTGTTCATGCCCCAGCATGACTACATCAAAACCAG
Organism: Muscardinus avellanarius; assembly: GCF_963383645.1. Taxonomy (NCBI): domain Eukaryota; kingdom Metazoa; phylum Chordata; class Mammalia; order Rodentia; family Gliridae; genus Muscardinus; species Muscardinus avellanarius. The sequence continues at coordinate 77,320,177 of NC_137791.1, forward strand.
GAGAGGGAGAAAGGCAGGAGGCATTCAAATGTGTCTGTTTGGCTAATTGTGGGAAACTCAGTAAAATAATTTATCTCCAGTGGTCATTGTGCTTAAACTGTGCAGTGGCCAGAGGTGACTGAAGGGAGACTTTCGTCTTGGAACACAGTGGAAGGAAGCC